>NC_140914.1:15782462-16373051 GCF_045865225.1 Trachurus japonicus | reverse complement strand
AAAATCACTTGTTCTACTTTCGCACAGGGGCATGCTCCTCTATTTTTCATTTTCCCAGCTTTACCGTTTTAAAATCTCTTTTGCGACAGCAAACAACAACCTCCAAGCAATGCACATGCTGAAAATGGCACCTTTTGATCAAGATTTGGTTTATGCAATCACACAGTTGTCGTACTGTATGCTTTTGCTGTTTTGCTGAGTAAGTATTTGACATTTTATTGATTTACATGTTCCACAAGATGCTATTTTGCAGCAGTTCTCAGACACGCTGAGATATTTGGGTGGGGACTGTTTCACCCTTGTTCTGAGAGGTGTTTGTTTTGTTTTGGGTGCTGTTCAAGAGAAAACCTAGGATCTCCGACATTAGGCAGGTCAAAGTGGCTAAGTGGTACAGCAATTGCATGAAAATTTCAGAGGTTTAGAAATTGTAGGTTTGAGCTTTGGGCAAATTACTGTATCTGTATTTTGAATTCCTGTTCCCAGAGTAAATAGTCAAAGGCTGTAGGAGAGTATGAGTTTCTGGTGAGATGGCTCAGGGAGTTACAGTAGAGGGCTGCTTGGTAATCCTAAAAATGTAAAGGCTAAATACCCAAGACCTAATAGTTCAGTGGAGTTAAAACACTGCCTAAAAGATTGAAGGCCACCAAACAGAGTGAGGATGTAAAAGGGCTCAAGAGAAGCTGAAGTGAAGTCCTGTCCGGGTTGACGCACGTGTGTGTAGGCATATGGAGTTCGTCAGTGTTCTTGCAGTGGGTAAACACTGCCTCTGGCCACCACCAGAAGCTGTGGTGGTAGTGATGCTGTGCACGGTAACTGGAAGGAAGACAGGTCTCTGCCCAGTGTAAAGCACATTAAGTTAGTGTGTATAAATCCAAACAAGCAAAGTGGACTGGCACCGTCTCAGGGGACCAGAGGTACCTTCTATAAAAACCCTGTGGAGGATGCCAAAGCATTCATGGAATGAAGCTTCCACAAAGTGAGGGGGGAGTGGGGGGGTCGGTGTGATTTAAGAGGCTCCTGGAGGGATCTTGATAACTGGGGAGTTTCAGAACATTTCCTCCTGTCAGAGTAACAAGGCTGGTTACCTGGTAACCAAACACGACCAGTCGCACATTCAGGATACGTTTGATAAACAGGGGAAAAGATAAATCTCCATTTCTACTCTTCCTTTTCTTTCTTTCATTCTCTCCTCCTTTCTTACCTACCCTCTGTATCAGACCATAAAAGGAAGGGATGTTGTGTGATGGATGGCAGCGGAGTCTCTCAGTGAACAGGGAGCAGCGGTGCCACTCTGAAGAGTCCCTGCAGTTTCTCCATTCAGCTCTGTTCACGGATGACAGCACCGGGGGAACCCCCTCTCCTCCTGAGCAAAAACACCACATTCTGCCTGCCAGTCCCCCTCCCCACTCCCTTCCCCTTGTCCCCCGACTCAGACCTAGTAACACTGCTGTATTTTTATGGTGTTTGACAAACTGCTCCCTAGCAACCAGACCAAAGGCACCAGAAAGCCCAGGAGGCAGCAGCACATCTAAAATCAGCCTCATTGTTCATGGGGAGAGATAATAAACCATTGATTGTAGTGTATGTGTGCATCTTTTCCCTCTCATGAAATATCAAGAACTATTTTTACACACAGGCTTAAAGCAGAAGTAAGCGATATTTTTGTGTTAATATAAGTCTTAAATAGTTCTATCTTCCGACAGCAATCACTTACATAGAGTGTTTGGACCAAAACACGGGTCTGTCAGTCACTTTCCTTGTATCCTACAAGTTTTATCCAATGAGGAGAGAGAACGGCATGAAGGGCTGTATGTGCAGCCAAGGGATGCGCCTGAATGTGGTGACGTAGGGACGAGGACCAATAGGTCCATGACGAGGGCGGGGGCTGCTAACTCCGTCGGCTGACAAGAAGTTATGGTGCGTTCAGGGCAACTCGTAACTCGTGTTTTTCCGACCTGTGAACTCGTACCAGTTCGATCTGGTACGAGTTCACGGGTCGGAAGTTACGAGTGGCCGTTATAGTGACTTTCACAGGTAAAACAGGTCGGAAAAACAAGAGTGGGTTGCCTGGAACGCTACAAAGTCGTAAGTCGTGACTCGAAGCTGTAATTTACGGTTTCAAAAGCCTGCCTGGAACGCAGCATTAGCCAAAACGACCGGATCGCTTACTTCTGCTTTAATGTAGAGCTACGTCGATGGAATAACACATCAGCCCCGCCCCCTCACCCGCCAAAAAAAGACAAAATTTGACAAGAAATCCAAGAAGAAAAAAACTTAATTGTGTCACATCCAAACAAGAACAATTTTAAAAGCAAGGTCTCCACCTCAGCCACGTCTTTTCCCCTTCAATCCCAATTATAGCATATGAGGTCAAGTTCTGCCTGCGGAATAAAATGAAGTAGAATTAGGTGTGACACATGGACTGCATTCTACAGGTAAGAGGAAACTTGCAGTCTTAAAGGATCAATCGTACACTTGCACTTCTGTATGGAATCAGTATCTGGTCTCTCCGATAAATCTGACTGGCCAATGACCGCATGAGCCGAGACCTACACTGTTGACAGCCCTGGGTTTCACTGAGTGGAAAAGCTCGAACTGGACACATTTACAAATGTTGAAGGAGCCGAGGCCGTCTCATGACTGTGGGATCTTAGGAAAGAAGAAAAAAAAAAACAACATCCACTTTTCCTTCCAGCTCGTCTTCCATTCCCTCCCTCCTCCGTCCCACATCAGTGCTTCTTCACTTCTGTAAAAGGGATATTTTTTTCAAGATGGCGTTGATTAAATGTTTAATGATGCCATGAAGGTGTTGACAGTCTTCTGAGGAATCGCAAATCTCTTGATACTGCTGCGCCATGTGTCTCCATGTGGCTTGAATGCAGTCTGCGGCCGTGTCTCTGCAAGCGTGAGAGCTTAGGCGGCGGGGTTCATCTGCCGCCAGGCGTGGTGAAACAACTTCCACATCCTGCTCTGCTGCTTGTGATCTCCTCTCTAACCCAACCAACTTGGCTATGCTTTGGGCTTAGCACCACAACACCACACAAAAATGACCATCCCAGGGCAAGTTTATAATGTTCTCTCACGCTCGATGGTCGGAGGTTTTATCGGCTGTTAAGTCTGTACCGTTAGCCCGTACTGGGCTTTTGAAGCTAAATTCCTCCACTGCTGAGGAAATACATGGAGCGGGTTAGTGCTGGATTATTCCCGTAATAAGGCTCAAAACACTGCACTTCCTGTGTTTGGCAGGACAACAGCTCTCATCCCAGACCACAACACCTACTGTAAACACTACCGGGGTCATAACGATTATGATTTTTATTGTGTTTTTACTCCTGTATCATTTCATATTTCCTCCGCTATTCTCTGCCAATGGAAGCTCGTAGAGAAGCCTGTGGTGCATAGACTGCATAGCATCAGATCTTTGGTGGCTCAAAACTAAACCTGATGGCAGTGATCTACAGCCACATTCTAGCCGGGCTTTGTCATGCCAGACCTCTCTGCACTTTTACCCACTACTGTCTTTCTCCCCCTTCTTCAGGAGAGGTTTAAAAAAAAAAAAAAAAAACCCTTATCTTTGGCTTTGTGTTTTTGATTACCCTAAATCTGTCGAGGAGGAATTTTAATTTGTAGCTGGGCTCGGGAGAGTGTGACGGGGAACAGGGAGAGAGAAACAGGTGCAGCGGGGTAGAGTTCACTTTTCCCAGCTATGGAAATAGATACGACTGACTGGCATGAGTTTATTTTGTCCAACACATATTTTAGAGTAGATTAATAATGTTGCTTCATTTTTTTTTAAAAATTTTTTTACATCTTTTAGGCTCTCTTCTCACAAATGATGACGTTACTGAGAGACAATGTAGGCAGCCACGGCAGGACCTCTAGTCAACACTTAGAGGTCACAAACAGCGGGACAGTGCAATCTCCCATCCATCAAACTACAGTAAGTAACCAACACTTATTTTCATTATCAACGAATCTACTACTTCACAATAAATCAACTCCTTGTTGCGTCTATATATTGTCGACAAACTGTTAGCAACATCTATCTCAGTCCTTCATGGGAAGATAAATGGCTTTCTGTGGTCTGTTGTATATAGGCCCCAGCATGCAGCTCATCCACTGGGCCCTCCTTACACTGAGGCTTCCTTGGATTTGTCAAGCTGCTGGCCTCAATGAGTCCTCATGAGTGATGGTTTTATTAAGCTTCTACTTTGGCACATGGGTTGAGGGAAGGAATGGCAAGATGGAGAGAGAGCTAAAGAGAAAAAAGGAGGGGGAGTGTGAAAGAGGGATTTTCCTTATGAACAGCCTGAAAGTGACACATTATTATTAAGGACTATTAAAAGAGGTAAACCCGCCAAAGTCAAAACATACTTCCAGGGCACAAGAACAAGTTTTAATATTAGGAGTGCAGCAAAGCACAGAAGTTAAGGAGCTCATTCATGCTCTGACCTTTTCTCCTCTCTCTCTCTCTCTTGTCATTCCCTCCCTCCTGCAGTTAACACAGAAAACAAATCCAAAATTATGAAGAGTGGGAAAACATAAATGTAGGCATATGGAACTTTACTGCTGAATGGAGCACACAAAAGACAAAGTGTTGGCCTCCGCGTTCTCAGAGAAATCCTTGTTTTATAGGCGAGACTGTGTTTGTATTCATTTGGGTTTATTTAAAACTTTCCAATCTGCCTGGTAAATGTTTTAGGAAAAATTAAATCTTGCAGTGAAGCTGCTAACTATTGAGGGTGGGAGTGGTGCAAAGGCCAAGAAGACCCAGGGTGAATGCTCTCTCTCTTTCACTTCAATATTGACAGACAAATGGAAAGACAGACAGAAACGCACAGTCCAGACATCTGCTTATATATTTTCAATCGTTCACAGGCAACAACTTTCAGGCTTCTTCACACTATTGCAGAGATGATAGAGGAGCAATTGTGCAAAAACGTGTACAGTGTGTGCAAAGGTTACAGAGAACCTTCTGAGAAATATCAGAAACAAATCCTACTTGACCTATAGATGGCGCAAGACAACCAGTCATAAAGCAATGTCTACTGCTGTGACTATGTGATTCTGTGTGGAAGTGTAACTGAGACAAGTAGTGAGTGTGTGATTCCTCAGTTTGTGTGTGTGTGTGTGTGTGTGACCTGCCAAATTACTGACTTTCATATGGTTTACTCCTCTCAAGTACCATTTTTTATTGTGTGATAGGAAAAAAAAACTTCTTTTGGATTAATAATTATATAATTCCTTATCCAAAAAGGGCCAAAAAGAAATTGTTAGTTCCTATAATTTAATAATAATATAATAGCAGATAAAATATAAGATGTCATGTCACCTCTGGCTTTGTTAAAATTCTTCATAGACCAAACCAATAGTCAACAGAATAAGTGATGATAAAAATAACCATTAGTTGCATTGTAAGGTGTTAACATTTTTTAACACCATTATACTTCCCAAACATAATCATACACCTTGATCCACAGTAGACTGACTGCAAACATTTCTCTATACTCCGTCCATGCAGCTGGTACAGTAGTGACTGCCAAATGATTTTTATCTCCCCTGTGTCAACATATAAAAGCTATATCTGACTTCGGGAGCTCCTTTCTTACTATGTGACTATACAGCAGCAGTGTTCACAGAGGCCTGACTGGCTTCAATCGGATCCTCCTCCCCCGGTTCCTCCACAAACATTAGGAAACCTCGAGGAAGAGCAGCTGATTGATTCAGTTTCCACGCTTCCTTTTGCTGGAGGGAGTCTGGGGAAGTCAAGAGCTGACTGGAAAACCAAACATGACAGCGCCAGAGGAAGGTGTGGCACAGTCAATGGATGGAGGGGTCAGGGTGAGGGGGTTGAGGAACTGTCGAGCTTTTCAGACTCCTCAGCAGTTGCACATATGTAGAAATCCCTCAGCCTCCCCTTGTCCCGAGTCTCACCACTCAACGTCCTGAAAACACACCAGAACGCCCACAAGTCAGTATCAATATTTGCTGTACCAGAGCAGGCCTCCCTGCCTGTTATTGTGTGGGTGAACTGCCTCTCTTCTGAGTGCCTGCTCACCCCAGGCCCTGCTATCTTTAAACCTTGATGGAGTAGCTACCATGTGAGGCATGAGGAGACAGGTGAGCATACCATGGAGGAATACCAACCTGCACCATGTCAGACTTTTTTGGTAGGAAGACACGCCAGACTGTTTTCCTCCCTTCTCCTCTCAATTTTTACCATCTTGACGGTTTACATAAACATTGTTAAGGAAACTGTGTTTTTAAGTATTCCATTAAGATCAATACATTTAAGAAAATAGTACTTGGATCCTATGAAGCTTATATTTTGGCCACTTTTGCTGACGATATGGCAGGAAACATAGGAGCATGAGAGGGATGAATGACAAGCAGTAAGGGGTCACCCACTGGACTGGAGGCAACTTGGGGACATCCTGATTTCATGCGTCTTTGCCTGCCGGTCTGTCATGATGGTCAAAGACAAAAAGCTTTTATGTGCCTCCCGCCCAGTGTGTTTGAGGCCATGAACTCCTGTCAGGTGAGTGTCTCTAGGTCGGATGCACCTGAGTCATAAACCTTTGCTCAATAACTACCGCCCCTTTAGCTGATGGTCCATTAGATTGGCTAACTAACCCAATGCACCGCCCAGAGGGATCAGAAATAACAGGGCTGAATGGGGTAATTGTGGAACGAAGGAGAAAGAGGGAGGGCGGGGCGGGGGGGGACACAGCAGGGCATGCATCAAAGTATTTATTCAGTGTACTCAACCCTACCCCCCGGTGCCTCCACCACACAGCCTCGGGGGACGCACATCTCATATGATGTCAGCAAAAGAGGGGGAATTTTCCGTTTATTAAAAGCCGTGTAAATGATTATGTGAGCCAGTGCTTTCCTAGTACATCATGTGTGTGCGCCGCTGCAGCTCCTGCAACTCCAACATGATCATGTGCCTGTTGAACAGATAACATCTGAATGAAAGTCTTGAAAAGCTGGCTACTTTGCTCTCCTGTAGAGGGGGTTAAATGCCAACGCTGGATGAGCCCGGTGGCTTCGCGCCAAAATCCCAAGCCTATTGAAGTTTATTCAAGCTTTAATACAACCCCGCCAACAAATATTTCTTTCTTTGAGAGAAAAAAACTGAGGAGAAAAACAGAGAAAGACAGAGAAAACAAGGCCTTGCCAGTGGAGAAGCACCATGTACACAGAAGCATATTACAGTCGGTGAGAGCATGACAGAGTAGAAGCATCAAAATGCCTCAACATTGGACAGTTCCCAAGAGGGAAATGCACACAGCTATCATGTTTCTTCTTGTAGTTTGTTACACAAGTGCCTGAAGTTGTCTTTAGTTTTCCCCCTCCCCTCTATGAAAGCTGTCAAGGTTCAAAGAGGGCAGTTTTGTGACTAGCAAACACATGCACTGGTAAACCTCATTGAATGTAAAAATGAATTTGTGTGCAAGAGTATGCTACTGCATCTGTACTGTGTGTCTGTTTTAGTTGTTTTTTGTTTAGTTTTTCAGATTATAAGCAACTTTGCAGGTACAGTTTTAAAGGAAGCCAGAGCACCAAGAAGCTGAGCTGGTGTTAAGTTTTCTAGCTTTCTGTCGATGTTCTCTTCTGTGCCTCATCTTTCATGTCAGACTGTCATTGGCGTCCTGCGGGGTCGAGTGTTGGGTCACGTCAGTGTGGTGCCAAGTGTCCCGGTGTCTCCATCGCTGTAAAGCCATACTAAAACACACATGTACGTACAAGGAATTTACACACGCAAACAGGCAACAGACGCATACACACAAATGCCGGCGGCATACGCACATGTATGTGACATGCATACTGCACATGCATGCACAAATGTATGCATGCTCGCATAGAGCGTAGACTCTATCATGACTCTAGTCTCTTTGCCACCTGATCAATCATCCCAACTGCCATTAGATCTACAGGAGAGGCATTCCTTCCTAACAACTGGAGAAGGGGTATAGAGTGTGTGTCTGTGTGAGGGGTAGAGAAGGGGGGATTGAGACATAAGGGGGGGTGGTGGCATGTCTAAAGTCTGATAAATTTGAACAGGGATATATTTTCACTCTAAACAAATGAGTAAAATAAGTATGGCTGATAATAAGTGTTTATGTTTGTTCTGTTTTTATAAAATAATTGCTCAAACCTTGTCCCAACTCACTTGTCTCAGGCTGTGAAACATAGCTGGGAAATGTAAAAGGAAAAAGAAACCTGTTGAAAAGCTCAAGAGAGAGTACAAAAAGCGCTACCGCCAGTTCAGGTCGTGTTAAAGCATGTTTTGCATCACAGTAGTGTAAAACTAGAAGAGGAGGAGTGAAGAGTAAAGCCTCTGTGGATAAGGTGCCTTATCTCCCCTGCTGTCAGTATCTTTCACCCGTCCCTCTCTCTCTCCTTGGCTCTCTCTGCTCTTTGATTTTTTTTTTTTTTTCCTTTCTTCTGTTTGCTGAAAGAGCTGACTGTGCTTCTCTCGGTGAGCGCTCCAAGTGAGCGTGTGTGCCGTGCATTGTTCCCTTCTTCCTCAATATGATGAGAAAAGCTTGAAATAACAATGTCTGGGGGTGGAGTGAGACCCCTCTGTTCTCCGTTTCATCTCTTCTCTTCTCTCTGTTCTTGCTTTTCCAGATGACAGTGATGCTCTCTGCAGATCTCCTGCAGGTGTGGGCCTTTTGACCTCCTCTGGGACAAATTGCACACACACACACACACACACACACAGTGTAAGATGCGTGTGGAAATGCGTGCAATTGCATAGACATAAAAGCTGTGCCACATGCATATTCTTGCACAAAGCATGGAAATCAGTGTTTCCATCTTCAGTCAAAAGCAGAAGATACTACTCTACTAAACTAAGTGACCAACTATGACAAAAAACAACTTAATATAAAAATCTAACTCATCACACACACACACAGGCGTGTAAACATGCACACAACGTCAACCTCTCTGGCTTAAGAAGAGAACAAACATATGCACAGTATGCAACTATGCGGACAGGATTATCACAGGATCTGACCTGCTGACCTTGAGGAGGTCATGTGTAAGGCACCGGCTGCAGCCGCTGGGCCCACCAACACCAGAATGTCTGACGTCTCAGGAATCTGTGTAGCGCCACTCTGCCTGACCATGCAGCACAACACAGGGCTTTACAGCAGTTGGGGCGAACAGGAGATCAGACAAGTGTTTTTGGTTTTTTTTGGCAAAGACTGAGAAAAAGGAAAGATGACTCACTTATTTCAAATCATAATGAGCAGTGATATCAACTTTGGCTCTTCAGTCAGTTTTTGTTTGGTGTCTGTATCTTCTCCGTTTTATTTGTGTTTTTAAATTACTTCAAAATATGCTGCACATCAAAGCTATTAAAGATGGCTGGAGGGGCAGATCTTACACACAGCCAACTGGGTGGCAGAAACAACAGAGGCGTGATTTACTGCAATTGTGGGGGGGGGGGGACTCCACTTAAAACTGAAGAGCAACTTCACCACCATACTGCCATATTCAGATCCTTCGATGAACAACTTTAAGCGGGCCTCTCCTCATGTTCTCTTGTGTTTCACATTATTCAGGTGCAAGTGTAATGTGTATAGCACATGTGTGCAATGCATAGCAGCCACATGTTAGATCTGATATGGTGGTCAGAGGAATGACGAAAGCTGAGCAGAAAAGATTCACCTAACGTCCAACCCCGGCTCTCTCCCCAAATCCACACTTTGGCTAAAACAGATCTCATTACCTGGCTTGAATATCAGTCGCAGCTTTTTTTTCTTTTCTTTTTTTTTGGCAAGAAGCTGGTTGGAGATATCTAACCCACTTCTGTGTGGTGGATGCAATCAGTAAAGCGGTAATCTGTTGGATCAGTTGTCTCCATGTGAGCTGCTCTGCATCACGCTCAGTGCGTACCAACTGCTCCTGCAGGTGGTGGTGACTGACTTCTCAATTAAGTTGAACTCACGAAAAGTATCAAAGAATAGGAGGTTTGGTTTGAGGTTACCTCTTGAGTCACTGTTTATATTATCAGGTGACCTCACAAGTGAAGTTGGCTGCGTTTAAAAGCCTCATGAAGGCTCTGCAGCGGTTACACATGGCTACCCCAGCCTCGCTGTCTCTCCTCTGGACAACATACCAGTCGTTATCCTTCCATTGCCTTACCATCGACACCACAAAAATCTCTACTGTGTGTGTGTGTGTGTGTGTGCACGGGTATGTATTTAGTATGTGTTGCTGTGTGTGTGAGTAAGCACATGCTTGTGTGTGTATATGGGCATAATTGTGTGTATATATCTAACTGTGTTTTTGCAGGAGCTTGCACCGGCCGCAATCACTTTTGATGGATATCTACACTGGCTTTGTGGAGCAGTACGTTTTCCAGTGGGTGACTCATGGGGCTTCTGACGGATGCCTGTACCAATTTACTGCTACTGCCACTGCTGCTGCTTGTGTTCCCCACCCCAAGTGTGTGTGTGTGTGAGTATGAATAAGTGTCCTGTGCATTAGCTAGTTGTGGTTGTAGTTTCCAGCTCATACTTATGGACTTTCCACTCTTGTCTTAAATAGCAGACGAGGAAGAGTAAGAGGGAGAGTGGGGCGACCAGAGCCCTCTGCTGACACTGTCTACACACATTCACACATTTAGAAAACACACAAACGTTAAAAGACAGACTAAATCACGTTTTCCAGGTGACTCATTGTTGTTGCTTGAGAGACCAAACCACTTCAATTATCAATCTCAATCAAAGATTGATATTCTCTGGGCAGGATGTCATCATATAACACACACCCTTTGGTACAGGCAGAAGTGCATATCGTTGTTTTGTAAATGTTACATAACTTTATTGTTGATCAACGAGACCTATGTATGGCGATAACAAGACATCAAATCACAAGACGAAAGCTGCGGCCCTGCAGGTCACCCAGTTCAGGTGTCATGTGGGACTTGAACTTTTGAACTGAGGAAGCTGTAGAGTGATAGAGTCTTTACCTGCAACACCTTAGCTGGGAAAAGCTCAGTTGGATTGCGTCATTGATTTATTAGCTTGACAGAAGGCTTTCTAAAAGGCATTTTACCCCATTGATAAAACCAGCCCAGACTTCAAAGGAACAACAGACACTTATCAATATCAGAGTGATATGTCCAAGAGAAACTATTTTTAGGGGCAATGTTCTGCCTTCATTTGAAAGGGATTGCAAAGACTGGCAGGAAAAGCAGGTAAAAAAAAAAGTGTAGAGGAATAACATGTAACAAAATGGTCCATTCAACCAGGAATCAACTCGCTGTGACATTAAGTGAAGTACACTTAAGATAGAGACGGTGTGACACCCATGAATCTCATCCTGCCAAAGGTCAGACTGGAGAAGCAGGATTAGTTTGTGTAAAACGAAGCTGCCCGACATCTGCCCGTGCTGAATTCTGGCCAGCTGCGGCTATGCAGGCACAGTGACTCCCAGCCAGAGCAACGTTCCCCCCCATGGAAAGACTGGAGGTTTAAGAAGATCAACCAATTTCAAAAGCTGAAATCACAATTCGATTAGAAAATGCGTGTCCACACATAACGTCCAGAGACTAAATGATAGCCCGAGTGTGTGTGAGAGTGTGTTGGAAAACTAGAAGTCTAAACGCGGTGACTCAAAGAAATAGATATGCCACAGGATGCTTAATGTCAGGGGGAGGGGTAGCCAAAACTCATGGTGAAACTAGTATTGGTAAGTACCGTATTGTATAAATGGTGGAAATAGGTATCACTCTAGAGCCTTAGCAAGCAGAGGGGTACTGTAACACTACATAACTTCGTGCTGAAGTAGTTCTTTGGGTAAGAGGCCTGTTTCAACCTTAATTACTCTGGTAGGCCTCAGTCTAATCTAATGTAATCCACCGTGTCCGATGAAGGGGAGAATAGCCTCATCTAGTCAAAAAGGAGATATAGCTCAGATCCCCAAAGACCAAATGGCTTTAATGCATCAACCATATTTAAGAAGCGCGTGACTAATCACTGGCTGTTTCAAAGCAATCAGAAACTTTTGCTGAAGTCTGTAGGCCTTCCAGGAAGATATCCCACCTGGGATTCTCCCTGGAAATACAGCTCATCCTTTAAAATCCAGAGTGTTCTTGCCTCCCAACTTTACGTCTGTCATTCTCCATTAAATAGCAAGATGAGAATGACTGAAATCTTCATGCATGTATGAGTGACCTGGCCACCCAGTCTGTGCCCAGGCTTCCCAGTTCACTCTTTCCAAAAAAAAAAAAAAAAGCCAAATTCCTGACCCAGACGTGAAGTCTTTTTATCGAGGATCATCCCTGGGTGGAAAGACTTAACTTCTATTCGCTCTGTTTTCATCCCTCCCATCCTCATCTGTAAGGAGCCTAACACACCACTGTGACTCCTGTCTTCATCTGCAGGCTATTCTGAGTTGAGGTTACCCAGGACACCATGTGGCTTTATCCAAATTTAGCTGCCCACAGTATGCCTGAGTTAAATCATCTGTGTTTGTTATGCAAATAATAAATATTCATTAATGGTTCTTCCACAGTTCCTCAAATTCTTCCTCATTATTTTGTGTCAGCTCTGTAATCTCTTAAGGGATTTTATCCTTCTGGACTTCTAGAAATAATCTTAAACTAATATTGACACGTGCTAAAGAAGTGTGCTTGCGGTGGTAGAGTTGGACCAGAGGACTGTGAAGAGGCTTGTGGAGCCAAGGCAAAACCACAGGGCTACACAGAAGAGAGCATGGCCAGCGGAACAACAGTACATCAAAGACCCCAACGTGAACCACCAACCTTGTCTCAACCCCTCTCCACCTCTCACACTCATACCCTATTTTCAGAAAGACCAACATGAGGGCAAGCAGAAAAGCCCCCATTTTTGTTGTTATCATTTCCAAACAGCAATTTTCCAGGCCTAAAACAAATTTAGAGACACTACTGTGTGATGTGTATTTGTGGACAAGCATGGGGCACTTGTGCAAGTGTTTTTGTGCAGCAGCGGAGTACGCACCTTTTCGTAGATCTCCGTGTGCTTACCAATTCGGGTTTCACTCAGAGAGAGAGAGAGTCATATTCTGTCAGGTTCAGACCAGCCAGTGGGTCCAGTCGCTCCCTAGCTGCTCTGCCCAGTGCTGTGGCTCAGCTAGGGATGAACTTGGCTGGGGCATGGTCACTCTGGGCGCTGATCCCAACCCCACATTGAGGTGATGAAGGAGGACTCTGTCCCCCCCACCCCACTCCCCTGCCATACTCCCTCCCCGACCCATGGCCACAGAGGTGAGGAGGCACCCAGGGGACACACCGACTGGTGCCTGAGGCCACATTCACACAGCTGACAAGACTTGGCTTGGCTGCTCTCAAGGTGATGGTGCCAGCATGTCTTGCCCGCTGCTGCCCACGATTTGCCCTGCTCAGCTGTGAAGTGCTCCACAACCACTACAGTATAGTCAGGTCAGCATTTCCCATCTGTCCATTTCTGTTAGAAAGTGACTGCATACCCTGATCTCTGCAGATCTGGGTCCAGCCTTGCTGCACTGCAGTGGGAAAAGAGGGATTTAAAAGTGACTATGCTCCCTGTGTGGTTTAGATGAGCTGTACTAAAGGGTTATAATTATTCCAAATTCAGGTAGTATTACAAAATACCCCCCCTCCCCCCCCCCCCATTAAACCTGATAGTGGTTCAAATTCTCCCTCACTCTGCGCTCACCCACATTTTGCAAAGAGACAAGGCATCTCTGTTCACTTTACTGCTCTCTTAAACACAGTCTCTCAACTCATCCTCCAGTTCAGTCCTTTGAATAGGGTCATGCATTTGTTTTGATAACACGACGGAGAGGTCGAACTGTGCCAGCCTGCCCAGGTGCTGGTGAATAGGGAGCTACAACAATGGCCCATCAGCTGAATGGAGCATCAAAGTCATCACTCACTGATGATTTGATGATGGTTGAGGGTCCCGGCATGAGGGTAGGGCCTCCTGAGAGTTGTTCGCGAGTGAAAAGCACCATCATACAGGTTCACCCTGCAGTCTTTCGTTAAGTGCTTATAGTGGCGCTGATGTCAGCTGCAACTCACTGATCACTGGCCAGCAGGGACAAAGGGCCGGGTTAACCAGGTGTATTGTCCTAAGCTTAATGACAAACATAGGCAGGAGCTGACTGGGAATTTTGGTTGAAATTTTACTGAAGAACAGAGGAACTGTAGATAAAAGCAAAAAAAAAAAGAAAGAAAGAAAGAAAGAAAATAAAGCTCCTTTCTTTTTCTTTTCTCTGTCAGTAAGTGAACTAAACACTAAATCCAGTTATGGCCCACATGACTAGCGCAGCTTGCCACCTGTTTCGTGGGAAAGCAATGTTCATGACAAGCATTCTCAAATCCGAGGGGATAAAGAGAGAAAAGAAATAATGTAGAATGGAAAAGCATTTAGTTTGAGCATGCCGGGTGCATACCGAGGCTCAGGCAGCAGATTCCAAAGACTAGCTGATGGAAGTGAGCCAGGCCGCCTCACACGGGAGGGGAGGAGATATGAAAGAGAGGACAGAGGAAGATGGAGTAAGAGGGGAAAAGAGTATAAGGGGGAGGGTGGGGGGATTGCTACTTGAAGGGGGCATTAAAGAGATATTCTCTTTAATCAGGAACCTGCAGGATGCTGATGGACAGGGGACAGTGAGTGATGGAGGGAGACGGTGAGATGGGACGCAGGGAGTGACAAAGATAAAGGGGAGTAGCTTGGGGAGCACTACAGCTGGAGTACCTCAACACCTCCCACCCCTCACCCCAGTAACCCCTGCCTGCCTTCTGTTTGCCCTCGTACCCCCACCCCCAGGAACAAAAAAATGTCACTGTCTCCTTCCTAACCCCCCCAAAATGTGCCGTTGGAAAGAAAAAGATGAATGGTGAAAAGAAGTGAGTGAATGAGTGATACTGCGTGAATTGTTGATCTCGGCTGTTCGCTGACACAGAGGCTTTGGGAGAGGACAGCGGCCAAGCGGGGCCATGCAAAGGATTAATAGTTCAGGGAGATGCAAGGAGACAACCACGCCACAAGTGGTTTGTCATGTTCTCTCTACAGTTTCCCTCAGACACACACACACACACAGTCTCAGAGCTCTTAGTCCAGATTCAGTGCGAGTGTAGAGAACAAGTGAGCCTCTTTGTTCACCGACACCGCCATCTTTCACTCTAGAGGTAACACACTTGACAGACTGCTCATTTGCTAGAAGAGAGATGGATGAAGACACTTTGTACCTTGAAGAGAGAGGGAGGGGAAATGGACTGATAGGACCAGGAGATAAGCAGATAATAGAAGAGGATAACTCGGTACTATCAGTAACGTCTAGCGTAAGGACAGAGATGAGGATGATGACATCAGAGAGGACAGAGGAGAGGCAGGAGAACCCAAAATAAATTTGGGTTCGTTAAGTCGAGAGCAACAGGAGCTCCATCCTCCTCCTGAGACATAGTGGCATCACCAGGCCAGATCACTGTCTCCACTGTCTCTCAGCTGGACCTCTTTGACAACCAATCCCCATTCAGGAACCCTTGTAACCCAGGCCATGAGAGGGTGGGGCAGGGTCAGGGGTTGGGAGTTACAGGGCTGACAGACAAGAGAGATTGATGCCCGTTGACAAAACTTGAGCCCCACTTGGTCTCAGTAGCAGCTCTGCCGGCTCCCCAGGGGCCCGGAGGGAGTGGAGGGGGAGGGGGGTGGTGAGCAGAGATACAGATACAATCCACCACCACCGCCACCACCCCCCAACTCACATACACCTTAATGCTATCCCACTTTCCTGCCCTGTCTTGTTTGATCATGTCCTAAACTGAAAGAAGCAGCAATGAAAGGCCTCAGTAAAAGGAGAGCTCTGACATATATTTTGTTACATCTAGCTGTGAATTCCTGCGGGGCGCATGTGGTATTACCGCATGTGTGACCATCGGCCCGAGGAGAGCGCGCACGGCGTTAGCAGGAGAAGGTACTGTACATAAGATGGAGAGAGTCAAGTGGGTGGAGGTGCTGTGGAGGTAAAGCAATGCACCAAGAACTGTCGCAGATAAGGTTACATGAGGGGACCAAAACAGGCTGGTGTACACACAAATGGCCTTTTCAAAGATATTGTTACGCGCAGCACAACCGGCTCAGTGAGGGAGGAGGGGCTGGCTGGAGAAAAAAAAAATAGGAAGTAGACAGGTTACGTGTTATTGTTTGTTGTGACGTTAGATTAGTTCTAGCTCTTCCTCTTGAAGAAAAGAGCCAACAAGGAGAGCCGAGTATGTAACACGGACCCCGGCTGGGAGCCCAGATCGTTTACCCTCTCCTTCTCTCTTGTCTCTTGTTACATGAAGTCATTCATGTGGAACGTAAGAGCCCCCACCATCCCTGTTCTCGTTGGGGAAATAATGTGAAATACTGAATACTGCTAGCAAATAAACAGTGTGTATGTGTGTGTTTGTGTGTCGATACAGGTGCAAAAGTTAATACCTGGATGGAAGCATGTGAAGGTTAAAGAAATAATTTTATCTAACACAAAGTGAATGCTGATGTAATGCGAAATTGGGCCAGTTAATATTCAATATCAAAAGAACTACTCATCAAACACATAACTGTATAGTGAAATGCACAACAGCTATGTCCATGTTATAATATAAAAAAATGTGAAACATTATAAAAGCAAAAGAAAAACATCCAAATGCTTCAACAGCAAAAAAGAAAAAAAAACATGAAGCAATATGTTGCATAAAAAAGGTGTGATAAGTGGGTTAAGGATAATAGATCTCAAACAAGAGGTCATTTAATTGCTTATCTACAGTAATTAACACTGTAATATTTTGCAACTAGGCAACATCTTAGGCTTTAAATTATTAATCTATGGTAATTTACATATCAGATCAAATATAAAGTGTGAAACATGATTTAAAGCAGCTATGAACATTGCATGATAGCAATATGCTGCAGTTGAATTAATACAAATAGATTGTTTATACTTACAGATTTGGTTGTCTGGCAGCACATACAAAAACTAACAAAAACAAGAAATAATGATTTTATTTGCATTAAAACCAGGCACAATCATGTCAGCAGAGTGACAAATGTTTTGGCGGTTTGGGGGGGAGAGAATGAATTAGACAGAAACACTTTGCTGCATTGTCAGGTCTGAACTAGCTGACCTCCCTCTGTCTCTGAGCCCTTCAGAAGAACAAGGTGAAGATTAGGTGTAAACAGAGAATAACTGGCCGTTTGAAGCCCACCAGGAGGTCATGTTCACATCCCTGGCCACTTCCACTCTGTTTCCTCCATTGATTGGGAATGTTTATCACATTAGAGGCAGGTCAAGGAGGGGGTCAAGTCAGAGAGCGGCTAGCAGGCTGCCACCCAACAGTTTGGCTTGTGATGCTGTCCAGAGCCAGACCACAGACATGAAAACCTGTTGGGTCGGGTTTAGTGGATGGTATGCCACATATCTGGAAGGAGGCTGAGCTTGAGAGGACAAGTGGATAAAGAAAATAAACAAAAAGCTTTGCAATAACAATAAGTTGGGGGGGTTTTCTATCCATTTGCCCCCCAAATAACTATTTGCACTTCCTTGTTAACATCCTCAGACCACTATTAACCTACCTATGCTGGACTTGTTCTCTGTAATTTGCAGCAACAGTCTGGTAGGCCTGATCAGCGGGGCACTCACATGAAGCTTTCATCTCCAGACAGAGGCCTAGTTCAGGGCCCTTTCCCTGTGACCCGGGCCTTTGCTTGGCTTAGCCTGGGGCACAAAGACATCCTTCTCATGAATGACAGGGCTAGGACCTCCCCTGCCTCCCCCGTTTGACCCCCTTGTTGGCTTAATTGTGTGTAATGCCAGGGCCATGCCCCACCCAACCCCGGCAGGCCCCTGGGCTGCCGCAGCGAGGCCCACGGGGCTACAGAGGCCAATTATTTCCTTATTGTTGACACAGACAACCTGACAGTCTCCCTCCCACATAACTCCTGTCCTCCCATGTACTCCTGTGTCTCTCCGTCTTCCTCGCTTCCCATCTCTTTCGGGACCACCTAGGTGTTTGCAGGGCCAAATGCACACGGGGGCCAGGGAATTTTTTTTTCATGCTGTGTTGGCAGGATCCTCTCTGTTCTGCTCACGCTCTCCACATACCAACAGAGACGGCCATTAACAATGATGCCTCAAGGCAGTGACGGGAGAGTGTGAGGGGGTTAAAGGTTACCTGCTGCAGAGGAAAAGTCATTTGTTTATTTCTTGACCCAGAGGGTTTTTAACAAAAATAGATTATTATTATTTATTATCATGTATTATTTTACTGTCTCCTTTCCTCCCCATCTTGTTTTCATGTGGTTCCTTTTTGGTATGGAGAAGGTGTGGGACATTTGGCACTGAGGACTGTGTGTTACGATAACTCACTGGCCTGGCCTTTTCCTAAATTAAACTTTTATCAGCACCAGACAGACATGCATTTAGGGAATGAAAGCTGTGCTATGTTAGGCATTTATCCTCAATTTTCAGTAAATGGATAGTGTCGCTTACTGCTGATAACCACTGGTAACTAGGTAATACTGTTTCACACACAAAAACATCAAATGTCAGGTAACGATGCCGCTTAAATCACATTTTTACCATTTTTAACAGGTCCATGTTGTGTTTTTTTTAATTGGTACAGGATTATTTCTGCCTTGGAGTTGCACTGAAAGTCACAAACACACAATAAATAAATGCTGATTAACATCACCGGTGTTCCATATGTCACATACCCCAGTAACCAATCCATCAACTTGTATACTGAACACGCAACCATTACCGATATACAGTTACAGTAATTACTGCCAAGTACCACACACATTAGACCTAACACACTTTTACTTATTTAAGAATTGTGTGTCCAGCTTGGCCTCCCTATTCAAAAGTTTCTAAACTCAACCCTGAAGACAATAGGCGTTACAAAACAAGCCCAGCTGTGATGAAACATTATCATCCCTTCCATAAACAATGAGGAGTCAAGGACAGCAAACTGTAAATGTTAGACCTTTTTCATCTCGAGCCGTGCATGGACACCAGCCAGAGTGAGAGAAGAGAAGACAATGACAAGATTGTGAGTAATTGTATTGTGTGTGTGTTTGAGTTATGATCCGCACCTTTCTTCCAAGCTGTCAGGTATGGCACTGGCAGAGAGATACAAACGAAAGGGAACTTTGTGATCGCACTTTGATGAGAATGAGGGGGACTTGCCAAGGCCCAGAGGGACTGTTTGATTTGTGTGCTTGTGTGAGAGTGTGCACACAGCATGTGTAAAGTTGAGTGCAAAGCTTTGGGAATACACGTGTGTTTAAACTTCCCCTCACAGGAAAAATATCATGCCGCCCACCTATCCATTTCACCTATCCAGATCACACTGCTGTCCCCCGCATCCCTCCTCCTCCTCATCCTCCTCCTCCTCCTCCTCCTCACCGTGTCTTCTCTCTGTTGTTAGGTTTTGTGGCCAAACTGGATGGTATTTGGAGCACAGTGCAACTTAACAAAGATGCCTTTATGTGGAACCACTCACTATGGTTTCAACTTGTAACTACGGTACCTCTGCTGTCAGACCGAGATGTCTGTGTGTGTGTGTGTGTGTGTGTGTATGTGTGTGCGTTTGGCATACAGTGTGTTATATCTGATTTGATCTCCCTCTGTTCTCCAGCCTAAAATGTTCACTCAACTTCTCAGTGTCCAGTATGTGACAGTTACTGTTCTACAGGGATACAAGTCTGACCAGGTGTGTGTGATATGTGCGACAGCCTGATGATTTAGCACCACAGGTCTGCGCCTTTTAACGAGTTAGAGGAGCCTGCGCAGACGGATGGATAAGTTGGACCCTTGGGAGCCATAGAGGCTCCTATAGAGAGGTCCCCAGGCCGCCTCAGTCTGCCCTAGAGACAGAGCTGCGACTGGGGCTTGGGTCCAGGCTGGCGTGGGCTTGGGGCCGGTCTGTGGTGTGACGAATGGGACACCTGAGCCAAACTGTAACACCACCAGCGTGGTGGGTCCCCCTAATCACTCTGGCTGCCCAACTTCCAGCATCAGGTTTCAGATTCCAGGGGGGTGTGATGGTGGAGCTCCGGCCCAGTGGGGTTGAGGTGTCTGGTTTGCTTTAACAACAAACATTTACAGACACTCATGCACATACCAGCGAGTGCCCTACAATACTCATACACGAAAAACCAAAAAAAACGGACAGATGCGCAAATGAACACATGCTTTCACACATGCAAACATACATGCGACATGTGCACCTCGCATGCACCCAAGGCTCCTGGGCCCTGTAAGTGTTACTGTGATGAAGTTACAGGGCCAATCACAGCCACCCTGGGTGTCAGATTGGATCTGGATCACAGTTTACAAGACTAGTTTCATCCAGCAGATGGTAGACAACTGGAATTTTCTGAAATATGATCGCTTATATGCTAGATGATGCCCTTCCAATAAAGGAAAATATATGGAGAGAATATACCAGCTGTTCCTCTTCATTCAAATCTCCAGCCAAACCACTTTAAAGCCCCTATGCAATAACAGGTTTTAGGAAGTAGTATTATTAGTCCCTTACATACACAGCATTCTCACGATCAAATAAACCTTGGCAGAAAATGAAATGGCCGGTGAATAAACACTTCTCTAAATTTGTTATTGACAGTTAAAGTTGGCCTACTTTGTGGTTTGTGGAGGGGGGGCTCGGATACAGGGGGGGGGGGGGCAGAACTTGATGCTTAGTGATACAGTGCTCTGTTGACATGGCAAACTATCAGTTTACCATGTTAATTGAACATCTAATAGCTTGCATAGAGCAGATGGCCTGAGGTGAAACATGCCCCCACTCTTTGGGTTTTATTTCTGGATCAGCTGGAGGAGGTGGGGTGAGAAAGGGGCAGAGGACGGTCTCTGTGCCCAGGACTAAAGCCTCCCTGTTTGGGTGCATGAGACCCACTCCTCCCCTCATCTTTGCTGACATCCACCACGGCCAAATTTAGGTGAGGGGAAAACTACGCAGGGAGATATTTCAGTAAACTGTGTGTCAATAGCGATGTCTGCCAAACCAAACTCCATTTGCACTTGTTTCTCTCCTTAATCGCTCATCTAAACAAGCTTGAGGGTTGGTGGGAAAGGAGGAAGAAGGGCAAGGGGGCGGGAGGTGGAAAGGTGAGGAGGCAAGAAAGGGGGGAGTGAGCGAGGGTTTGCCAAAATAAATGCATGAATGCCGTCTTTGACTGACTGGCATCTTTGAAGTGAGCTATAATTGCAGCCCTCTTGTCCAGCAGTGGAGCCTGTGGCAAGCCGGGCTCTGGCCAAGCTGAGATGTCTGGCTGCAGCACTGAGGAAACGTCATGGCTTAACAATAAACAAAAGTCAAGAGGCCTCGATGCAGCGTGATGCCGCCGCGTCATGCTTTAGTAGCGGTAGAGTGGAAAAAGAAAATCAGTTATTGCTTCATTCATTTGTTGAAATTCGGAGAAATTCGGCTGTTTATAACCTCCAATTGCAAAAAAAAAAAATCATCACATCTTGATATTAAACCAGTGTAGTTCCACGCCACTTAGAAATCCCCCCTGACTCAAGGATGACGGCATGTATAACAAGGTAAGTACCAAAGAGGATCCTCACAAAGCTCCTTTCACAGCAGCACATTAGGTAACAACTTGAACCCTCTCAGAACAGCACTACCTGTGTGTACTGTACTCTGCTGCTCCGAGAGAACGCACCCAACGTATAGGCATGTTTATGTGTTCATGTATGTATGTGTATGTGTACATGTGTGCATATGGGGAAGGAGGGAGGGGGAGGGGGGCAAACTGGGGTCCCGAGAGCCATGAGAGCCGGACATGATGGGGTAAAGCTCTTTCTGACCACGGTGATGTTTTTCCACTTGGGGGAAGTGTGACAGGATTACATGGGCTGTGATTAATACGCTGTGCCTTGATGTCTTATTTAGAAAATAAACTCAAATAGTTCCGTGATTATTAGACTGAACTCCCTGAAGACCACCTTATACAATGCACCTTTCAGCTTCTCTTTTAAAACAGATTTTTTTTGACATGGGTGTGTTGTCTGGACCTTTTTTTAAAAAAAAAATGTTCCACTGCAGCACTTGTGAAAAAGGGGAAAACCCAGCTTGGTATTGCCTTACAATACCCCTCGGTGTATGCATATGTAACTTTGTACTTCTTTTTCAAAACTGGAAAAGTAAACGGAGGGAATCGGGTAGGTGTTGCAGGGGGCAGAACTGTACTTGTCGGGGCAGGGCTTAAAGCGACTGCTAGGGGTTTTCTTGTCCAATTTCTCATCGCAAGGACCCTCGACAGCTCCGCCGGCGTGATGAGAAGATGGAGAGGAAGCAACTGTTTGATGTTTTCCCTGAATTCAGGCACTGAGCCAACCGCACATCCCAGATCCTGCAGATGCAGAGTCCAGCTTTACAGTAACTAGCAGGCATTTTCAGAAAAATGTCAAATTAGGCCTGTACACTTAAAGGGATAGTTCAACAGTTTGGCAAATTGGCCCATTGCCATAATCCCGATAGTTTTAGGAGTAAGTTTGTTACCTTTATTTGTCGGTGCAAGCTATTCTTAGAACGGCGGAGCAGAGCGGCGAGCTGCTCAGAGCTACGCTACGGAGGCTAATGGGATTTCTTGGTTTCCCTCACAGTCACAACCTGTCCACGAGAGCGTTTTGGAGTTGTTGTAGGGCTGGATGATATGGCCTAAAATCTATATCACGATATATTGAGCAATTCACCTCGATAACGATAAATGGACGATACCTATTCAACTATTCAAACTAGGGATGCACGTGATTAACCGTTTAACCGTTAACCGATAACAAGAACTTTGACTGATTAATACTATCGGTTATTTATTTATTTTATTAGGTCCTTATGTCGTTAACTCATGGGGGCGTGTCGACACGTGCAGAGTTCACGTGCCTTCAGTCATATTTTGCAGCAAAAAGTTACACAGGAGGACTGACAGTATGTGCAGCAGCCCCCATGAAGGAAGATCAGACAATACATGTAGCCTACATGGACACTATGTGAATCACCTGTAACTACGGCGCTGAGAAAAAAAAAATCAGCGATCAGCTGAGACAGAGCACAGTGGATGTGGCGCTGCTCTGTCGCAGCGCACATGTGTATTTAACGGCAAAAAAAAAAAAAAATTGGAGCGATTTTTTTTTTTTTGCCGTGCGCCACAAGCATCTTAATCTTATCGGTTAACGGTTAATAATTGGTTAACGAGCGTCGGTTATCGGTCAGAAAAAAAATTCAAAATGTGCATCCCTAATTCAAACCCACTGCTATGACTATAGGGATTATGGCAACGGGCCAATTTTCCAAAATGTTGAACTATCCCTTTAACACAATATCATCAGTCTAAATTCTTCCACACCGTGTCATTCACCGACCGTTATCTTGGTGGGTGCTTTTTTTCCATCTCTGGCCACTCACAATACGACCCTGTAGTCGTCTTGACAGTAAAACCGGTCTATTCTGCAATGTATAGTACATCCCCTCTCTGCTACTCTATGTGCAACAGGCAGATTCCCTCCTTGCATGCAAACCCTGCTGCTCACTGAGGAACCCTGGCCCAGGTGGGGGGGTTGGTGGGTGAACCTGGCAACCATCCAAAGGGTTACCCCCCACCCCCACCCTCCCTCCCTCCACACACTACCCCATGCACAGTCACACACCGCCTCTTTCCTCAGAGTGCACACACCTGTGCCTGGCTGTGGGCTGCTCTCAGCTGCCGGTCTGAACCCCGGGAACCCACGAGCTGTGAGATCCAGCAAAACTCTTGGATGTTCTTCAGACAAAGCACACACCTGCACTAATGGTTAAACACGAAAGCATACACGCACATACAGTACATTCCCAAACATAAAATATACTGTGCATCAACAAACTCACACACCACAGATGGTAAACTTGAATATGTGAACTGCTTGAAATAATTCATTTTGGTTATACATGTTACATTATCAGTTAAATCTGTGTTTGCCACCTTCTCTCTTCTCATCCAGGATATAAAGTAAATGGTTAAACCTTAACCTGAACACATAATGATGTCCTCTCTGAAAACACTTTCCTCTGATCTGGATTATAAGCTAAGCCTTCTTTCCTGTCCAGAGAAGTTTGGATGGAACAACTGGCCTCATCCTTGTTGCAACTTATAACATTTTATAATTGTGTAATACTTTGATGCTACCATATTACAGAAAAATGTAATGCAGAGCAGTATGAACAGCAGTAGAACTGGTTTAAAACTTACTCATGTGAGTTAAAATCGGTTTTGCTATAAACTTTGTGTCAGACAATGTTTACATATGTCATCGCTGACTGAGAGCCAGAAGAGTAAAATGACCCTGTAAAGAGACAAGAGAAAGATGGACGATGGACGAAACAAAGCCACTATCCGACTTCTGCAGGTGCCAGATCAGATATATTAATGAGCAGCCCTGAGACTAATCATTTCACAACTACTGTATAATATGTATGTGTATTGTATGATAATTCATCGACTATGAGTGAGCTGAAATATAAATCCACACACATGAAAAACCTGATGTGCTCTGTACATTTTTCACTCCTATAGGGCAAACCACAATCCGTGGGTGTTGGTGGTGGTGGGGGGGTTTGAAGTAAGGGCTTAGGTGGTCTGTGAACAGAACAAAGAGCAGTGACTGGCCCCTCCTCAACCCAATCCCTCCCGTTATCACAGAACCAGACGCACCTTCCCACTCCCACTGGCCGACTCAGATTGAAGGGCTGAAATTACAGCAGTGCAGGCTCCAAATCTCCCTCCATTCTCCACACATGCCAGACAGAGGGGAGGAAAGAATAACAGGCTTTACCGCCTCTGGTCTGCCTTTCTCTCTGCCCCAAACTATGGCCCAGATAGTCATTACAGTTCATAAAGACATGGAGCAGAGGGGAAAATGTAAAAAGAAAGACAAAGCCAGGAGGAGGAGAAAGATAGGGCACTGAGCTGAAGGAAACAAGAAATTGCAGACAGAACAAACAAAAATAGTACTAACACAATAAGGAACCAGGCTGAACAGGATTTCAAGATAAATTGGATAGTAAAAAGGTATGGTAGTGTGTTGTTGGTGTGGAAGTGTATTGTCAAGCCAGAAAAAACACACCCACAACCGGTTTTAACCTGACAAAAAGAGAAGAGTTCGAAAAGAAGGATGAAGATATACAGTCACAGAGAGGAGAGAGAGAGAGGGACCAGTAGAAAGTAAGATGGGAGATAACAGGCAAAGGAGATAGGGAATAGAAATACAGGATGACTCACATATCAAACACACACACAAAATGAAAAAAAGATGACAGAAGACACGCCTGGATCAAATCCAAGTCAAAAGAAAAACATGCACTTAAATTGCATGCTGATCCCACACACCAAGTGCATCTCTCTAGTTTCCTTTCATCTGCAGCTCTGAAGCAACACACAGCACACATGAAAACTGTTCAGGTAATAAAAGTGGTGGAGGGGTAGTTCCCCATGTCATCCCTTAGCCCGCAGACAGCGTGCAGACAGATATAGAGTGTGCCTGTGCAAAGCTAAAATGTTATACCTGGATAGAAAGCGAGTGGAGACAGGATGAGAGGCGGGAAAAAAATGAAAAGAGTGTATCGAGTCCAGGAAAAGCCCAGAATTTATTTGAGATGGATGAGCACATCAGACTGTCCCGACACAGGAGAAAACAAATGGTTTAAATTTGAGGAAGAAAACAAAAAATTACATAGTGGCATGAATGATGGAATGCCTAAAGTTTTTTTATCGTTTCTGCATCAAAAAACACAACTCATATCAATAGAGAATATAATGCATTATAAGGAATAATGCATTATAAAGCAAGTAACCATAATCTCTTTCAAGAGCTGACATGCCAAACTGTGTCCTACAGTATCTTTTTATAAGTGTATATAAACCTGATACCAAATAAATGTACTGCATTACGGTAAAAACTGCAATATACTGTATATTCTTTGGATTGTGATCCCAAAAAGCACAAAAAGAAAACACTTAAGTACTGTACTTAAAGATTTCGAGGCACTTCATTAAATTCATACAATACTAAATAAGTCCCATTTTGATATCTTGGTATTTTTTTTAAAAATTCACACGCACCAGGACAAAGAGAGTATTTACTGTAGCCTCCCCCTGTACCGTCCGTCACCACTAAAAACTTCAATCTCCTTTTAGAAGTATGATGCACTGCTCTAGTCATCTATAACAGGCTTATGTAATGTCTACAGCAGCACTCCTGGATGACAGGGTGAGAGAGAGAGAGAGAGAGAGAGAGAGAGAGAGAGAGAGAGAGAGAGAGAGCGGGAATGAGAGACAGACAGTAACCATGGAATGGAGATGTAGCTCAAGGCTGTAGCGTGAGTCCAGAGATGTGTTTTGCTGATGTTATCTAGACGGCTGTAAACAATTCTTACTCAGAACAGACTGGCCGAGACACTGGGACATGTTGAGCACTGGGACACACTGATTGTACGCTAAAAACACACTACGGTACATCTCTGCAAAAAAAAAAAAAAACCCGGCAGACAAACATCATCTCTATCTGCCTTGCATACCCATACATGCAATTGTTTTGTTGATTTTGTCACCATTTCTCTTTTTCATCTGCCCTCTGAGCGCTCACACACTTCTCATTTTTCTCCCTTTTTCTAAGATTGTTGCACAGTGCACACCTATGGATCTTGTTTCTTCTCTGCATGTTATCACACTTATCACATTCCCCCCTCTCTTCTTGTCTTTCTCCTTTTTTCAGCCTGTCTTTCTGTGTTCGTCACAGCTCGCTGCCGCTCCATCACACGCACTCCCATCCCATCATACCTCTGCTTTTCTGTACCTGCCATCATTTTGAAAAAAAAAAAAAGTCTGGCTTTATATTCATGTTACCCATCCCCAAATCTCAGCAAGCCAGAGATGAAACTGTTCTGTAATTCACTGTCAACGGCACTTCACTTTGTGAGGATTCTGCAGCTGTTCTGATTTCCAGCCTAAGCAGCTCGAAGTTTGTTTTATGTGTCTGTTTACTTTAAATGCATGGCTTGCAAGTACGTTGGAAACTGCCAAAGTCTTGTCACTCACTGTGGCACATCCAAAGCAACGCCATGGCTGGTTGCATAAAGAATATTCATTCATTTAGGACGGTCTGCATGACCTATCCATCAAACCAGACACAAAAAGTTTTTTATCGTGGGAGTTTTATGTTTCTTGGAGGAATACTTGTTTCCAAAAAGTGTTTTAACAATGAGTCACAGCAGTTGCAAAACTCACTTTTGTACTTATCATGAAAATTATTACATTCTTTTATATTCTTCTCAATGCACACATGTGTGGGTAAACATATATCTTCTATTAGCTAAGCCCTAAATATGCAATTCAAGCTGTTTGTGCCTGTTAGCAGACAACCTAACCAACAACATGTCTGCACAGGTCTGCAATCTGAATGCAATCAGTGATTCACAATTAATGTTTCCTCCTTCAGACGTTTCTAATTAGTAATTTATGGAAGTGTCCTCTTCAACCCTACAGTACATGTTTGTCCGTGCATGCGGCCCATCTGTAAGATATCTGTGTACTGGGAACTGAAATGTTGACAAATAACTTGGAGCACAGCAGGTTTCTGCACAGTAATGACATTCCTAAATGTGTATGTTTTCCTTCTGTGTCTTATAAATGTGTTCACAGCACAGGTCAACTGCCTTTAAAGGGGAGCAAGGGGCTACAAAAAAACTTAACAAAATACAGTAGAGTCAGAAAGAGAAAGAGACTCCTCAGTACTGTACACATTTATCATTCAGAAAAGGAGGGATACATTGTCTTATTTGCTCAAACGAAAAACAATGACTGCAGTGTGATGGATGTATTATATTTATGAAAAATGTAAGCTGAAACACCATTGAGCTTTTGTTACAGTAGTTCCTGGCTGGGAACCTGTTCAATAATCGCAACATATGGGAATGAATGGAGGGTGGTTGTATAAAAGTAGCATGAAGCCAAGCAACAAAGAACAAGTGAGGGGGGGAGACGTGTAATGTGACTGTTAAAGTGATAAAAGGAGGGAGTGTGGGAGGAAGCAAGGGCATGAGAGGAGAAAAGAGGGGTGTAGGGGAGGGAGTGTGTATGGTTGCTCTGCTTGTGGATGTTGCAGACGGTAATGTTATACCTCCTCTGTGTTTTGACATTTGAAGACTAATGGAATAGTTTCATACCAACAAAAAGCCAGACGATTATAAGGCCTCTTTTCTAGACGTAAATAAAGGGCACAGAGGCATCACTTTCCCAGGATGACATTGGTGCCTTTGTACCTGATATCTCCAACTATTTATTCAGATTATTACCACAAACATCTTTGTACTTTGTTCCTCCGTTGCAGCTTCCGGCAGCATGAGGGTAAGAAAGCCAGCTATGATATCTTCAGTGTTTAGTCCAGATAAGACGGACAGACAGACAGACATAAAGTTGTTCCTCTAAGCCTTAAGGAAATGCTGTCTGCATGATTGTGATGAGTAAACTGTGAGTGGAGAGTGAGGGATAGACAGAGAGAGAGAGAGAGAGAGAGAGAGAGAGAGAGAGTGCTGTAAGAATGTGGAAAGTGAATGAGAAAAACATATCCGACCATTACCAGTGTGCTTTGTTGTGAGTGTAACCTTAGAGGGACTACTACAGTATACAGTATGAGAACGTGAGGAAATGTATTGAATGGTTTATCTAATCAAGTTTAATTGATGGTAATTCTTTAAACTAATCCTCCAAACTATCAACAACATACATGCTTTTTCATCAAAAAAAAAGAGTCAGGGTTACAAAACAACATGGTTAAAAGGCTTATTTTGTTAAAGGACCCTGTGCAGCCCCTTATAATTAGGGGACAAATTGTAGAGGTAGTAGACAAGTTCAAATATCTAGGTACATATATTGATTGTAACCTAAATTTCAGTGAAAATACAGACCATATTTTTAAAACCTGTAACCAACGTCTCCATCTACTGCGCAAGCTCAACTCCTTTAGAGTGAGTAAGCACATTATGGAAACAGTTTATAAGAACCTGATAGAGGGCATTCTAACTTTTAACATGGCAATGTGGTACGGTAATCTAAATATTAAAGGAAGAAGCAAGTTGCAGAGAATAGTAAACCTTGCCTCAAAAATCATAGGGACAAGACAGAAACAATTAAGTTGTATTTACGAGGAAGTGCTAAGGAAAAAAGCTGTCAAAATAGCAAATGATCCCTCTCATCCACTCAATAGGGAGTTTGAACTTCTTCCCTCTGGTAGACGTTATAAAGTACCAAGGGCAAATCGTAATATTTTTAAAAATTCCTTTATTCCTAATGCAATTGGGGCACTGAACACCATGCCCCGTTGATGCGTTGATGCGATGATGTGTTGTAATGTAACTGCCACTGCTGTCCTGCTTTTGCCATGAAGATGTCTGTGTGTAAGTGTTGTTGATGTTTTTGTTGTTGTCCTGCTTGTTGTTGTTGTTATTGTCTTGCCTGTTGTTTTTTTATGAGACCAAAAACAAATCTCCACATCGTGGACAAATAAAACTAACTAACTAACTAACTAACTAAAGCAGAAGTAAGCGATATTTTTGTGTTAATATAAGTCTTAAATAGTTCTATCTTCCGACAGCAATCACTTACATAGAGTGTTTGGACCGAAACCCGGGTCTGTCAGTCACTCTGCTCTGCTCTGAGCCGAGGAGAAAACTTTTCTTGTATCCTACAAGTTTTATCCAATGAGGAGAGAGAACGGCATGAAGGGCTGTGTGTGCAGCCAAGGGATGCGCCTGAATGTGGTGACGTAGGGACGAGGACCAATAGATCCATGACGAGGGCGGGGGCTGCTAACTCCATCGGCTGACAAGGCGTTATGGTGCGTTCAAGGCAACTCGTGTTTTTCCGACCTGTGAAGTCGTACCAGTTCGATCTGGTACGAGTTCACGCGTCAGAAGTTACGAGTGGCCGTTATAGTGACTTTCACAGGTAAAACAGGTCGGAAAAACACGAGTGGGTTGCCTGGAACGCTACAAAGTCGTAAGTTGTGACTTGAAGCTGTAATTTACGGTTTCAAAAGCCTGCCTGGAACGCAGCATTAGCCAAAACGACCGGATCGCTTACTTCTGCTAAGAATATGAAAATATGTTCCTGTTTTAAAGGAACAAACACGATAATTCTTAAGAAACTCTCCTATGAAGCTCTTGTGTGACAGTCCATCTTCCAAGTGTTGCTGTGTTATGACACAATTGCATCACATATTTTCATTCATGCTCCTAGCAGACAAAAATCGTAATTCTCATGGCAGCTGGCGATTTGGTGTCTGTCTTGTCAATCCAAGCCTGTGGTCTTCATCTTTTCATAATATTTTATATAATAATAATTAAAGGTAAAGGAGGAGATCTTTTTCTGGAGCAGTGTTTACCATATTGCTTGAAATCTTCTTGCTTTTGCTAAATTATTTTTCACAAAAACTGAAAAACGTCATTCACTTGTGGAACGGACAAACCTGTAAAAACACCATCCAATCATTTCGAAAGCCATGAACAAATTAATTGGACCGTGATGCATCTTCTATCAAACCGCCATCTTCCCCTCCCTCACCCACTCCACGCATTCAAAACGTAGCCTGCTCAAACTGTTTTTGCAGGATCTCCTCTACCTTTAAAGGACAATTCCAGGCAAATTCAACTCGGGGGTGTATTTTCCTATCATTTTAGGTCTAAAAGAAGGAATCTGAAGATTTTCAGTTTAATTGCTCCTGTTTTGCGGTACACTTCAAGCAAGTAAAGAGTTGATATTCCTGTGTTTATGACACAAGCGGTAGCTCCAACTGCACCTGAATACACCAGCACTGCAACTTCGGGCTCGCGCGAGACTCCGGGAGACTTTGAATTAGATCTAGTTTTACAAACATGTCGGCTTGCTTGAAGTAAATAAACTTCTCGGTGCATGTTTGAGTCGCCATTTGACGCTGTCTGTGGAAAAAAATTGCGGCTTTGAGGGCTGTAAACAGCCTAAACAGCGGAACTTACATCCACTCCCATTCATTGCTGCCGTGGCGATGCGGGGACAGACACAACTACCGCAAAACAGGAGCAATTAAACTGAAAATCTTCAGATTCCTTCTTTTAGACCTAAAATGATAGGAAAATACACCCCCGAGTTGAATTCGCCTGGAATTGTCCTTTAAGGAGTTCTCTCGTGTCCTTACAGCTGTTGGTATTGGACAGCATCTTCTTCTGAATCTCTCTCACATTGCAGCAGACAAAGATGCCTTTTGTGCTCCCAGCTGAGCGGGCTACAACACCTCAACACTTTCTAGGAGCCAGGCGGCTACAATCTCTCCGTCAAGTGTGATATCATTCATCTAGAGCTGATAATGTCTTGAAGTCCGCTGCCATCTCTCAGATATGGTTGCTGTGGTCGTTGCCTGACGACGTCTCTGTTGTGGTCATGTTTAGGAGATAAACCAGGTAGTATCTTGTTTGTATAGTCTTTGGAGTAGGTGATAGAGTGTGAGTTCATGGTTGAGCTGCCTTGTTATTTTGGGGTCACATTACAGCGCGCTCAGCCATTATATTGCTACTTTCTGAACTCAGCCGCTCCTATGTGAGGATAATGTCGAGAAAAGCTTAGCTTCGTGAAATTCCATTGAGGAGTTTGTGTATTTTATCCAACTTGTAATCCTATCACTATAGTGGACTTCCATTTTTCCTGAACTTTAAAAATCAAAGTACAAATGTCTCTCCTCATATTTACCTCTCAATTAACCTCCACACTTTCCAACCTCTTTTTCCCCTCTTCCCGTGTGACCTTTCTCACCCCTCTTTCTGTTTTTATATCACTGCCCCCCTCTTCCAAACACAGGAAACCTGTGCTGGAAAATCCAGCTTGTGTGTCACTCCACTTTAAAGTGAGAGTATCAAGCAGGAAAATAAATACAGGATAGAGAAAGTAGCAACAGAACAAAGTAAAACAAAATTGGTGTGGCTGCAAAGCTGGGTTCTGGCTGATGTCCATGTTGATAGAGAGGCTTGGGCACAGACTGGGAGGACACGAGCATTTCAAAAAAAAAAAAAAAACGGCCTCTGATGCTATCGTACTGTATGTTATCGCTATGTTATTAGACTGCCAGGGTTATGATTGTTGCTTTGATTATGCTGCAGATTGTGTGAGGCAGCCCTCTTGTATTTCCTGTCCCTCACTGAGTAATCATTTGAAATTCCCAAAAAGATTAACGTGTGCCCATCAAGGCAACAATTGTGTGTGAGTGACTCACTCTTCTGCTCATGTCCGTTTTCTGTGCTATCTGACCTACCTATATCCAACCCCAGAAATCCCACTGCGTGCGCCCGTCATCACTAAGCTCTCACCTGACAAATCATGCAGTTGGCAGATTCATTGGTCTTACAGTGATGCACATACACCATCTCTCTCATTGCCGGTCTTCAAGGAGCACACCAAGCAATGATCAAAAAGCACTGGCAGTATAATAAAGTTTTAAAACTATGATCTTCACTCAAATGGTGCATTGGTGGCTGTCAAATGTTAGAGCTGATTACATAAAGGTATACATCAGTCCTTTAATCACACATCAAAGACTCGTACTGTAATTGTCATGGCGACAGGACGGCCCGTCCTATCATGTACACTTCAAAGCGGTAGAAAAATCTCAACACAGACACACTGTCACACAAGTACCTTTCACTTTGTCTCTCTACACATAAACCGACACACACACAAAGACAGTTTTAGTGTCTCACATCAGCAGCCTAAATACCCCTCAGTGAGTAAAGTGATATCAGTACGAACGGCTTAAAACACATAGGTGAGCAAGCGTCGAGATGAAGGTGGAAGATTTCCAAACAAGTCTTAACGGCTTTGTTCAAGAAAGATCCTGAGTGGAGATTTATCTGGTGGAATGTGTGGGGAAATCACAGCCTGCATATTAAGCAGCCTGGCAAGGGGAAAATAGGATACACAGGACAGATATGTTTAGGTGGTGGGGGGGCGTTAAACATTCCTATAAAGTTGGTGCGGGGACAGACAAGGCTGTGTTCTATGGCCGTGTCCGCATGATGACAGCTTTACGCCTGTGGTCCTGTACTTTAACTGCTGCCTTGGATAAACCCAAAAGCCATCGACTCTCACCACTTGCTGTATAAACTGAGAGAAAATGTGGCCTGAAGTGAAGCTTAAAGGTACTGTATAAACACATTAAGAGAAGGGTGAATACTGGGGATAAGAATAGTAAGGTATAGCATGATATCGTATGATTACAGTTTTTGCCGATTGCTTAAATGTTTTTTGCAGAATTTGGCTCATTGTGTCAAAACTAGGGATGTCACGATTATACATTTTCTTGGTACGATTATTGTCAGAGAAATAATCACGGTGTTACGATTATCATGATTATTATGCATTCATTAATTTCACAACACTATGAATGTGTAAAATCAAATATAGTCAAAATATAATTACATTACTCATTGTTTACACAAAATATTTCAAGTATCTTTTAATATATGACCAATTATTAACCCCCCAGGGGAAATGTTTGGAATATTCAGGTCATAAATTGTCGTCTATACCAAATATTTGTGTTCATTTTAATAGTTTTTTGTTTTGTTTTGCTTTTTTTTTAATTAAAAACGACACGCTAACATTTAAATTCCTACCAATTCAATGTTACATTAGTTAAATGGACCAGTATCTGTGCATTTACCTTTATTTTTGCGCCACATCTGCCGATATGGTTCCAACATCATCTTTCTGGGAAAGTAACGGTATTTAGGAATCTTTACGATTAATTAATTGTGGCGTTAAATACCACGATTAATTGTGAAAACAAGTAATCGTGACATCCCTAGTCAAAATTCCACACACAAGCAAGATAAACCACAACACCTGATGAAAATATATTTTTTTTAAAAACACCTCGCAGCTGTGCCAAATTGAAATTTTGCTATCAAAACCTAACAATCCTTTCTAAAAAAAAAATGCCATTCATGCATCAAAAAGATACACACAATGCACCACTTGAATCACTTTCAAATCAACAGCAACACACTGATGTCCTGTTCTTCTACCTCTTCCTCTGGGTCTCATCGCCTCCAAGGTTAACAAAATGGCTTACCTGAGCCCTATTTGTAGTGCTAAAGGTCAGACTGACTGGTGTTGAGTTTTCTGTGTAAGTGTTTTCAGGTGTGTGCATAAGTATTTCCAATCACCAAATGTGTTCTGCATTTTAAATAAAAGTGTTTTCCCCAATGATAACAAGGTATTTCGTTTTTGACTGAAGTGTCTAATGTAGGAAACTGTGTGTCCTGTTCTGCAACAACTGTGTTGAAGAATTGTAACCAAAGTGCAAAGCAGAAAACGTGGCACACTTGTAGGTATTCATTGACATTACAGTTTTCGCTCTGTGTTAAATCTACAAAAACAAGCTCAAAGACAGACTTCAGATGTCTCACTGGTCAAGTTCACCGACCTATGAACCTTCTTCCTTATCCCTGTTAAAAAGTACACAGCTTGTCTTTCCTTGGTCCAGCTCTCAAGTCTTAATCACAGAAGAGGAAACATTTTTGGTTTGGGGTTCACAGGAAAATGTCTCATGCTGTTTCTAAGGTTAAAGGGTCACTTCACCCAAATTACAAAGGAGTATATTTTCTCTGCTCTCTGAGGTATGACACCATGGCTTGACATTCATTTCATACATCCATTCATGTTTCCCAAAGAATGAAGCTTAAAGTGTTGATCCTCTGGTTTCCCTATGTCATGAAAACTACAAAACTAGCTGGATTTCCATGATATTTTGTGCAGATTGGCCAGTTCATACTGTAGTAACCAGAGGAAGAATACTGATGTCTCATGCAATCTCAAGTCAAAGTTTTCACTCATTCCGTAAAATCTTATGTTACACCTTCTACTGTACTGGCACAAAGAAGTTGAGATATTCTTACTATTTACAACTAAATGTCTTATGTCTCTCAGTAAATATGTGGATGGCCATTATTACAATCCACTGCTGAATTGTCTGACACACATTCGTGTCCCCATGTTATCAGGTACTACAGCCCAAATGTCCTGTATCAAAGTACATGCCTATTCACTGTCAATATGGAAATCCATATCTGTGTTCAAATCCAGATGAAGACCTGCGTTGCATGTAATCACAACTGTTTTGGTTACAGTCTACCAAAGGCAAACTAAAGTCTATCATCCATGGAAGATAGGAGGCAAAACATTTGTTTATGTAACAACCAGAATTATTGGAGAAATGGGTGTTGAGCAGCAAAGGAAACACAGAATGTGGTTACAAGGCCAGGAAAATTATAAAATAATGTATTTACCAATTATCATTTGATTGTAATATTATTTCAATAAACGCAATACTTCCATAACATATTTTTTTTTCCTTTTCAATCATTAAAACATCAAAAATCAACATGACAGTTACACATAATATTCATAAATTTAGCTTCAGCTCTTCTTACTAACAGTTTAATGAATAACATTAACTTATATTCTAATCTCAATAAATACACATCACTCCCAACAGCTTCTATCCACCTTGTAAGCCAGCCACAACAGTAAATAAACAACCAATAAATAAAACAGTTGCTAACGCTACTGCCGTTAGCACTAATAACTAAAAACAGCCATCAGCAGCCACCAACGTTAATCGCTGCTAATATTAGCACTGTCAGTATCAATGACTATAAATGGCTATTAAAGCTGCCAACACTAGTGGTTCCTAACCACTGCTAACGATAGCGCTCTTACCATCAATGGCTTTCAATGGTTTCCAACAGTTTTTAATGTTAGCCATTGTTAGCAGTTACTACTGCTGCTAACGGCTAAGAACGGTTAGTTTCTTTAAGTTAATTAACATTGAGAGTTGACAATTAACAACTCACCAAGATTTCATCTGGTTTAAAGCAATTAGTGCAGGTGGTGCAGGTTATATGTAGCTACTTCTTTTGGGTTGGACGTTTGTGGGTGGGCTGTACTGGTCTACAGGTAGGTATCTCTCAGGGTGCAGCTTTGATAGAACGCGTGTTGGTCTCAACGCAGGCTTTTATATTAGGGGAACTGGTAACCGTTAGTAATACAATTCAAAAGTAACTACTTATTCTTCAAATTAACTGATTTACTATTTGAATCATGTACACATAAATTGACTTTTATTTAATCAATCAATTTAATTATTTATTCATTTTCAGGGCTTTGGTAACCAGGGGTTACACTTACAGGAGCTTTTTAAGAGTATTGTTTCTCAACATATGTTTTTCAGTTTTCTGTTCCATGCACAGTCTTCAACAAACCTCTCCACATCACTACCCCTGTCCATCTAATTCCACTTACTGTATACCATGTCACAGTGAAACTATCCAACCCAAGCACCAGCTTTAAGTGTTTCCAAGTGTAGCTCTCACTGTTTGCTTTGATCCTGTTGATGTAGCAATAGAGGTAGTATTCTGCAAGCCACAGGTGTTAATTTTATATGTGAAGTAGTTACTTTTAAACCTGATCATGGTCATGAGGTATGGATTGAAAACCAAACACAAACATTATGTCCACCGAGTCGATGTTTTTCTAAGGGCCAGCTGATGAACTAATACACATTTGGTGTATAAGGGAGGGCTACTTTTAGGCTGAAGTGAAAAACATGCTTTTGGTCCTCCCCTATGATGTATATGATATCTATTGGCCCACTAACACTGTTGTTTCTGATGGGATGCGCCAGAATTAGCTGAAAGGAGCCAAACAAATTGTCTTTCAGTTCCAACACAGTGTCTTCTATTCCTCCTTCTGATCCTTTCAGGGGAGCTTCTCAAAGCAGGAGAGCTGCACAGTGAGTGAATTTCAAAGGGGGTAGTCTGATGGGTCTCTTTATATGAAAGGAATAGCTCCTGAGTTCCCTTAATGGGTGTTTTTTTCAATGAGCAGCACTTCTAAGAATAACCTCCCCTGACTTTCCCCTTCACTTTGTAATAATGGTACATTCTGTCCTCATTATCCAAAAGTGGCTCATTCCTCTTCTATAGGATGAATGAAGAGGTAACGGTGTGTGATTACATGTTATTCATGCCTGCACAAGTATTTAAAAAAAGATTTAGTTGTCCACCCACATTTCATATTTTCACAACGATTCAAGTAGCTAAAGGAGCTGTTTATAAGTTATGGTATCACTAAATAGCCAATTAGCATGAACAGCTGTTTATTTAACTATAACAGAAGTTTGCAAGGTCAACATCATTATAAATTCCTATCCTTGCAAAGAAAAGCAACAGTCTTGTTTTGCTGCTGCTTCTTCCACTGAAGTTTGCATGCAATCCAGCTATCCCCAGCCAGTCAACCTGCCTGATTGCTTTCAGATACTGAGTCCAGGCCACCCTGAAGTCGGGTGGAGGAAAAAGATTGATACAGTATTGCGATATTTTGCATGGCAATACTGTAATGATAGATGAACGCCAAGTTTGTAAGGAAGATTATCTTATAAGAAAAAACAGATGTTAAAGCAGAAGTAAGCGATATTTTTGTGTTAATATAAGTCTTAAATAGTTATATCTTCCTACAGCAATCACTTACATAGAGTGTTTGGACCGAAACACGGGTCTGTCAGTCACTCTGCTCTGCTCTGAGCCGAGGAGAAAACTTTTCTTGTATCCTACAAGTTTTATCCAATGAGGAGAGAGAACGGCATGAAGGGCTGTGTGTGCAGCCAAGGGATGCGCGTGAATGTGGTGACGTAGGGACGAGGACCAATAGATCCATGACGAGGGCGGGGGCTGCTAACTCCATCGGCTGACAAGAAGATATGGTGCGTTCAGGGCAGCCCGTAATTCGTGTTTTTCCGACCTGTGAAGTCGTACCAGTTCGATCTGGTACGAGTTCACGGGTCGGAAGTTACGAGTGGCCGTTATAGTGACTTTCACAGGCAACAGGTCGGAGAAACGCGAGTTGTGGGTTGCCTGGAACGCTACAAAGTCGTAAGTTGTGACTTGAAGCTGTAATTTACGGTTTCAAAAGCCTGCCTGGAACGCAGCATTAGTCAAAACGACCGGATCGCTTACTTCTGCTTTAACAAAGTTTTCATTTGTAGACATAATTTGCAGTTGAAAAAACCAAATAACTCCCAATATGTCACAGCATACTGCAGTATTTTTGATATCGCAATAATATCATATCGAGACACAAGTATCGTAATAATATCGTATCGCAGGGCCTCTGGTGATTCCCAGTAGCATTGTTCAAAAGGTGTATTACCACCTCTTTTAAATGTAAGGGTGGCTGAAGCTCTTTGCAAGACTTATAAGTAAAAAGCTGTTAATGCTCACATTGGCTATTTAAAACTTAAAAACAGCTCCTTTTAAGTGGTTTTTGTACTTTTTTGTGTAGTTAAATACTGTAGATACAAACAATGACTTTCTTTACTGTTATTATTTCACCATGGTCTCTCTACTGTAATCAAACCTACTTTAAAAACCAACTGTAGAGGTTGCATACCCTGGCAATGCATCTGTCAGGCACTCACTGCCATACACTTGACCTTTACTGTATGCCACAGACAGGCATCTTTCAGTCACACATTGACAACATCATGCATTAACCTCCCTAATGTCAGCCTGATGGACATTGTGCACAAAACCAGAGCTGGGTTTCCTCCTAGCAGTTTTGTGATCAAGTAAAAGGAACTGCTGCCGAGTTGATTTTCTAGGTTGCTTGGTCATCTTATTGAAGTATTAAGTAAGTGGTAGCTTACAAAGTACTGGTTGTGGAAATAAAACCATAACTAATGGTGAAGAAACGGCAGGTTAACAGACCAATAGGATTTGAATGTCTTTACCTGAAACAACCTTTGTTTGAGAATATTGTTCCACAAATGCATCGTGCTCTTATGCAACAACGTGGAGAGAGAGAGTTGTTATCTTTCATCTAGTTATTGTAATATTACCCTGTGAGGAGAGTGCATTTTTATTTTCCTAGGGAAGAATAATAAGGTGAAGGGCTCAGATATTTGAGTATAAATAGCGTGAAAAGAGAAGTTATGCCAGACAGGAATGTCCTCCTCAAGGGCATCTGTTGGACGATGCCCAGCATGCCATGATGGGTGTTAAAATTTGCTGGAGAGCAGCCAACAGCACATGGAGAAGAGGGAGACTGAAGGACAGGAAAGGAGAGGGGTTTCTTGTCTAATTGATCATTTTTACAAAGACAAGGGCGCAGAGGAGAAGAAATGACTGACAGAGCTGAGGCAACAGGTTGATACAGAAAAAAAATGTAATGCAAAAAAAAAGGGAATGCGAAATAAATTGAAATACAGCAAGTAAATACAAAAAAAGAGGGGGGGAGGATACATTGAGAGGCCATCAGAGGATATAAGAGAGGAAATGAGCGCAGGAGACATCTGATTGGGTGGAGACAAAGAGGCAGAAGGGTACAGAGGACGTGAGAGAAACAGAAGATGGAGAAGTTATTTCACACTTCACGCTGGTATGATACTCTTCTCACACTTGACCCATTAGTCCTCTGTGCGATACACCGACGACGGCTATACGTAACAGTATGCTCACTTCCCATTTCTCTTTCATTACCTCATCTTGAATGTTCCCATTTCTCTGTTTTGCTGGGTGTCTTTGTCCTTCGTCTTCATTCTTGTCTAGACTGTAAACAGGTTTGTTTTTTATATGAAGGAAACACTGGGACAACTGGCAGCTATTCTGAGCCGCCATCACCTGGATATCAGAGACATAAAGACGCACACCACTCAGGAATGGAATCTGAGCAAATGACCTTATAAAATAACATGCCAGATGAGCTTTCAGCAGCTCCTTCTCACTTCCCAAAGAGAAACTCGGTGCAGAGCATGAAGCGATTAAGCAGGTATGCCAGGTATTGTGGAGTGCTGTCGTGTATGCGTGTTAGCGTGGAAGCCTCGTGTGTCTGTCTGACTCTGCACAGCCGTGTATCTATATGAATGATAGCGAGGTGTCTGCAGCCACAGTCGTCTTGTTGCCTTGTTTGTCACAACAGGAGCTGCTGTCAGTTGCACGGTGACCCTGCTATTTTACAGGGGTCAGAGGTGAGAGGTCAATGAGGTGACACTGGGATTGTTAGGAGATATGGAGTAAACCAGCTCAGCCCCGGCCACAGCCACACAGCCTTTTGTCTCCGTGTCAGAGCTGTGACCTCATCCCCTGGGAACTTTTTAGATGCAAAAAGTTGCTGATCTAGATTTTAAAATCAATAGTGGGGGGGGGAAACAGTTCAGTTATAACTCATTAAGCTCCTGGGAGGCTGAGACACAAACACTGAAGACATGCAGTCATTCAGCCACCTCGGTGAAAAACAAGAATGAGAAATGACCACAAAGCAGAATCATCAGTGCGTTCCAGTGCGACGGGATGTGAATCACAATGCTGACTCGGTGGAGAGGAGACTCCCTGTAAATCCTGCCAACTGTTTTTTACAGAAAAAGAAGAAGTAGAAGGAAGTCAATTGCTGTCATTTTGGAAATTTGTGATTATGACAGACAGCACAGAGAGAGGTCAGTGGCCGGGTCGCAGCAGGAGGAGCAGTGATGATGATGGTGCCATCCCTGGCGCTGAATTCCTGAGCTCCGACTTGTCGCAATGAGACGCGTTTCCAGGGCCGGCCGCTGGCATAAACACTCACTATGCGGTTGTTTAGGGCCACAGCCGTTAGGTGGGGGGGCCACATGATCAGAAAGGTACCGGGGTTCATCAAGTCATTTAAACATCCTGAGGTCTGCACGTGCACGCTATGAGCTTTATGTAATTTGAAGTCAATATTCAGCTTCTTTTATCTCACATTTGAGACATTTGGTGAAAATAGAACGGCAGAATGACAACATTTGTGCTCAAAAAGCAATCTTACAAAATTTCATTTTAGACTTGTTTTCTACACTTATATATTACTGTATTCATATCCTATTTCAAGCACCAAAAAACAGTTCATTCTCATGACTGAAGGTGTGTTTTCACAAGGGATTTGAAATTTTTCAAAAAGCAGACCTCAAATTTCTAGCATTTGGCCTAAATTATTTCTTTCTACAGTGTTCTAGGACAAATTGGCCTCAGTGAGGTTCTAATATTTAGACATAAAACACTTGAGTATTGTTACATCTGCAAGTATCTTAAAAAGATAAATTTAGGAAAATATGTAAAAGTCGAGAAAATGACCTCAAACCTCAGAGGGCATAAACACGTCTGTATTCAGTTTTAACCAGTGATTTGGTGTTTGCATTTAGAGTGCAGGGCCACAAACAAAAATCTTTCTTAGGGCCACCAAAATCCTAGGGCCGGCCCTGCGCGTTTCATATGGTTAACACAAAGACGGCACTGGCTGCAGTGCACGCGGGCCCCCGGCACCAACCAGCCGGTCTTGCTGGGAGGGCCACGCACTTCTCACAATGGCACCTCTGTAACTCTGGTGAGCCTGCAGAAGTTTGCTTTTGATCTCTCATCACGCGAAGTCACAGTCGAGAATAGAAATAAGAAAGAAAAAAGAACTTACATCTTCCCTGGACCATGTGGCGTCTGCTTTCTCTGTTTAGTTTTTCGGTCTTGTGTTGTCAAGAGCTATTTTCAGTGGGGGGAAAAACTTCAATTTTGATCTCCACCCACTGGATGCCCCTCTTAATCTGACAACATCTAGGAAAACGAGTAAAATGCCATGCAAATAGAAAAGATCCCAACAAATACCATCCCAACAAATAATAAGTACACTGGACTTTGCTCTCTGTCGATTGGACCATTCTGTGACTTTGTGACATGTCAAGCTACAAGATGAGACTGTTGTTCACTCATGACGGACAAATATGGACACATGTGCAAACACACACGTAATCTGTATGTACTGTCTAGAGCTAGACTTCAGCTCTGTTTACTACCTACTGCTGTAACATGTTATGTCAAAATGTCATAAGTAAAAGAATGTTATATCAAAATGTAAAAAAAAAAAAAAAAGCAAAAAGAAAAGTAAAGATTATGATAAAGACTTTAATTCTGTGGGTAATGGGGGCGGGACTAGATAAGCTTTTGCTTCTCCCGCATTCCCTTTCGGCCATGTGTATTGTATTATTTGAACTAAGATGAAGTGTGATGATGATGATTTAAATTGACATGCCCGAAATAAACAAATTGATTGATTGATTGAAAGACAGACTGAGTGAGAATGAGAGAAAAATGATATGTGTTGCCCTCTCATGCCACTTGACACAGGTCAGAGGCCTCAGTTTACAAGGAAGCGTTCAGTTGTGCCTTCAACACAACAGGTGTTCAGCACCATCACCTTACTCTGTCTGTCCCTGTTGCCCCTCCATCTGTTTTAAAGTCTCACTGCCATACAGCAAGCAAACATGAAGAGATGATTGTTATACACAAATATTAGACGGATTATTGTTATTTTGAAACTAAAAAAACTCTCTTTTGAAGTGGACATCTCTTTGAGCAAACATCTGCCATTCCCAGCATTAAGTACTCACTGCGGCGACCGCATTGTGTAGATGCTCCGAGGTTAACCACAAGAATTGCGTGACTTCTCTACACATAAGACCACACGATGCCACCTTGTAGCACTAACCGCAGTGCAATACAGCTGTTCAGAAAAGAACACGCCACCCATACTTAAGCCTGGCAACCCACAACCAGAAGCTTGTGCCTGATGAGACCATTTGTTCTCAGTCTGGGAACAGGAGATGAAAAGAGACGGAGAGGGACTGGAAGAAAGGACAGAATGTTGCCATTGCTGCCAGTAATTCATGGATTTGATTTCGCATCTTTGTGTGTTATCACAGGGCAGAGATCGCCATGGAGAAAGGGGCGGGAGGGAAGAAAGAGAAGAGAGACAGAGCAGTGTGGGCATGCCCGCTGTTTGTTTGTTTATCTCCCTCCTCCATCAACTCACCCAACAGGGAGGAGAGCTTTCCATTGAACCAAGACCGCAGCAAAATCTTCAAACACACACATTGTAGACATGAACATCTCACAACGCATGCTGGAGGACCACTTTCCCTTCAGCTGTTAATTCACCTCATGTTTTCTACAAACTCCTTAAAAAAGCATCCCTTCTCTACCTTCACGAACCTGCCCCGACCCCCGATTGATCTCACTGATTGAATCAGACAGTCTTAATAAATGGCATGTTTGAGGTGTATGCCTGTTGACTGTACCTCTACAGTAAATCCCTCCTGCTGCTGTTTTCTTTACCAACTTCTTCAACCTCTCATTGGTTTTATTAGGACTCCACTTTCCCTGTCTCACGCTCTCTCACTTAACCTCTATTTCATTCTGCTCTCTTCTCCCCTTACATATCATTACACATTTACATATGAGGCAGAGTGCCTCAAAAAAAAAAAAACATTGTCCTAAATTGCTCCAAGACAAATGTCTCAAACTGGGATTATCATGAAATAATGAAACACATTAACATTTTCCTGTTGCAGTATTGGTTTTCCCCAAGTGCAAACATACTACCATTGTCATTCTCTGACTCTCATATACACACACAAGCCCTTCAGCACTCAATGTCTCGGATGAACTTAGAGCTGAAATACACACTTGCGCCACTGGCATAAGAGCAACAAAGGTCTACACAGGCCCCTGTTGTCCCGGGACAGTAAGGTAGTTATCTGTGCCACAGTGGGAACATAAAGCAGTGAATAGATGAATGCTATCTTTATATCTTCTGCACCAGAGGTGATTTGAAACACTGCCACTGGACGTCATAGAGCACCACTCTGAAACACAGCCTTTGAAGCACTGACAGCACCGACAGAATCAGGCCAGCTCTTTGATACGGGTGGTGAGGAAAGGAAAACTTTAAAGGCGTTAAAAAAAGAGAGCATTATTTAGCTGCAGCGCCATTAAAAAAAAAAAATTAACTTTGAAAATGATAGGAGGAATAAAATATATTGGACTTGGCCAAGTTTTACAACTGCACAGAGGGTTTTTTGACCCATTTTGGAAACAAGTTTGCTTAGGCTTAGAGTCAAGAGGACAGAATGAGAACTTTAAGGACTTTCAAGGTAAGTAAACATTTGCGCAATATTAATAATCTGGTGCTGTATCACATCCTACATGAAGATTTTGAGCTAATGGAGGTTAAATCTTTTAAATAAACACACTTACTGTATACCACCCAGGCACAGTAATCACTTAAGTTATCCTGAAAAGGGAACTTGTGGTGTTATTCTTTGTTTAATCAAAAGACCTCTGCTATAATGAAGTCCCTTGTTGGACCTGTTTGGGCTTGAGGGAATTTAGCTATCTACCCAAAATTTTGTTTATTTTACTCCGACTTCCTGTTTTCCTATCACACATCATCTAAATGCTCTTTCTCACTTCCTGCCCGCGGGACTTCAGGTAAACCAAAACATTACGTCAGCGAGGAACTCACGTCTCGCCACTTTGAGCCCCGGAGGGCTTTTTGAGGGGAACAATAAACACAATGGCTGGCAGTGGGAGAGAGAGTTAATTACTAAAGCCGATTCACTCACTAATGACTGTTTCACTTCTGTGTGGTGTTTTTAATGGGATTCAGGAGTCAGGCTGAGCAACAGCACAATCTGTTTTTAATGGGACTCTGAGCGGTTAGAGTTGAGTCTGCAGCACACACAGACAAAGCCACCGCTTTTACTTGTGGTGCAGAGTGATCTCATTAGAAGCTTGGTAATAAAATAATAACAGAGTGATTAGATCAGGAGGAACACAGAAAAAAAAAAACGAAGGACATTATCAACGGTTTCTCACTACTCAGAACACACCTTGAGGCTCGTCTTTCACCACAATCACATTTAATCCCTTATCCTGTTGCTGTGCTTTTGCAGCATGAACAGTCACTGCACACAGCTCTGATTCAGTCTCATGAAATGGTGCAAAAGAAAATCTTTTGCTTGAGTTCGTGCACAGACACAGAAAATATTTATAAGAATTCCTTAGATGTTTTGCTAATATGTGAACTGTTTGCTCATAAATTAGTATGCAAGAGGTATATGTTTAGGATTTTAGTGCTTCTACTACTTTTATAAATATTGTTTATCAATCCAGCAGAACAGTACCCTTAACACTAGAGATGCTCTGGTCACATTTTGCTTTTCAAAAAGCAATCTTCTCTGATATTGATCATTTTTGGTTTGCACTGCAGGTGGCGTACGTTATATCAGTCTCACACACTTGGTGACTCATTACGGAAGAGTATTGAACCACTCAAGAACAGGAAAAATGAGAGGAGAGAGATTTTTTTCTAAATGTTGAGAGTGAAGTCAAAATGTCCTCTCTGGCCCATCAAATTAAGTGCAAAGTGTGGTTGACAAATGCACGCATCCTTGGAGTCAGTAAGAATAGGTTTCTGAAGTTATGCAACTGCACTTAATTGATATATCATGTATTTTCCAATTTTTCCACAACATTTCTACTTTAATCTCGACTTTTTTCTTATATACATTTGACTTTGTTCATGAAGTGCATAATTAAAGAAATTATTCCTCCTCTCATTTTTTTGTTTTTGTTTTTATGAGTGGCCCTAATACTCTTCCATAGACTCTTACAATAAAAAATTACCAGAATTTAACACCTGATTTTGTCACTCATCCTTATTCAGGGCTAGTGAGGTTGTGAGAAGATCCCATTCATTTTTTCTGCATTTATAGACAATAATACTCCACCTACATCCATTATTGCAGTTGAGGCACATCGCTGTTGTTTCATCAATTTATGGAATTACTGGAACTGTATTCATATCAATTAAATTTCACACTCTAGTGCCTTTTCTACCTGTTATAACACCACTGTAATGTGTTCCATGTGTTGCTGCCTAATACTGAATATAAGACACAATTTCAGTTTCATGTAATGAAATTCCACCTGACAGCAATACAATCGGCGTGTCAAAAAGTGTTGCCAGCCTTAAAAAAAAGGGAGCTCAGCTGAGAAGTGATTAGCTGAGTAACAATAGAGAATGATGACAGAGCATTGTCTGCGTCGCTGCGGCCCCCTTGTGTGAGTGTCCGTGGCCACAATGAGTGAATGGCACAGAAAAGGAGGCTCGAGTCACAGGGCTCATCCTGGACTTATCGCCTGAGCCCCCTACTGCACGGCCAGGGATTACTGAGCTCTTTAAAGAGTCCACTTCCCTCCGCAGCCCAGCAGACCCCCCGCAGCTCAGCACGTGTTCACAGCATCACACAATGTTCATGTTCTGCAAATACACACAGTGTCACATGCACATACATACTTTATGGGGAAAAAAATTGCTCATCTACATTATATTGTCCCCCAGCAGCTCATACTGTACCGGTTATAATTTTAACAGAGGAGAAGAAAGAAAATCCACAGAGGAGACATCAAAGATCAATTTCAGTGGCCGACTAAATGAAGATTGAAGACAATGTTAAGTAGTGGTAATAGTAACAGATGTGGTTTTTCTACGTCTGAAATCAAGTATGTGTATCAAACACATTTGATATGGCAACTTCATAAAGTAATAACATATTATGCACTTTTATGGAGGATTGTTGTAAGAATTTTAAAGCGGCCAGCCATGGAGCCATCTGCAGACAGTGAATACCATTTGGTTTGGTTTGTTTTTTGTGCACTTCATTTTGGCAAGTTACTCCTACTCAAAGATATAAAAATACACCAACTTGTCAAAACTTTGCACGTTCATCACAACCAAGGAATTTAGAAACTAGAAACATTTTTTCACTGCTACATCATCCACATTATGTCGACTTCATATATCATTCCTAAAACCTGATGAAGTGCTGATGAATGGCAGTTTCTAGCCATGCCAGTATAGCAGCACTCAGGATGGTCAGCCAATCCACCACCTTGTCTTGGTCCGACATACTGTATGCCAACAATATAACAACTACTGGATGGATTGCCACAAAATCCTGAACAGACATGAATGGTGCCACCAAGATGAATCCTACACGCTTTGGTTTTCTTCTGACTTTTCCTCAAGCCTCACAGGCTGATTTACATTTGAAGAATTGAAATCACAATATCTATGATACATTATAGTGAATACCTTCAAAAAAATCATACAATGCTACAGTGATATGGTGGAAATCGCTCAAAGCTCTGCAGTCAGGCCTTCAGTACTGTAAACACTCCAGCTGTGGTAAACTAACCCTACCCAGGTAAACCTTTACAGCAAAGACAACTCAGCAGCTTCTGAACAATCTACAGTGTTTGATAGCTGTGTGTATGTGTGTGTGTGACTGTGTGTGTGTGTGTCTGCTGTTGAGTAGGGCTTAAATAAGCAAGGGGGAGTGAAAGAGGAATTCCTGGACGCTGAGCACATGTTCTGTTTTGCCCTCCTTCCTCCGTTAGCGGGTCGGCGGTGTCAGTCAGTCATTTATGTACGAGCGTACGTGCACGGCCGCCTCGCACACAGTGGCACCGCAATGATTTACGCCTTCAGCGCCGCACGACAATGAGTATGTCATTTAAAATAGCAGGTGTTCACATGCTGCTTAGCTCATGGAAAGCGAGTTAAAGAGAGAAAGAGGGGAAAGACAGAGGGGTGTGTGTGAGGGGAAGGAGGGTGGGGGGTTGGTTGGGGTGGGGTGGGGGGGCTGAACCTGAATTAAACTCATAAATGGTGCAGTCAAACTGGCATGCAGGTCACTGAGTTTCCCAACCACTGCTAGGTCTGTTTCTCATCCTACGACAATAACTTTGCCAGGCAACTTCCAGCAGCACTGGTAGCAGTTATCCTGTTGCTGTTATTAGCTTTGGTGAAAGTCATGTCAGAGATATTCAGGTCAGACTAAAAACCACTGAATATAAAGCATTAGGGTTAGCGGGGAACCATGCATGCCTGTGTGTGTGCTTCTCCATTTCTACACACAGCAATGACATCATCTTATTGAGAATAGGGAACCAAAAAAAAAAAAACTGCAGATGAAAACAGACCAGCTGAGAATATAATATCAAAATATGTTAAAAGCAGTTTGAATGCTTTTTATCTACTCAGGGGGGGGGGGTTAGGAAGTTGAGAACAAGTGTTTGCGTGGGTAGAATAATGAGATAAAAACTCATCATGTATAAAAAGGAAGACAAAAATGAAAAGAGGGATTTTTAAAGAATCAAAAAGGGGATTTAGTCTTTTGCAAAACATGACAGAGAGAATGGTCCTGCAAAATCTATGAGCCAGCAATGTTAACAAGCTGTCAGAGGTCCCGTCACAGTCTTTCCTCTCCCCCGCTGTCCCTCCCTCTATCTCCTCCCCCCCAGTGTTGTGACCTCTCCTCAGAAGCCACTCTGTCAAACTTGCTTCCAGCCTCCTGCCTCTGTCTCAGTCTCAGCCTCACCTCACCTCGCATCAAAGACTCATGCTCCATCACAGAGAAACACACACAGCATTTATGCAGCAGTCAGAGCAGAGGAAGCCCACGGCCGCTTCAACGCTGCTTTTTCACATCACAACATCAAAATAGAGAAGTTGGGGTTGCCGAGGGGTTAACTCTCTGATGCAGTAGCTACAGCTCTGTAGCCACCCCCCAAAAATTGTTTGTCTTGGATCCAGCGCTCTCATTCACCGCAGCTCATCGCCACACTCAGTGCCAGTCACTACTGGGTCACCCTGCTGGATTTGGGCTCCATGACAGGTCCACATATTAAACTTAGATGACTAGATCTCTTGGATTGCACCCTCCACAAATAGCACGGCACAAAGCGATTGTTGAGTTGCCTCTATAAGGTTTTTCTCTGTGATCGACTAAAACTGTGAGCGAGTAGAAAATCAGACGTCAACATCATACAGTGTATAAGAAATCAGACCAAGAGTGTGTCGTATGGTTACTCATTGGAGACTAGTACTATCTATTGGACGATTTCATCAACTAGCCTATATGATAAGAGATTTAGGACAGTACATGATTGAGCAATACTTTCCTGGGCAGCTATTTGCCTGCAATGTACTGTACAGTATATCTGACTGACATCACAGGCATAAACTACACCAACACAGTTATCTGATTCAGAATCATCAATCACACACAGGCACACATTCACACACAGTTATGATAAAAACTGTTCTGCTTATGTAGACCTGTATCAAATGATGTGGGCTACAGTATGCACCCTGTATCACACAGGATTTCCATCATCAACCATCCAGGATGCAATGATACAACAGTCTAATCTTTACCAAAGTCAGCCATTATCAACTGCCTCTCACTGTATGCACGCAACAGGCAAGAACCAGACAATACCATGAACCAGGATATAACTTGTGAATCTGAGAGGAAGGCCTACCTACCTTATGTGATCATCTATGTGTGGGCCTTCTCCTCTACATCCTTCAGGTGGTCCATGTTTATGACGAGCAGCTCCGTAGAGTTATAGCTTAGTTTGCTACATCCCGCTGGTGCTAAACTGGTGACCAACTCACCTCACTGGAGAGATGGAGATGAAGGTGGGGCAGCTCAACAGGTATCCGCGGCTCCCCGACTTCCCCATTCATGTTAGCTGTCGTGGCGTAGCATCATCTCTTGGCTGACGTTTTTTTTCTTTTCTCTTTTCAGTCCAGACCGATTAACTCTTGTCCAAATTGTGCTTCGTCATATCATATTTCCCCTTTCGCCTCCTTTTTTATTGTAGTTTAGTTTTCTATGATACTTTCATGAGCTTCTCTGGCGACTAGCCGGCTTTGCCGCTAAATGACCATGGTTACCATCTGACCTCTGACCTGAGTCGTCATCGTCGTGCTACACAACGCCTACACACGGCCAGCAAATCATGTAGCCTATTTGTGATTTTTTTTTTAGATTTGTGTGTGCATTGGAAATATGTTTATGAATCTTATTTTTTATATGTGAATATTTTTTACTTACATATGAAATTAAACATATTTGTGTGTGCATTGAAAATGTATTTGTGTTTTGAGTCACATGTATATACAACTCCCCCCCAAAAAAAAAAAAACACGGCCAGCAAACCATCGTATTATTTTTATTTTAATCGTTTTCATTCATTCTAACATGTACATTATTAATGTCATTGATTTAATAAGGATCATTAAAAAAAAATAAAATAAATAAAAAGATAGCCTAAATAAATAAATACAAAAGCCGGGGTGGTGGGGGTTTGGGGGCCCCCTACTGCTCGGAGGGCACTTGCACAGCTTTGTCGGTCAGTACCATATAAAAATTGGATCAGTAGCTACCAATTAAAAAACATACTACCAGTGTCAGTAGGTCAGTGGCTATCCTTAAATTTGATGCCATGTACATGATTATTTTTCAGTGCACAACATGGCGCCAAATGAAATCTCTGAAAAACAGATGTGAAAACTGGGGTTCCATGCAGTGATCATGGGACATGGCATCCAAGACCCATTCCTCATCTGAAGGAAATCTGAAAGTAAAATGAATGTGTTTGGATCAGATATTGAAAAGTATCTGTTCACATCTTGTTGGTGTGGGCCTGGCTATGGTTATCCCAGTGACATCATGGTGCTGCACTCTGAAACATGGAGGTGAGACGAGGCTGATATGGGGTTGCATGAGTGCAAATTGATGTAGGAGTCATGACATTTATATGGCTGTGTTTTTAACCAAATACTGAATGAAAAGATGACTCTCAGCCCCATGTAGCTTGGCAAGGGATACATTTTCCAATATGAAGAAGATCCTGATGGAAAGAAAGAGTTTTTGAAGAAGAAAAAATCAAATCTACAACCTGGCCCAAGTAGCTATGTCTCCTGATTTAAATCCAAAAGACCACCTTTTCATAACTTTCCAAGGTAGGAAACAAAAACCTGCAGAATGAAGACACATATCTGTGTGAGAACATCGCTCCCCAGATATGTGTGAGAGTCCTCCATGTCGGGAGGATCTAATCTGTTATCAAAAATTGTTTATGGTTTTTTGTTTTGTTTTGTTTTTTCAAAAAAACTGTAGGCTTGGCCATAATACCACTGAGGATGGAAACAGTCCATTAGCTATTAGTCACTGTCCATGATTCTTCCAGCAATTCAAGCAGGTCTGTGTTGTGCAAAATGAATGCTATTTCTCAGTTAGAAAAAATAACTTTGCCAATTACAGTCGCAGAGGTAAGATTAAGAGTAGAGGCCTATGCCAATCACAGAGAAATATCCACATTTTCAGTATATAAGAACTTATCTGATAAGGACAGTCTCCTTTTGTGTGTATGAAAAGGCAGCTTCAGACAATACCTGGAAAAATGTACAAAAAATCTTCTATAACACATACCTGTTCAGAACCAAAGACCAGAAAACAAACAGTGGGGCATTTAACAACCATATTCCACACTATAGGGACTTAAAAGAGAGCCATGGATCATGATAATGTTGCTCCATTAAGCCAATGTTTTCCAATAAGTGTTACACTTAAAACCAGCGTTTACGGTGGCACTTTTATAATAAATGTTATAAGTTACACCTGCCGAAAAAGGTCTGCAGCAGTAGTTTAACCAAAGCTGCCACTTGCATTATTAATCTTTCTTTTGGGGTAAATGTGTGTCTTCAACTACTCCGGTGCCAGGTGCGCCTGCCACCTGCCAGCCGGTGTGAACAGTGTGAGGTCTGTTCTGTGATGCTCTCATCATACCCCCATCAGACAGGTAGGTGCGTGGCTGCTTCCCTGCTCTTTCCCACACTCTGAATGTAAACTGTATGATCAAACACACACACACACACACACACACACACACACAACAAGGTCCAGAGTCCTACATCAATTTCACTGGGGTAATTTTTTTCTTTCTTTCTGTCAGCACAAGAACGTCTTTGTATGTGTGTGTATGTGTGTGTGTCTGTGCTGTCTATTGACTATGGTGTTGCTTTAAAGATAAGAGAGTGCCGTGTGTGTGTGTGTGTGTGTGTGTGTGTGTGTGTGTGTGTCTGTGTCTGTGTAGGCTTCCTCACAAGTGTTGAAGTCAGGTTGTAAAACTAGGTGGTCTTATCTCACTGTTGAATTATGGGATGCAGAAGAGTGCAAAGCCCTCTGTGTTAGGCTCACTTCAGACACAGGTCAACAGCTTTTATCCGGAGAATCAGAGGCAGCATCGGTCAGTGCCGGGCGGACGCACACGCGCACATCCCTCTGCCAGCACTTTAATGAAGCCTCCTTTTAGCTCGCCAGTCCTCCTCATATTGAGACTAATGAGCTAAAGACCATCCTGAACATCATCATCTCGATAAAGACAAGAATCATAAGGGGAAAAAGTGAAAAGAGGCAGGGTTCAGCTGAGTCCATTACTCCTCTGATGGTGGTTGGATCAAAGTAAACACTGATAATGCTTCCACCACAGTTAATAATACTGCTGCCCAAGAATGTTGGCTGGGCCGGCTACTCCCGACCTCACACGTATAATTGCACACACACCAACGTGCACGCACGCACACACACATGCGCGCACTCCTCATTCCTCAATAGCAGTGACACATTCCAAGTTTTCTTCCTCTCTTCCCACAAACCAAACACTGCTCACTCCTTCTTTCTAATTGTAGACTTTTTGATTTATTTGATGTGCAAAGGGAAACTGGCTTCCCCTAACTGCGCTCCCATCGGAAAACATGCATGATCACACACTCAAACCCCTCTCTCTCTGTCTCTCTCTCTCTCACACACACACACACACACAGTAGAGGCAATGATTCCATGCATCTCCCATTGTAATTACAACGCATACGAGCCTAAGCTCCCATTAGAACCTGACTTATCTCCCTCCAGAGACCTCTACACTCTCAGCAGTTCCTCTGCCACACTCTCCCCTGAACTCCCTGCTTCTCCCTGCCTTCCTTCCCCTTCATTTAGGACCGGACAGAGGGCGTGCCAGGTTCGCTTCAGTCAGATAGTATTCAAAGAAGAAAAAAAAAAGCAAGTTGAGTAATAATGAATAAGCCAGAGAGGACTTCCAGACAGCTTTCTTTCAACCTTGACTGAGACACAGTTCGTTAACAGGGACACAGATTAATTTAGCAAAGAGAAAGTGGAAACTAATTCCATCACTGTAGCAGTAAACCCTGTATCCACTGTTCTGTTTGCCAGTTTAACTCCAATGTGGTTTGCCACATGAGAGAATGTGGTTTGTCTTTTGGAGAAGCCAAAACTGAATATCCACGAGGAAGTGAAGTGAGAAGAACATAACGTATGATACAAATTTTGCTCACAAATAAATTTAAAATAGTGTCTGTGCTTAAGTGCCACTGTGAGAGAGGGCTCCACTGCTCTGAGGGGCCGAGCAGACCGCTGTCCGGCTCAGGTTTATCAGCATCATCAGGTCAGCCGGCCCCCCATCCCCCCCAACGAGATCCAGAGTGCAGTGATCCGGTTTCAGACCTGTCCATTTGGGGCCACTCAGGACAGGATGGCCCCCATCCACCGCTGTGGCCCCAAACACATGTGACAAAGCACTCTAACAAAGAGGGAGAAGAAAGGCCAGAGGAGAGTGGGAGAAAGGACGGATGGCAATTGAGAATGAAGGAGGTCTTATGGTGAAGACAACACCTGGACTATTCCCTTGTCGCTGTGCAGATCCTGCTGGAAATGTAGGGACCATCCCGTGATTCTGTGTCTCTGGTCCTGTGTTGCACTGAATCCCACAATACCTTGCAATGAGATCTACTCATATCCACTCATATCCATGGAAAGTAAGTAGAGGTAAGCTGTGCGTTGCACCACTTCAAACATTTCCCCCCATATATCACAATAGAAGGACACTGCAGCAGGTAAATGTGTCAAAGTGACTCCAGAGAGATTCAAACTCTTCACACTTGGGATGAACTTTGTTCTTTTCTTTTTTTTTTCTTGAATAGAAAGCAATTTAAACAGACACAATTAGCAAGTATTTATTGTATTATACATTGTATTTACTGAGGAGAAATGTTTTTGTGCAGGAAGAGGAGGTTTCTGAGGGACTGCCACCCGGGGGTGAAACCAGAGACCAAAACTCAGAAGCACAAGCGACCTGCTTACCCAGCCCTGTGCCAAACCCCACCACCACCACCACCTCCACCACCCCTCTCCTCAATCAACCCTCGCTGTTCTAATCCAGTGTTTACATAAAACGTTGGGCAGTAATGATAGCCATGAGACCATGGACCACCCCTCGTCCCTACACCCCCGCCCCAACCGCCCCTACCACCTTCCACCACTAACCCAAAGCTGTTTTCACAGGAGCCAAATACCTTAAATACACAATTAGTGGAGTCATTTGTACAATGGGGGCCCCGGCGAGGGCATGAGCGTGTCCGTGTGAGTTTGTGTGGGGGTGACAGAGGGAGGATGAGGGGGTGCAACGGGGGGCAGGATACGAAGACGTGAGAGAGACACGGACAAAGACGTGCATTCATGGCTTTGGCCCCAGACAAACTTGGCTGTCGCCATCTTCAAAGGCCACCTCTGCCTTTCCTCAAAAACCCAGAAGCCACAGGTTGAGGCAGAGAGGAGAAACATAACAGGGCAACATGGAGGGGGAAGAGGAAAGGGGAGGAGGGAGGGAGGGGAAGGGTGTGAGTAATGAAGCAAAGGTTACAAGATCTCTAATCTGGGAAGGAAACAGTCCTGGGTGATTCTGAGGGATTTGAGGGTGCAAACAACAGCCTTGTGTTGATTAGATCAAGTTCTGTAAATGTTATATCCGATGAAAACCTATAATGTAACACAGAAATGTGTGTGTGTGGGGGGATGATTAAAGCTTTACAATACATCCGCCACTTGGCACCACGAGCATCATCCCCCCTAATGACCTCTGAACCCCGAACTCTGACCCTGCACATTGTAGGTAGTCAAATCACAGTTTGCCCTCTGCAAGGGCCCAGAATTCCAGTCGTCCATGTTTCACACCAGGAGACCTCCCTTGTATTGTTCAACTGCACACACACTTGCGTGCACACACATACACACACACACAGCTCATTCAGCAGCCCTCTTCACACCTTGTCTTCCCCCTCTGGCATTGTTTATGAAAGCATGTCCACTTAGTATTGCCCTGTCTGCTCCCTCTTGCTGAGGTGCTGATTACCCACATCCTGAGTCCACCTCTAAATCTTTCTTTATGTTTCTCGGTCTATCCTCTATACTTCCCTCTTAATACGCCAGATTTCCCTCTCCTTGCTCCCACTCTCCATCCTCCTACTTCAGCCCTCCCTCCCCACAATGACACACATCACTCTCCTTTTCCTGCATGGTAAATACACTGCACACGCTATACTAACCCCTCAATCCTCACTTCAGCCCTGCCTCTGTCTTTATGAATGAAGCTGTGCATGTCAGATAAAAACAATAAAAGCAATCAAGCCTCTTCTCTTCCTTTTATCTTTACTTTATTCACTTTATCCTCCGTCTACTGGCTTGCAGAGCCGCTGTCTCTCTGATCCCTCCTCTCTTTCATGTTTCGCCTTCTTTATCTGGCTCCCTCCTAAGGTAATAAGCTGGCTGTATGGCCGGGAAGTGCGGCAGAGAGGGACTTTCATGTCCCTTAGCCCTGGGATTAGGGTGAGCTGCTTGGGGAAAAGTAATAAAGCCCCCAGCACCTACCGTCTAGCTGCTGGTGGATCCTGGAATAAAGCCCAGCTCCTGCTCAGCCTGCAAGCCTGGAAAAGCTCACATTTCCTGTATACACCACCACCCTCAGCCTCTGTCCTGCCTCCTGCAGCAGCATCAACATGTGGATTCCACTTTTTTTTTAGGATCACATAATCTATTTATGTTTTTGCATATTATAAAACTACTGTTCCTAAAAAAGAAGGTACATGATGCAGGGTGGTCCCTCACGTCTAAAAGGTACTTATCCTCTTCCCTCTGCTGCTCTGTTCTGCTTAATATTCCCGATGTGCTTCGTTTCTGTCGTCTTTTTTCTTTCCTATCCATCTCAGTCTTTTCACGTTCAACATCTAAATGTATTCTTAAATATGAGATCCTTGGGACACAACACAAACCCTCTCAGTTCAACACAACAGGACTGACATCCACTTCCCTCCCAACAGCCAGTAACAAATTATGGGACTCGACATCCAGTGAACAATTTTGTAAGCAGAAATATATTTATTGTTGAAAACATAAATATATAAATTATGATTATTGCTGTATTTATCCAATGGAAGCCCAAAAGAAAAGTAGTAAAGGCTTAGTGATAATGTAACGGCATTTTCTAACATGGTCCCTGGTTTTCTGAGATCGTATATTGATGTAAAGGTGAATATGAAGTGATGAAACATCAGCCTTTTAAATATAGCACCAGTCAACTGATGGCTAGTTAATTCACACCTGGACTGTGTGTGTATGTGTGTGTGTGTGTGTGTGTGTAAGGTCTGATCTGTTCAGCAGCAGCTGATACAGCCGTGTTTCAGTCAAGACTTTCACTTGCCTCATCTCCAAGTGACTCACTCTTTTCGCCTTTAGACTGTTCAACAAAAAAAAAAAAAGAAGAAGAGGAAGAAAAGGAAGAAAATCTCTGTCAAACTTCCTCTTTTAAACACGGGGTGGAAGACGAGCGTTGTTTTCGCCACCACGTTGGCCTGGTTACACATTCATGACTGTTTACAGGAACTGGTGAGGAAGGAACTGTGTGTTCCTTCAGGGAGGGGGCACGGGGTTTAGGCCAACGCCGCACTGTTTTTCAGGCCACCTCCGAGCCACCCATCATCATCATCATCATCATCTGTCCTGATGGTATGTGGCCGCATGAGGCGACGAGGAGTCCCTTCAAAAAGGAGGAAGCGATCAGAGATTTGTTCTCCTGTCAACAGAGGAGTAAAGACCGGCTAAACAAGGAGCCCATTCATGCACTTGTCGATTCGCTTCGCTCGCTCATTCACTCCTGGAGGTGGACTTTGCTCTTTGCAGGCACAACGTGTGTGTTTGTGAAGTGGAGCGGGCGGGCATCTTCCTTATCTACGTTAACAGTGATATGGATGAAGAATAGCATCATGTAGCAGAGAAATCATGTACTGTATGACACGCTCAGTTTTGTCCAACCCTCGTACACGCTTGCTTGCTTGCACACTACGGTTGCTATGGCAATTTTTTTGTGTGTGTCTCTGTGATTGGCATGCACACACATCCTATATGCATGTCAGTGTTTAACATCACTTGTTAAGTAAAGGACTCATCAGCGTTTACCATGGTTGTAGAATAAGCAACAGCATGGCCACTAACTGTGAAGTTGCCATGTATGACCCAACCTGTCCCACCTTCTCTCTCTCTCTCTCTCTCTCTCTCTCTCACACACACACACACACACACACACACACACACACACACACACACACTCTCACAAACAGACACACACACATGCCTTTTTTTCCCCCTTGCCATTCCACGTTTTTGCATCTTTTCCAATGGATTAAATACAGGCATTCAACCACAACAAAAGAATTAAACATAATTCCTGCTTGGATATAAGTAAGCATAATATATTTCATAACAAAAATAAAGCATCTTCCTGCACTGACTCTCACATCTTCTCCTTGCACACACATATATATCCAAACCATTTTAAAGACTTGACATCATTTCGGATATAATGTAAAATAATAAGAATGGATGACAAGAATAACAATGACTAAAAAAAGGACACTGAGACTGTGACAGAGATGGTTACACAGGACTCTTGCATGTCTTTAAAATCATAAAACACCTTTTCTTGTTTGTTTTTTTTACTCCTTTCTTTTGTACTGGAAGAGACAGAAAGCAAACGTCCACATGTATAAATAGTTTGTAAGTAGCGGTGCGTCCTTTGCAGACTTAAACTGTACATAGCAGGTGGGCAAAGTCACGGACCACCAGGGTTCTCAGAGATTTCCTCTTTTCTTAGGGCAAACATCCAAAAACTCCAAAATGTTTGATGCTCCATAGAGTCTTTTGAGAAAAAAAAAAAGACAAAAAGACAGACACAACTCCAGCGCTTTCCTTTGTTTTCCTATATTGCTCTTTCTTTCTTCCTGTGTATGCAAGAGTCATTTAAACAGGGCAGGGCACTTTCATGTTGCCCAGCAGGAGATCATCCACCGCTGCTTTTTTAGAGTCTGAGCACCAGATTCCCACGAAGGTTCGGTCCAACCGTTTCATAGCCGGTTTTTTTTCTGTTGTGCGTCTTGTTCAAACAAAGTCTGTCAAAATGTTCAACACAAATCCCTTTCATCATCTCCCTTCGGCTTCTCTCTTCCTTGCTCACGCTCCACAGCATCTCTTCTCTTCTTTATCAGCGACAGGGTTCAGTTGTCTGGGTAGGTGGCGTACCACAGAGAAAGTCATCATCACTGGTTTAGGTTTGTTTTGTTTGTTTGTTTTACAGAAAAAAAAGCAGCTTTGGCTTATTTATTTTTGTCTGTTGCCTATTTTTCTCTTGTTTTTACAGAAATGTTTTGGGTTTTTGTTTTTTTCAAACGAAGGTTGCACGGCGGTGGGGAAGAGGACACAGAGCAGGTCTCCTATTGGTTACATCCTCTTCTTTAGGTTCCTCCCACGCTGAAGTCCCTTGTTCTGATTGGTCTCACCTCACGTCCACTGTGGGAGGAAGCACATACGCTTGGATTAGTATCACAATTTCAAAAAACAACACATTGTTTGGCAAAAAAATGTTTGCATTTTGTGCCCAAATTCCTTCACTCTCTTCATGCATGACAAACAAGCTGACAGAACACACACAAGACCCATAATGTTCTGAATCATGTTTTTCTCCAGATTTTGAAGACTTAACAGTACAAAATTTGACAAAAACAACCCTCTCTTTTACAGGCGGGGATGACGGAGTGCAAATATTGGCGATGACAGACAGAGAAAAGGGTGTCTTTTAACCAGACAAACAGTGGATGGTGTCTTAGCATATACCACAACAAAACAGTGCACACGTGATCTCAACACAAGTGGTACAAGGCAGATGTAGTGTATGCAGTGTGCATGCTCAGCAGGCCACGGAAATCAACATGCAGCATTGGGGCACAGAGCTGCCTTCCCTCTTCTCACACTGATTGGCTGTGATGTGATTGGTGACCAGTGATTGGCAGGCCCCCCCCTCTTTGCGCCCTGATTGGGCCAGTGCAGTGCCAAAAGGTGAGAGGAACGCCGCGGTGCTAAAGTCCTACCTGTTCCCTTCACAGCTCTCCAGTGGACTTTGGGTAATGAGCGCAACTTTATTATGTCGCCAATAAATCCTTGCTGGGCCTTAGCTTTTTAGGTTTCCTTTTTTTAGCTTTAGCCCTACGATGGCCTGAAAACACAAAGTCGGGTAGGGTGGATAGGAAGGAGGGTTAAAAAGCAAGAAGCAGGGTTTATGATACAGAGAGAGGCACAACAGCCCTGGGACAGAAGCAGAGAGTGCAAAGATATGACACACTATAAATACTTGAGACGCCTTATCAGCACACATCACAGCACTTATCTGCTCCCAGGGAAAGAAAAGCTTCAGATCAAGGCACGGGTGGATTTACCTGCTGTCATGCCAAGCAGCCTTTGGACACCCTCCCTTGACACACAGACTCGCGTACACTTTCTCACTCACACACACATACACGCGCGTGCGCACATATCTTCGTCTAACAAAGCGCAAACACACACACACACACACACAAGCTTTTACAGTTTTGCAAGAGTGAGCCACCTCACAGGTGTGTCTGTCTGTTTGGAGGCAATGATAGGAAAAGGTCATCCAGTGCAAAGCCAGAGAAGGAAGCCAAACAAGGAAGGGCAGGAAAGCGAGACGATGCACGATGACGCAGGGATGAGGGCGGGACTCAAACCTAGGAGTGATTTCTCTGCAAAGACTATACTGCTGAGATACTATGTGTAATAATGTAACAGCAATGGATTCAAGTATCTGAGGGTGAGACCGTTACCTGTTTCTGCATCCGAGTGCTCCACCGAATGATGCTGTGACGTGCACACACACTCCAGGTGGTCTTCTAACCGCACAAAGACCTCTTTCAGCTTCGGTTTCCTCCTCACATACTCCACCTTGGCCACCTGAAGGGAGAAAGAGAGAAAAGGTTAGCCACAGATCCAGAGCCAGCTCCGGCCCCATCATCACTCTTCACCGGGAGTGTGTTGTCAATGAATGTGCACACTCTTTGCCTATCTGTTAGCATCAAGAGGCGTAGCGCCGTGACTGATGACTCTTTCATAAACCGATTCATAAAAAAAAAAAAGACACAGAGAGAGAAAATGCCAGCCGTCGCTTTGCCTCGATGTGTTTGAAGTGTGACGGCAGCATTCCTCAGAGGTTGATGCATCGGGTTCTGCTGCTCGCTGTGTGCTCTATGGGCTGTTGATCAGGTGTGTAAATACTGAATGGAGTGTATGACCCTGTCCAAGCAAACTCAAACAATGGGAGAGGAGAAATGCAGGGTAGTGTGTGTGTGTGTGGGGTGGGAGTACGCCCTAACGCCCAGGGAAGGTTTACTCTGGCGGGAGAAGAGAGGCTGGAAGATCCCCTCCACCTCCGCCCCCACCCCTTGCTCCAGGCCTGGAGCATCCGCATCCAGACAGACACACACACCTAAACTCCTTCTCCTTGCCCTGACATGTAGGCCCCGGGTTTTTAAACCACATTAATATTTCTCCATGGGTTAGGGAAAGTGTTGCTTAACATGTACATGCATGAAATACAGTTTACATGGTCGAATCTAAGCAGCAGAACCCCTAGAAAGCTGCTCGTCCGATCGAACAAACACAAAGAGCGACGCAGGAATTCCTATCCTTCGGTCCAGCTAACACCCTCTCGGTTTAACACAACAGGACTGACCTCCACTTCCCACCCAACAGCTAGTAATGAAAAAAAAAAAGAGACCAATCCTCAGAGCGTTGTGAATAGGCTATGTTGATTAAAGCTTAGATGAAAGCTGAACAGAGAAGGTTGCGTGGAGGTTATGATGATCTTGTTGTGTAATTCAGGGGAGGTGGCCACATGCTTTTCCCTCTCTGATCTGAGTGCCAAGGGCAGGTAACCTCCCCGTCCACCACTGAGGGGCCTTGGGGCCACATGGAAACAATATCCCCCCCCCACCCCCCACCCCCCCCTGCTTCACCTGGTCACAGCACAAGAGAGGATATTGGCTGACAATCTCCCAACGCTCTCTGGTGTTATGAGCAACATGGTTTTTCACAGTCGGCATGAGGCTCACACACGCACGCATGGGGACGGACGGACGGCCAGAACTGATGAGAAGCTTTCTCCCTCTATCCCCGCGATGGCAAACCGCCAAGGCCGACCCTCAGTGCTGCTGAATTAGTCATTCAGACCAAACGAACATACCGACGTACCATAACATACCAAAGCCGCTCCTTTTGCAACAGTTTCTTTCCGTGGAGAGAGGAGAGAGAGAGAGAGAAAGAAAGAAAGAAAGAAAGAAGACAGGGAGTGAAAAGAGGGTGAGCAAGCAGGGGAAGTATGCTGTGAGCAAACAGAGAACAATGGTGTCTGGGTTAGCGGTGGTGTGTTTGCTGTTATCGGGGGCTGACAGAGAGAAAGAGTGGGCGAAAGGGCCGGAGCAGCGATGGATTGAGAGCAGGAAGGTGGACCATCACTCTCATTAGGGTGTGTGTGTGTGTGTGTGTGTGTGTGTGTGTGTGTGTGTGTGTGAGCAAACAGAGGGGTTATTTAAGGAAGAGGGAACCGGGGGGGACTGACCATGATCATGACTAGCATTAAATGACATTCATGTGTTACCTATTAACATGTAGTTTCTGGGATACCCACCAGGGAAACTAAAGCAAATAGATAGAGACGTTTTCAAAGGTTTATTGTTATCAAGCAAAACTGCAGACAGTGTCAGAGGATATGACACGAACTTCCCAGAAAACCGCTGCTAATAGTTAATCTAATTATCTGACTGAAAAAAAGTGGGTGAGAGGAAGAGATAGAGAGGAAAAAGGAGAGGAAAGATGCAGCTGTCTCTGCGGATGGCTCCGCTGCCATCGGTTACGGGAATATCCGGCTCGGTGGGGGGTAGGTGGGGCAGACGTAACCAGCAGGAAAGAGCTGAAAGAGTCGGCCAGGCCATGTCTAACACTTTAAAGGGAGACTTTATTAGTGACTAACACACACACACACACTCAAATTCTCCTTGACAAACAAACAACTACTGACAGAAAGATAAAGTGATGGGTCTCCTTGATGAGGCTTGTCTCCTTTCCCCTCACACTACACACATAAAGGCACTCACACTTTCATATTTGTCTATGTCAATGAGTGTACATGTGCTATGTAACACTTCTCAGTTAGCCTCTGCTCTGCCCACTTTGTCAACACTCTGTCTTTTCTCCCTTTGCTTCCTGTTTCATGTGTTATGGGAAAGTGTTGACGTTACAGGGAACGGCGGTCCTCACCCCTACAATTTTTCTACTTTACATCCATATTGAGTTTCCCTTTCATCCGTTTTTTGGCCACTTCTGTACAAAGAACACCAGCTTCCTATCCAGAGTCAATGACTTCCCACATAAAACATACATCAGAAAGAGACCCCCATGCTACAACGAGGGGGCCCCACTCTGTCTTTGTATAAATCAAACCGCTCTAAACTCCCTAGAAAGCCGGGGCCCTGAGAAAGAGTCCCCTGAGCGGCTGTGGAATGATATCCGAGCCAGAGGGTTGGGGTGAGGGCGGCCGGGGGGCTCTGGGAAGTAGCACCCCCTTGGTTTGTCCTCAGCGTCTCCACGGCCCTCCCTGTGAAGCTGATTGTCCTGTTTGGGTTAATTGGGAATTCCCTGCACACTAAGCACTGATGAGAGTATGATGGAGGGGAAAGTTTTACTCCAGGCTTCCAAGGAAAACACGACGGGACGTGGATGTGCGCTGCAGGCGACCGTGAACTGGAACACTGACAGAATGGAGCAAAAAATATATATATATATATATATATATGTGTGTGTGTGTGTTTGGAGAATTGAGGGGTGGAAGGTGCTGGGGCGGGGTGGCAACTGCTGGGAGGGGAATTAGGCAAGGGAGACACTCAGAGCTTGTTCCCTGGAATAAAATAAAACAACTCTTGTTGAGATGCTACAGTACAACTGTGGAAGAGAGGTGGGGAAAGTTCTGAGGAGGTGGGATGTTGATGTGAGGAAGCTTTTTTATGGATCTCCATCTGTCTTCCGAAATCAAAGACGGAAAGAAATGACACCCAGAAGACAGACAGGAAAAGAGCAAAACCACAGAAGACGCAGACGGAACATCAGACAAAGACAGCCTAGACAACCTGCTGCTGCCCTCTGCTTCAACCCACTCCCACAGACCACAAACACACACTCAGGGCAGTGTATGGAAGAGGTTATCACAGGCAGTGTGTGTGGAGAAGAGAGGAAGCGAAGGAGAGCATTTGTCACGTCGCTCACAGGCTTGTGATGCCAAAATGGCACATCGTGGCAAAACACTCTCTCCCCACCCCTCTCTCTCTCTCTCTCTGCCTCACACAGACACACGCGTTATTATATCACCAGATGTGAATGTCTATCTGCGCCTGTCTGCGTTCTTCTGTGCGGTGTTTCCCTTCCCCTCAGAAATCGAACGGACCTTTGTGCAATATCAAATATCAAAGATGTGTCATTTTTCCATTTATTTCTCCCCCTCCTTCGCATGTCTGCAGACGAGACAGACATTACTGTTGTACTGTGTAGCTACAGTTAACGGAGGGAAAAGTAAGTAAGATTTTTAATGTGGGCAAAAAAAAAAGAAAAAGAGAGAGACTGACAGAGGGGTAAAATTAGAGAGTGGGAGATGGCTGTGTTGCAGGAGACAGACAGAAGGAGTGAGGCGGAGGGAGGGAGGGAGCAACTATTTCACATAACAGGCAATCAGACTCCAAGACCGAAGACTTGACCACTGAAGTCAGCGGGGAAGAGCGAAAGGGAGGACAGGAGAGGAGGAGTGAAGGAAAATACTGAGCCGAAGTAAAATATGATTAAAATACGGCTGCTACTTTTCTAGCTCGAGCTGATGCATTCCAGCTGGTGCAGCAGTAGCCAAACTGTTCTGGCTTGGTCGTGACGCTCCCATGGTCTCTGACCTGCCCCACAACCCCTGCTGAGCACCATCACACACACATTAATACACACACATACACATACACGTACACACGCACACAAACTCCCTCACCCTTCTTCATATAGTAAAAGAGCTGAGTGAATCAAAGGGAAAATAATTCACAGCTGCAAGGGACTTCAAACAGGGAGGCCCCTCATTCCCATCTGCCCCCCCCCCCCCCCCAAACGTAATCCACAGGACCCCTCAGACGATCATAAATCATTCTCACTGTATCACCGTCACACTGTCTTTTATTTATGAAACACCCCGTAAGTCAGGGTCCCAACACAACCGCAGGGCTACAGCTACTGCCCCCCCCTCCCCCTCCCCGAACACCCAGATCTGACCCACTGTCGCTTAGGTAACTGTCACCATGTATGTGTGTGTGTGTAGGGGGGGTCGAGGCCAGGGCCAGTGCAGAGAGATGTGTGGACCCCCACACTCAGCGCCGTGGCTATATCCGCCCCGGCCGCTGTCAGCCTCCACTTTGATCCAGCAGCCATCAACACTTCATTACTCTGCCGCCCGTCTTCCTCTTGCTGCCGCTTCACACAAATGGCCTTGTCCCCTGCGCTGCGGTGGGGGGGAGTTTACGAAGCGCTGCATGGAGCGCTCGCTCTCTTACACACACACACACACACACACACACACACACACACACACATACATACACACACATACATACACACACATGCACGCAGACCATCTCCTCCTTGGGTTTACACAGATGTGCACTGACGACCCTCTCCGACCTCTGCAAAACACTTATGCTTCATCAAATCTCCCCAGCTTCTAAACTGAACCAAATGAGAGAAACTGATCTGTGTTGTCTGCAAATGACCATATTAATCAAATTATGAGACCTCATGACAGTTGAAGCAATTGCCGGAGGAAAAAAACTGTGATGGGAAAATGAAATTAGTCTGAAAATCAGGAAGTAAAAGTACCATCGAAGCACTATACTGTCATTTAGATTTTTTTTTTTTATTTACTCGGTGGGACTGTCAGGAACCTCGACTCCCCTTCTAAGCATAGTTTCTCTATATCCACTCATATGTGAAAGAGGATGGGGAAGGTAATGAAAATACAGGCCAAATGTACTGCAGAAGCCTTAAGAGTTAATGAGTGAGAGGATGAGTGACAGCTCCATTCTTTGCTTGTGTCATGGCCTGTTTACTCAGCCCCATTGGAAGAACAAACAGAGAGGAGAGACAGCATTTACATTCATACACACACACACTGACACACATAAGTTTACACAAAGACTAATGTGCAAAAGAATGCACATCGAGATCACTATCTCTCTCTCTCTCTACCCCCCTACCCCATCCACACACACACACACACATCTTCTAGCAAGCTAAAAGCACCAAGACGGCCAGCAGACACACTAGCTGCAGCCACAACACAGAGAGAAACAGAAGAGGAGTAGGGAGAGTACAGGAGAGGTGGTGAAAGAGAAAGAAGGGATGAAAAAGTGTCAGATGGAAACAGAAAGAGGCAAAGATGCACAGTGTTACTGTATCTCTAATCTCATTATCTCTATTATCTTTATCACTTCCATTTCCTGCCATATCTACATAGTAACAGCTCTATGAAGACTGTAACACTGGAAAATGTGCAAAAAAAACTTCTTGCCAGCCTTAAAGAAAAAAAGAGATGAGAGGAACTGCGAGGGAAACACTTGTTGGAAAAGAAAGGGGAGAGCCAAGATGCTGAGACAGGGGGGAGTGAATATGGTGTCATTGAAAGTGCAAAAGGAGGTGGGGGTGAAGGAGGAGTCAAAGGAATGTGGGGATGATAGTCTGAATACATAAAAACATTTGCTCATTAAGGATTCAGTTTGCCTCTCCGCTCTGTCTGTTTCCCAAACCTCCCTGTCTCCCCGTCTGTTTTTTTTCCCACCTCTGCCTCTCAGTTCATCTCCTGAACGAATACAGGATCATCTGTAAACGGCTAGAAAGGCACACGTCTTCACAGCGCTCTCATTTACTGTGTTAAATCCATGACAAGGTACGCTGATAAATCAAACGCTGCTATTCAATGCAACCTGCTGGTGCACAAATTAAGGTTAAGTGATGTTTTTTTTTAAGTGCAAAAGAAGCTCAATAAAAATGCAAATGCATGAGAGGAAAGGTAGAACCTTCACCTCCCTCAGGCTAGTCTTATTTAAAGTTGGCTTTTTTTTATTACCCTGCTACTGAACAGGACAGGCTTGTACAATACAGGACCTGCACAGACCCGTTTTCTTCTTTTTTCTTTTTTTTTTGGGTCAATAGCATGAAAAAGGAAATAGGGAGAGAAAGAGAAGAGGGGGAATAAATGAAGAAAGGTGCATTTGGACAAATGCATAGTGGCATGAGATGGAAAGAAACACAGCGAAAGTGTTCTTTTCCCATCCTTGGCCCGGTGAAGGAAAACAAGTCAGGCCCAGGGTAGACAGGCAACATTTTTAGCTTTCTAATAAACGGAGGGAGAAGCACAAACTGAACCCCTATTCAGACTAACTGCTGAGAGGAGAGACAGAAAAAAAAACTTGGCATGAGACAATGTTTCTCACACACAATGTGGTGAATGTCTCCTGACCGGAGCGAGCCCTGACAGATGACCTTTTCCAGGGATGCAACGCCTCTCAGCCCCCTTCGCCCGCGGCTGGAACCACATGGAAAAAACGGCCCCCGTAAAGAAAAAAAAACCCTGCCCGCCACACCCGACATGTCTGTCCCTCTGCAGTCTGTGTGCTCATTTTGTCCTCGGTGTCATGAGGGGGACACACGGACAAAGTCGCATGGACCTCGGCATTCCAGGAATAGCTGAATCAAGCCTTGAGAGAGTCTCGTCCGAACATCGTCAGTGTCTCCCCCCCCCCCCCCCCCGTCCGTCCGTCCGTCCATCCTGGTTCACTGTGATCACAGACAGAGCTGCTATTGAGGATGACAGACAGCGGCTGTCTGGGCGGACGGAGAGACAGGCTGCAGACTGACGGACACACAGGGTTGCTGCTGTATATCAGAGCTCGACTCTTTTACCGCACTATGAGTCAGCGTTTCTGACCATATAAACCCTGTGCACTGGACGGCGCGGTGCCCTGTGCCCCCACAATGGCCGTCTTGTCGGTCCAGCCTCACTGTCTCGACTCTGCGACTAAAAGAGGAGGTCAGAGAGAGTGCCCCCTCCCCTCCCCTCCCTCTCCCTGTCCATACTGAAATCTCAATGACCTGTGCCAGTGTGCCAAGGGGAAGGAGGAGGCAGCAGCAGCAGGCAGGGTTGGTATGGGGTTGGTATTTGTTTTATTACTCTGCAGGGCTATCAAGGCGGCATCTTTAAAGCCCCCGCATGAGGAGAAAGCAATGCCCATGGCCAAGCGAGATCACAATGATTAAAGAGCAGAGACAACAGAGAGCATAGATAGACCCGGAGAGAAACACAAACACAGTCGGAGTGTTCCAGGACCATCCTGTTTATCCCCCAGTTGTCTTTTTACTCTCACAGAGCACGGCACATAACTCCCATACCTCCAAACGGAGCGGCACACTGGCTAACAGGCTGTAGTGTAAATACGGCAGAAATACGACTCAGCTCCCAGCCACGGTGTCTCCTCTGATCCTGAACAGAAGGGACATGTTTTTAAGGCCGGCCGATGCCAAAGCGCTTCTGGGAGAAGTGCAACCCCCTCTTCCATCCCCGACTCTCTCTCTCTCATTCTCTCTCTCTTTCTCTTTGTCACTTCTTCTCCTCCGGGCTCCCTGCTTCCAGAAAAAGACGAAGGGCCAAACAAACACGGAGCAGAGGAATGGCTGTGCAGTGACCAGTGACACTCAAGACATTGTCAAGATACAGGAGACTGTTTCTCTGACCCTCCCACCCCCCCTCCCGTCTCTCTGTTTTACATCTGGCAGGAGCATCCCTCTCTTGTCGGGCCTTCAACAGATGTCCTGGCTGAAGCTACCAAAAATCCTCTCTCTCTCTGTCTTTCTCCTTCTCTTCCTCCCTGCCACTCTCCTGGCACAGCCACTCTGGCCTCTCGCCAAACACAGGACAGGGAGATGAGGAGTGAAGCTGGTGATCAGCTGAAACGGTAGGAGGCTATTGGTCACTGGTCAAGGGAGCTCAGAGGATGGGGCGGGGGGGAGTGAAATGAAGAGGAGCTGGAAAAAGGGAGTGAGGTAGGAAAGACGTGTGAAGGAAGAAAGGTTAACCCAACCTCGTCTCCCATGTGATTTACTTACCTGAGTGAGAGGGAAAGTGTGGAGCTGGCTGATAAATAAGGTGCCCATGATATGTTGTGTGTTGCAGGAATGATTTTAAGAGTGTGGATATAGGGATGCTTTTTAGCAAGTAAGCAACCTTTACTGTGTGTGTGTGTGTGTGTGTGTGTGTGTGTGTGTGTCGTACCTTAACGGTGCGGTGGTGCTTGCGAGACGGGTGACAGCGCATGTTGCTGGTGTTGCAGCAGCCCGTGCAGCGCTTCACCTCCACACAGGGCGGCCATATCAGGAAGTTGGCAGACGTGGGATCCACCTGGCTCCTGGGGATCTCGTAGATCACCGTCCGCGTCTTACACACCGCCGGGACCGCCTCCTCCACTGGAAACCAGAGAGACGAGACGAGGAGAGGGAGAAGGAAGGAGGGGGAGGAGTCGAGTTAATGCGTTTGGTCTGCACGAGCGTCCAAGTGACACATTTTCTGAATGCAAGCACACGCTCGTGTATTGTTGTAATCCGTCCTTTTCGCTCCCAGCTGCTTCTTGCATTCCTTTTTACCGCTCATTATTTGATGACTCACTTGATGTGGGAGCTGTTCGCCTTAACTCAGATCACACCCAACCTGCTATAATGCTGTTAAGAAGACATGCTTTCCAAAAAGCTGATCTCATATCAGCTAAGGAGCTTTGGGATCAAGTCGGAAAGAAAGAAAGAGACTGCTCCTTTGTTAGGAGCCCTCACTGGGGTTAATGCAGCGTGACTAGGCCAGAAAACCTTTATGACCGCCGGTGGGAAATCTAATAACGGCCTTTGACCCTGTTGGCTCTGGTGAAAAGAGGAAGGCAGTAAGCATTCATTTCAGATTTAATGCTCTGACAGGCAGTCAGACCTAAAGATATGACAGAGAGTGTACAGTAAGATATCATTATGTCGTAAAGATGATATGTGCATCACGACGGTTTTTGCGGACAGCTGCCTAAATGGTATACTGTATCAGTCACTGCATGAGAGAGCAGCACATGCATGAAATACAAGCGGCCACTTCATCCTGCGTCGCTTTTTTAAAACGCTGCACCGCTGGGACAGACCTAAAGAGCATGCGGCCAGTCTGAACACACAGCCTGCCTCGCTACATGCTGTTCTCCGCGCCTCGATCAGATATCGTACCGCGTGGCGTTTTATGAAGAAATCTGACTGAGAGCCCGGGCGAGCTGCAACTTGAACCCTGAATGCCTGGAATTTCCACGCTCAAGGATATATTTCTCTCCTGACGCGTGTGTCTTAGATCTCCGAGCCTCTGGCCAATTAAAAGGCTTCATGTCAGACGTACTCTTCAACCTCACACACCAGACTCGTTTCTCATGATTCCTTGATTGCCATAAATACTAGGCAGATGTCTTCATTAGGGTTCCTTTTATCCACCAAAAAGCCATATAAAAGCCACTAACTATTAGCTTTGTTTGAAATTAGTGTAAAGCGATCGGTTTCATCTCCTGGGAACTCATATGTCAAGGGTGATACTTATGTTAGAGGTTATTTTTAGGGCACTGTGACACTGTTTTGAGTTGTGCCAAGCTGTGATGTATATAGTGCTTAATGTAATCATGATGCAACGTCTGAGCGGCACAGCGAGGCAAACAGTACACAGCAAACAGTATCCACTCAGACTTACCGATGCTCCTCTTGCGTCGGCTGTGGAGCTGCGAGCTCTTCAGGTCATTGTAGTGACCGTGATGACGGGAGTAGTTCTTATGGTGGTTGTGGTGTTTGTGGTGCCTGGGCTCCTCGATAACATCGTTTCCCGTACCTCGTCAAAACAGAAGGCAGCCATGTTAATAATGTCTCACGGAAAAGAAGCAAAAAAACACAAACACAGACAGCTTATTCAACCAACGAAGCGGCTGTGACTCTGTAACCGCTTGCTGCAACTTTCACAGTGTCGAATGACTGCGGTGAGTGGCTGGCTAGCCGCCCCAGAAGGGCTGCATGGGATCCGCTATTGATGTTTTATTATACCCCTTCCACAACAAACAAAGAGTCGGTTAGTCACACGACCATAATGAGATGGTAACTCCCTACTGGGCTCTTATGCTGTATGTAACACACGCTTTGATTCCCTGGAGGGCTTAGGGTTCCCCCTCAGCCTTCTGACTGTCAGGCGACTGCTGATGATGTCACAGAAAGAGGTAAACAATCCCGAGTACTAGACGCTGGGGTGCGGGGCAGGAGGCACGGCTTTACACAGGCCTCTGTGTTAATGCCTAGCTTTGTGTGTCATCCTTACTCATTTTGGCTGAACTTTCCCAGCAGGAATAAAGTAACCAGACGCAGGTGAGTCAGCACGAGCCCTTTGAAAAACAACCAGCTTTCACAGACTTAAGTGGTCATTTGACAGGTGGTACTCAGCTGCCATTTTGTGCCTAATTAGTGGTTCTCTGTCTCTCATTTACCTGAAAATGTTTTCTTTTTCAATCATTCGGTGGCTTGGAAAAGTACATGTTTTGCTATGCTATCTCCTTAAACCTCTCTAACTCCAGTCTAATACAGCCAGCTCAGCTTATTCACAGTCATGGTCATCTGATAAAGCTTGCTTGTTTTGGTCTCCACCCAGAATATGAGGAGGATTACAGACGAGTGCCAGAGCAGCAATAAAACGATAAAGCTTGTTCGCAGGGATACTGCCCTTTCCAAAAGAGCAGAGTCTGAGAGTGTTTACTAAGTGGGTGGGTCGGTCTGCCCCGTCTGTAGCACACCCACCCACCTGAAAGAACACTATCCTACACCTGTACAATTAACATAAACACACACTCACAGCTACACAAACTCCTCTCATTATCCACCTTGAAACCCAATGTACACCAGCACAACAAAGCTTAGCCACGGGCAAACACATTCCACTCGTCTATCCACCTTGAGCTCTGACCAAAGTCATCAGAAAGGGATTTTCTCCACCTATACCTACATCTACACCTCGGGGATTGGTTGTTTATTTGCTTTCGGATGCCGTCTTTTTCCGGGTCTGTCAGGTTTTCAAGCCAGACGTCGTCGTTCCCCTCAGTGAGAGTTCAGGGGAATTTCCTTCTAGCCCTTTGGTGCTGTCAGTCAGTCAGACAGCCAGTGACCCAGAACCAGAAGGGGTCTACAGAGAGGAAGTGTTGACTGCAGCCTGAGAGCTATAAGTCTGTGAGGCGGTATGCCCGCATATAGAAACACACATCATAACGTCACACGCTTTCCGGTGTGCAGCGGCGCAGGCGTACACCTACAATGTCTGCAGTGTTGGGCGCTCATTGTGACAGCTGGCTGGTTTTTTCCTACCTAACAACCTTTTAACACTGCAGGTCACCGAGAGAACACCCAGTGTGCTTACTCAATCTCTGCCTCACCCACACCCAGCCTCTCGCTTCATCTCTCCCCCCTTGTCAGGAGAGGACAGGACAGGAGCGAGGGAGAGTGTCGCACCGCCAGCCACCCGGAGACAGTTTGTGTCAGAGCTGACGGGGAGAAAGGGGGGGGGGGACATAAAGAAGTCCTTTATGGACTTCAGAGTCCCTTTTTTTTTCAGCACAATAAAAAGGACCTTGTGTTTTTTTTTCTTTACACTAAAACTAAGAGGAGGAACAAGGAGATGCAGGAAAAACATGAGGTAAGACAAGAGGAATAAATAACACAGGGAATTGGACAGAAAGGTACAGACAGGGAAAGCAGAGTGAGGGGGTTTTCTCCTCTGTTGGTTCCAGGTGACTAAGAAATAATAACACGCCCCGAGCGTTGTCAAACTGAAGACAAGAGAAAAGAGGACAGGAGACAGTCTCTGGCCATGAATCAGGCTTTCATGACTCGCAAATTACTCTCTCCATTAACTGAGGCCTTGATTCCCTCCCCTTATGCCTCCTCCACTCTTTCTTCCCCCCCACTACTTGTACAAATAGCCAACATGTTATTGACTTGTTGTAATACGTGCCGCCATAATTCTCTCTCTGTCCCTCCTCCTTGTTTCTTTGTTGTCAACAGCTGCACGGCTGAGTTGACAAAGTATTAGTTTAGGTCATACAGTCATACAGTCCTCCCTACATGGGTGTGACTAGGGCAGGTAGCAAGCACAGTAACTTTGTTTATAAGACACCCTAAGTAGATAGGAAGTGCTGCCAACTGTACCGGGGGTAAACACACAGCCAGTTTGTCTGAAACAAAAAGCAGATTGCACAACAACGCGCAGCATTTCTGAGTGAAGCGTAGCAGGAACACAGCCTCCAGAATCATCCAACCTCCGTCTTCCACCTCCGCCCCATGCCGAGAGTCAGGTTCCCTTTTCTGTCAAAGTCTTTCACTGACAGAGATAAGAGCGGGCAGGCCGGGGGGCCGCCTGAGGAGGGAGACGGGGATAGAGAAGAGGAAAAAGCGAGGAGAGGAGCACCTCAGGGGCCAGACAACCATCTGCAGATTTCAGCGGGGTCATCTCGTCTGTCAGTCAGAGCTGAAGACGCCATCCTCGCAAGACGTGTGCACATAGACGGAAAAACAAACGCGAGCCTGCACCGAGCGATGCAGCGCTAAATGAACAGCCCTGTAGGCATCCCTAGTGCCCTGACACATCCATCCTCACAGGCTGAATTATAAAATCATCCTTCCAGTGACAGAGATCTCAGATAATAACTACCAACTTGCTATGCAGGGAAAAGACAAACTTAATCTCGGTCTGGATCAATAAAACACTGAAACAAAACATTTGACATGATTCCTTTCGAGAGCTGCCAGGTACCACGGTGCTGCAACCTTGCAGACATCAACAAATATACCTAAGCCCTTCCTTTCTCCTTCCCTAGTTGACATGCTATGTCATGTATAGTTCAGTCTATACTGGTAGCTTTACTGTCCTGGCCATCCGCAACAAAAGCTCTGAAAATACCCCTCTGGCTGGCGTCAAAGGTCTTTTAATGGGCTGGCCAGGGCGGCCGAGCTGGCCCTCAGACAGATTTATGTCCTTGTAATAATAATCAGCCTACTACTGTTACCCTGCAAAACATTCCTCTGTTTGAAGAAAGACATGTTAATTCAATTATAAACACCTCTTCTCATGCTAGAGGCACCCTGGGGATCTATTCTGGGCTCAGCACAAAGTGGGGTGATCACCGATGCCGGGTGCAGGTGGGTTTGATTGTGAATTAGCAAATTAAACGCACTAATTATTTGGGCTATTAGGTCTAATTGATACGTCCACCAGAAAAGCAATCATGTCGTTATACAGGCGAATACGTGAGCGAAAGAGCAGTCCTAATGTTGCTCTGCTGAATATAAGTTTTGAGGTAACTAATGAGCTATGACCAGGGAGGTAGCTTACATCAGTTGGGACTGTTTAACGCAAATTTAGTAATTACCTATCTCCATCAACAAATCCTTAGGGGAGAGCCCTAAATTTGATGTATGGCCAGAGCCTGTGTAAATACAGGCTCGTGTGAAGGCAAACAGCTTCTTCCAGTGCACCCCTGTAACTTGATCTAAGACAGCCAGACAGAGACAGACCGGTCCCCTCCAGCCACAGACGAAGCAGCACCTCCAACAACGTGAAGCAGAAGAAACCTCCTCCTGACCTGCCAGCCACTCGCTCTCTTGTTTACAGGGCGACATATACAGTATGTGCCAGTCTGCTGCTCGCCGTAAAGCCGGCTTACTGTGACAGAATATGCACAAATAAGACGCCTGCCAGTGAAAGTCCACTTTTGTCACATGTGTGTACAGTAAACACAGGTTACTGCTTTATCATGCAACGCCAGGGACTGCACTGCACTTGGCAGCTTCCCTGGGTGCACACACACACACACACACACACACACACACACACAGACACCTCAGAAATGTCCTCAGCTGTGCTCAAGTCACAGGCATGTGGTCTGAATCCTGGCTTCAGGAGACATATAACTTCACTAAGGATCATTTGCAAAATGTGCCAAAACAACAGGTTGTTCACTAAATCCGATAAACCTGCAGGAAAAATAAATAAATAAATCTCTCAAACATCATCTCCCCCCCCCTCTAGAGAGAAGCCATGAAGCGTAATGGGAACATATTCTCAGTGGTTTCTACATTAACTCCACAACACAGTGTAATTTCACAGCTAATAACAGCAGGCTGCTTATATAACCATGGTGCAGCTGTTTGGAGTCCCACCCTTTACTACGTGTTGCTGCAACAACAACAGGCATCATCTAACATCCTGGCTACACATCATTGGGATTGAAAAGGTAACTCAGATCAGTTGAAGGGAGAGAAAAAAAAGTATCAAGAGGCAGAATTTACCTACGGAGTCAATGTCCAGTAGCCGCTGGAGGTCGCTGATGCTGTGGATTTCACTGTGGGACAGTCGGTCTATCAGCTCCTGGGGAAACTCCACTTCCTTCAGAGGAGGAAGGGGAGAAGGTGGGGGGGGGGCGTACAAAGACATCAGACAACAGAGGAAAGTTACAAATGTGTCAAAACGTTCATGAATACAGTTGTTTGTCTGTATAAATAATCTTGCAAAGTTTAAAGAAAGGGGAGGAAGGGGGGGATCGGCGCTCGAGCGCTTTTGCAGCTCTCTAAGCCTGCATGTGTGCCAACTAGCAGAGCAGGTCTGCCCCGTTGCCAAGACACCCCCACCCCCTACCCCATACAGAAACGGTAACACCGAACCCCCTTGGGAATTTCTGCAATTTAAGTAGCCTGGCTTTGCAGAAGAGCACTTGCATGACCTGCACAGTTTAGATTCAAATATTCTTGTTCACATGATTTTAGAATATCTGTAAAGTGATTTCAATTTGCTGTAGCTGGCAATAAATTTAGTCAATACAAGTTTTGGTATTCGCCTAACTGAATGCTGAATTTAGATATTTAAAATAAAATAAAAAATAGATCCAAGCAGCGATAAAGTGTGTTGCATATCGATTCACCACTCTTGCAGCGCTCCAGATACGTGAAATAACATGAACGCATCAGTTTCCCTGAAGGACTTTGGATCTGCAGCTACCGACCCGTGCCCGGCGTGAACCCCGCAGCTCGCTGCACTTGTTGCGGCGCTTTAAGCACCTTGAGTTGAGCCGAGCAAAGCAAAGCAAAGCAAAGCGTGCAGCGTTACACGCACAGTGGCTATTTATAATCGCACCCGGAGCTCCCATGAGAGCCCAACCAAACCATTTTGCCCAGTTGGTTCGGGCCACAAACAGATTTGGCACAAAAGACAAAAATAACTGCGATACGCAGCGTCCAAGTGCAGCCGGCGGTGTTGGTTCTCTACAGCCTCATGGTAACAGGAGAGGACGGTGCTGTGTGTTCATTCCCGCAAAATGAATTCATACATTCAAACTGTTCTTAAAATAGACTCCTGCCCTTTTCTTTTAGAAAAACAATTGCACGTTAATAAGGTTATGGTAAATGTGCTTAATTATAATGAAAATGGCTTTACAAATGTAAGATAGGCTACTTCTGGTAATGTTGTCCTCTCCAGGCTTTAAATCAAAGCTGTGCTCTCCTACTTTCATTTCTCTGGGCATTAAACTGCGTTTAGCTGTTGGAGCGCTCTGTGGGACCTTTGCACCCTCACAAGAATAAAAATCCCGCACCACTGTCTGTGAGACGGACCCGGGAGGAGGAGGAGGAGGAGGAGGAGGTGTTGGGGGGAAGAGGAGGAGGAGGAAGGGGGGCACACACACAGTGTATCCCCGCAACTTCTGTGACTGTGCAGTCCTGGTAAAAACTTTACCTCAGCGGTGGTGGTGGCCAGCAGCAGGTACGCCGTCCACAGCAGGAAGTGACAAAGAACGGCTCTCATCTCCCTTTAATTTAGAATGAACCCCGAACAAGAAAAACGCGCTGTCCTGTAGGAGCCGCAGAGTCGCTCCTGGCTCCAGAGGATCCACAACAACCATCCCCTCAGGGGGGAGAGAGAGACCGGGGGTGTCAGAGCTGCTCGGTCAGACTGCGGCGCTGCTGCTGCTGCTGCTGCTGCTGCACTTGCTCGTTAAGTGTAAGAGGAGAAAAAAAAGCTGAAGAGGCTGGAAGTTGACTCTTGTTATTCACATTGGACTGCGTCCTCTGGAAGCAGCTCTGTGCGGCGGCAGCTCGACATAGCTCCTCAGGCGCAAGTGGGACAATCCCAAGAGACAAGTCTGACACGCATTGCACTTGTCCTTCACCCTTTTAACAAGTTGGCTTCAAACTTCAGCCCAGTTCACTTGAATATTAAGCAAACAGACAAAAAAAAAGAAAAATGCAGCTCCCCTTTCTTTTGGAATTACACAGTAGGCTACTTTAAGACGCACGACTATTTTTCTTATTTTTCTTTGATAGTATTTAATAGTCCTAAAAGAATATAATCCAAACGAACAGATCCTCAGAAAAAGGGAAAAAACATCACAAAGGAGAAAGTTGTCCGTGTTGTGTTGTGCTATCCAGAGTCCGTCTTGCTGCAATCTGCACAGCTCCTTGACTGTGTGGGACTCTGAAGTGAATGGAGTCGGAGCGCTTCTGAGCCGCTGGATATAGAGATCCAGCAGCTCCGTGCCCGTTGCGCCTCCCCTCGCGTTTCGGTGATCGTGCATCTATTCAGCTGAGAGGGGAGCTGGTTGGTTGGTTGGTTGGATGACTTAAGACTCAAGAGCATGTCCCCATCCCCTCCACCACCACCCCCACCCCCTCACCCACCCCCTCAGCCCGTGTGTGTGTGTGTGTATGCCCTTTAGAAAAGCACCCATTCAGAGATTTAGACTGTAATCGATATTGAATTGGAAAGGGAGTATAACTTTGGACAAAGTGAGACAAAAAAAGGAATGGGGATGCTGATGAAGATGGTGATGATGGTGATTTAGATTCTAAAGGCACCAAAGCATTAGGAGCAGGGGAAGGTGATACATTTCATTACACGAGACCACTCTGAATGTTTTATGATCTTCAGTGTATCACTAAATTTGGACAGACTAGACAAAAATGTAATATGACGATGATCCAGAATGATGCTTGTAGTGACTCACGATGGCTCATGATGACGAGAGGATATATCACAATCTTCTCTTTGTGCTTTTTGTGTGAAGGGAGAACACGTTTCTGTATTTATGTCTGAACATTTAATATTTATTGTATTTTAAGAATAAACAATGTTGACATAGTATACAGTATGTGACTCAATTTTGTCTTAATTATGCAACACCCTTATGTGTTGGCCGGCCTGACTTTGTAGCAGAGGAAGCGACTAGTTAACAGGAGGTTAACAACAGACTGGTCCTAACTTGCTGTGAGGAGGCTTGGAGGGCCGTGCGGTGCTGGGAGGTCTGGGAGACGAGACCTGAGGGCCTGATAAACGAGACATACCTGCAGGAGCGGAGACACACAGACAGACACGGCATTGCACACACACACACATTACCAGCCAGAGGTGACAATCAGCGGGGGAGCCATAGGTCAGCCAACCAGGTGGTCTGCCCTCCACCTTGTCCATTCAGCTGGATTGCAGAGCACGAGGACCGTATAGCCTGAGGTTGGGGGGACGCGGCTGGAAACGCTGCACGTTGGAGAAAAGAAAAGCAGTGCAGCAGCTGGTGGAGGAATTAATGTAACTATTTTAATAGGGCAATGAAGTTCATTTTAGAGATGGCACCAGCGCTATAAAATGAATGTAACATCTTCCAAATAAATTTCCTAGATTAGATTTATGTGACACTTTGAAGCATCATTCGTTCCCAAGCTCAACATTGCATGAGTAAACTGTGATGCTATGGCAGAATGAGTAAGGCAGGCAGGTTCATCATGCAGGGCCGTTGCTAGGAATTCTGGGCCCCCTTAAAGAATACTAAAGTGGGCCCCTCCCCCTAACTTTTCCTCTTTTTTTTTCTTAGACTACGTATGTATTATCATTTTTTATTTAGCCTTCTTTGTTTTGATGCTAATGCAGCATTACACTGCAAAAACTCAAGTATCTTAGCAAAAATATTTGTCTTATTTCTAGTCAAAATGTCATTTCTAGTCAAAACAAATCTCATTCTACTTAAAATAAGACACATCATATTAAAAGTAGCTTGTTTTTAGACACTTTTTTTTACTTCTTTCAAGCATATTTTCACTTGGAATAAGTAGAAAAAATCTGATAGTGGAGCAAGTTTTTCTTCCTTATTACAAGCACAAAAAACTTGCTTTCACTGGCAGATTTTTCTATTTATTGTGAATTTAAGTGAAAATTATCTAAAAACAAGTTAATTTTTAGGTAATGAGTCTTATTTTAAGTGGAAAGAGATTAGTTTTGACTAGAAATGAGACATTTGGACAAGAAATAAGACAAATATTCTTGGAAAGATGTTGAGTTTTTACAGTGTACTATGAGTATTAGACAGGGTCTTATGCGGAATAAATCAGTCATACAAAGATTAGACTACTGGGGTCTTTTATGGGCCCCACTGGGCGCTGGGCCCCTAGAATTATCATCACCTTTCTCCCCTATACAACGGCCCTGCATCATGACCCCTGTATACGCAAAGGTCCTATATGTCGCCATGGTTACATCACAGGTCAGCCTCCGTGCCTTGGATGCACACTCTCACTGAGATGCATGAATCACAGTCTCTTTGTGTACACTTAGCATCGTGGTGGGAAAGGGAGAGTCAGAGAAAAGAGTGGGAGAGAGTGAGTGTGAACGTGTGTCAGGTGAAGAAGTGAGTAAGAGGGAAAAAATAGCAGGTGAGGATGAAGCATCGCAGTCTTTCTCTCCGTTGTTCACCGCTAATTTGTCGTTTCTGTTTTGGCGACTGTGTTTCAATCTAGATGAATGTGTTGAGAGAGAGAAAAAAAAAACGAGCTTCACACATCAGAGTGATGCAGGTGTGAGATGAAGAGATGAAGCTGAAAAATAAAATGTTCACATGAAGAAAACTGAGCTGAACAAAAAAAAAATATGAATAAGCAGAATCACTGGAGCAACATTAAGGGGGAGAAGAAAAAAAAGATTCAGAAATCATTCCCTCGCCCTCCTTCTTTTCTGCATAAGCTATTAGGCAACATGTTTACTGGCAACTGAGCATTGTGTACCTAACAACATTAACCCCATTAAATGGTTTTATAGACGCCAGTGCACAGTAAATCTAGTCATAAAGACGCAGCGGAGAGGACGTTCTCTGAGTGAGGTGATGACTCCCGTTTCTCCCCCGGGCCACACATAGTTCCCAGTGAGGGAAACATAGGAAAAAAAGGGGGGATTTTTTTTTTTTTTTTTTTGTAAGAATGTGGTGGAAATGAGTTGCATGGCCCCTGGAGGGATGGAGTGTGCCTCTGAGTCTGGATGAAGTCTGTCTGTTCTTATCATCTATTTCCACGGTGGGAAGGAGTGATAATTTGAGAAGTCTTGACCTTGTGAGCCCAAATATTTCGACTTAAACTGGTATTTTGGGCTCAGTTTAATATCTGTTTTATATTTAGAATAAATCGATGATTATCGTAATTGAGGAAGAAGAAGAATGAAGCTCAAAGATAGAGAAAAGAAGCTTTTTACTGAATGCTTCAGAATTTACTGCTGTATCATTTGGTTTGACTCACTGACAAAATCTTAATCTAAATTATTTTACATTACAACATACCAGACTTAGGGATAAAAACAATAACACCTGACCTGACAACTGTCGCTAGACTTTCACTCTACCAGTGTTAAACAAATTGATACAGGCGTTTCATCACCCATGACCTGCGAAATCCTTTTTTATCATTGATAGTACAAAATGGTCCTGACACCTTTTTGATATGCTCAAAGCAAAAGGTCTATATCATAGTCCAGTACATGTCATCCATAACCCCAATCTCAACTTGATCCTGACCTCTGACCCTGCAACGAAAGCAGAGACTCTCACACTTCAGTGAGCTGAGAAACCATAAAGATAGCAGCACTGACAATAGAAACTCAATATACTGATAGCTGCATATTCAAACAGTTATGATACCTGCGACTGTGACATTCCTCTATTCCGATTAAAGCTATTACATATTTTCCACTGGGCATCCCAGTTCTATGACACCTCATAATGTCAAAGAGCGAGCGCATAGCTGAGTCGATTGCCTTGCGACGGCGAAACAAACACAGATTTCGACCTGGTGATCTCCACCTGCACCGCCCAGCTCTATCATGAGCATGCGTGAGTCATGGACACGAGGAGCAGGTCCTTTGTAGGCTACCGAACAATCTCCTCCCTCGTCCTCGGGGGCAGATTTAGAGGCAGTTAACTAAAGGCACAAACCAGCTCATCAGTCTGTGATGACAAAGTAGATTCCATTAGTGGGTCGTGTCTTGATGTCTGAAAATCATGTGTGGAGAGCTGTGTGATATCTGACACGAGCTGATGTCTTGTAATAGGCCCATTAGAAGCAGCGGTAACATTTATGGCTTGGTTACTCATGTACAAACACACACACACACACACACACACAAACACACGTTTGCACACTTAAGTAATTCAGGTGAAATTTCCCAGGAGCAAAGGTACATTCCAGAGACTGGTAGTGATATAGATTGGACTTGGAAATTATCCAGAGCAGAGTGCATATCCAGGGCAACCTCTACACACATAAACAAGTAGCCGCGGAGCACACACACACACACGCAATCGCTCACAGAAGGACTTAAAACACACACACACACACTCTTGCTGCGTGTTCAGTGAATATTAAGCAGTGGAGGGGGCCAGTACAGGAGTCATACGTCTAACTGGTCCTACACGCAGCTGTTCTTTTATAGGGATGATTACTGGCAGCCATTTACAGGCCTTCATCTCTCTTACATGCATAGCGACCTGAATGAAGCACACTATGGGGGCCTCCTTTGCACCCCCCTTTTTCCTTTAAGGCGCTATAGGTGTGCAAGCTTTCAGGGGGGCACAATGCCCGACTGCTCTTTCAAAAGTCACAAGAGTGCAGTCAACCCCACTTCTGGGATCAAAAAAATATACCGCACGCACACATAAACGCACAAAGCCTGGTAATACAAGGTATGCGGGGCAAGCTTTCAGCTGCAACGCATTATACATTGCAGAGGCGCACTGCAGTTGTTAAGAGACCGCGGCATCCTTTCCGTGTGATCTCCAGATCTGTCGAACAGCGGTCTGCTCATGTCAGAGCTCCGCCTCGACTTTTTCACTCTGTACTCCATGAAAGCCATCCTCAGAGAGCTAGAAATAGGTGTTCGGTGTGAAAGGAGAAATGACACAGAGGAGAGAAAATACTGGGAACTAACGCTGGGAAGAAATCCGAGCGTGTGGGTTTTTTCAACGTTCCTTGCAGCCTCAGCATCCAGCTGCGGCAGGTTCCAGGGGTTTGACCCTGTTGTTAAGGTCAGAGATGGACTCCTGACCACAGCCTCCGACCGCAACAGTGCAGAGGAAGCGGGAGACAAAAACGCCTCAGCTGCAGATGTCTGACTAGGAAATCCCATTTAGAAACAAAATAAAGCTTCAGGCTCAGGTATTCACATACCTTCACATGCATCGATCCTCTCATACATTCACACATACTGTATATGTGGGAATCTACACTGAACAGGCAAACTTATGCACTAACACGTACACACCTGCACTCTCTTATGCACATTCTCCAATTTCCACAAATGGACAGACAGACAGACATGGAGCAATCCGTGTACAAGTCCTTACATGCAGTTCCCTGTTGCCCCTGTCCCAGCTCCTTTTCCCCTTAAAACACTGCCTCTTTATTCTCAATGAAAAAAAAACTCTCTCTTTCTACACACACACACACTCAGAAAAAAAAGGGGGACTTCCAGCCACTGAGAAATAGCAGCGTAATTACCGGTGCTCTGTTGTCTATCAAGACCTGACCTTTTCAACATGTGTGTGCCGTGTTGGGAGCGGTGGGAACCGGCGTGGAGGAAGACAAGGGTCTCCCCAGCTCTGTGGTGGTCTGACCCAACCTCCCCCCTCCCTTTCTCCACTGCAACTCCCCTTAAAACTCTGGGAACTCCCACTGCGCCCCCATGTTCATTGGGTTCGGAGACTGGAAGGGGAGAAAACGGCTAAGCCACAAATCAGGCTCTTGGCAGGGGGACATCAAAGGCGGGACAGGACGATGTGGAAAGGACAGGGGGAGACAGAGCTGCCCTGTCTCACTGCCATCCCACGGGGATGGAGGAAAATGTGTAGAGCGCAGACATTATAGTGGCACAAATGTAAGCTTTCTGTTGGTGCCAGTGGGAAAATAACTGACTGGTATTGCCTTACATGAATCTGGCCCTGAAGTAAGGACATTAAAGAATGAAACATATACAGGGACGTACTCATAATAAACACAGGAGTTTATAGGATTATACATTAATGGTGAGTGGAAAGAAATGGCTTTGACTTGCTGAGAAAAGTCATCCAAACAAATAACAAGAAACTGATATCACGAGTAAAAAGTGGATGGTGTGCAAATCATGGGACAGAATTAATAAAAAACTATATTTCTATAAAAGGGGTCACTGGGCCCGATGGCAAGTCGTCTTGACGTTGCCACATGACAGACATGCTCAGCTCTCGGTGGGGGCACACAAAGCTGTCCTCAGAAATGTATTAGGAGCCCATAAGCCCATAATTACTCCAATTGGCATGTCAGTTATTTACCCTTCCTTCTCCCCTTGTCTTTCACTCACTGTCGGCTGCCCCACTGATGGTGTAGGGACCATGGGATGGGGGTACGAGTGGTGGTCGTGATGATGGTAGTGGTGATGTGTATGTGGGAGGAGGCGGGATTCTGTATCGGGGGGGATTAAGGGGAGATTTCTCTGTTCGGCTTGAACAACATCAGGTCTCTGTGGCAGAGAGGAGAAGAAGACTTAGAGGGAGGGAGGGAAGAGAGCGTGAGGAGACGGGGAGAGGTGGCAACAGTTTGAACCATTGATACCACTAGAAGAAAACCACTGACATTAAAGGGTGATAAGGACTATAGAGAATCCCCTCTGGTGCACCTGGGTGCTCACTCACTGTATCACCAGCACTAGGCACAAGCTGTAGTGTGGTTCGACACAGACAAGGGCCCTGAAATGAGTCTGAGATTTCCCCTCAACATATTCGTACAGCAACCAAGCCATGAGAGTGTTTTACGTCAGGGACAAAAGTCCTATCCAGTTTATGGGAGGTACAGTGATGCCGTTTCGCACGCATCGTGGTAACAGTAAATAGTGGTTAATGTGAACCCCCTACCATAACAAGCGCCCAGTTAGCTGCTCTGGAAGCAGCACTACAGCTGCTTTTAAAAAATAATTGCAGCAGGTTTTTGGGCTTTTATTGTTGTTGTTATTATGATTGGGGGGCCATAAAAGTAGTACCAGATCGAGATCCAACACTGAAGGATGCATGTCAGCAAGGGAGAGAAGGAGAAAGAGAGGAAAAAATGAGAAGACAGGATGGGGTGAGTGGGACCCCCATTCCTGTTTTTCCTGGCGCTCTTCCTTTTATTAAATAATCAGCAGCTGAAAGTAACAAGAAAAACATCTCTGCCAGAAGTGGACTGGAAATGTCACCGCCCAAATGTCGCACATGTTTGATACCATGCAGTTTATTTACTGTTTCTCAAATGTCACAATTGCACATGTGCACATATGTGCACTCTGAGTTTTACTGTAGCCTCTTCTCCTCAAAATTAGAAAAATAACTTGTTTTGGTTCTCCAACTTTTGATGTCAGCTCATGCTGTCATTATGGTACACAGACCAGAACCATAACAACGCCTGCCCTCCTCCTCTTGCCCGTCTCTTAGGACTCAAGATGAAGTGTCAAAATCCCGAGGCAGAGGGAGATCACAACAAACTGATTATCAACAGGAAGTGGCTCCATTATAGGCTTAAAGATAGGAGAGAGTGCTCTCTGGTTACAGCACTCACTCAAATCCACACATTCCTGCAGGGTTTAGAGAGAGCTGGGTGACCCCCGTGGGCTCCCACAGGCTCCCCAGCCCGCTGCCTCAGCCCAGGGGCTATTGCTCAGGGTACAGCTGGGTCTAGGGTGGCCTGACAATCAGGAGACACTTGACAACCTCTGCCTTGTGACTTTGCACACCTGCAGCGAGGGGCTGTGTTATGGGAGATGAGGTGACTCTTCTGGTATGGTAGGAAGAGACTTAGTGAAGCGTTCACGTAACAGAACCCAACACATGTTCATTCCAAGAGGGGGATGCCAATGGAGGAAAGTCTAACCCAGTCCAATTTAGAGTGTCACATCTCAAGGGCTGAACATTGATTTAGAAACAAGAGATGCTTTAAGTGCAGGAATCCCCAAGAGCCTCGGGCAAACGATCGAAACCAAAATGTTTCAATGCTAAAGATCTATTAACATTATCTGAGTAAGCTTTTGAGACCACTGCCTAAACAGCCCTACTGGGACTTTTCACTCATTGCATTCCTTCATTTTCCTAATGTGATTAGAACATAGTTCAACTACTTTTATGATCTGCACTCAAAACCCTAACGATTCCTCAGAGAGTAGGAGGCACTGAAAAAAAAAAGGAACAATTGAGACATTTGCTGAGCTGCCTCCCCAGGGAGTGAAGTCAGAGCTGAAGTGAAGAGATGGATTGTGCTGGGTCGGGATCAACGTGGGCTGGAGATTGCAGAGTCATGTGCATGATGGAATATCTCGCTCAGAAAAATGCGTCTAACCCATTTTTTTTCCTTAAGCATGCTGAATGTCGGGAGAACATTTCAGTCTTTTGTTTGTTTTTTCTACACATCGTTTGGACAAGAGTCACCGAGGCTCAGTTAGCTGGGAATAGCTTTGAAACAGAGGCCAAAACTGAGGCAAGGCAGGGAGGCCTGGTCTCAGTGTTGGTACATGTATACATGTGAATTATTTACTTGTCGTCCAGCAGGAAATGAGGAACGATAACAAGCTTGGGAAAGAAAGGCAGAAAAACAAACAGATGGTATCTCATCCCCTTCTTCATTTCTTCCTTTCTCTTTTTCCTCCTTTCTTTTCTCTGCGGCAGTCACTTGTGTCCTAGTCCGGACCAACGGCAAAGGATGTGTCACTTCAAAGTCAGCGGCAGGAAGAGGACGTAATTTCAAAGTAAATCATTTCAATTACTTGCAGTTGGCTCATGACTGTTAGTGTTACAAGAAAAATGGCAGCCTTGTTAAAGGGGAACTGCATTGATTTTACATGTCACCATCTGTTTACAGGTGTTAAAGTGCTCCTGCAGATGTGAAGGTAGTTGTATAAAGTCTTTTGTGGCTCCAGAGGGAGCTACACAAAGTCTGATAAACTGACTCCTGTGATGTCACTTGCTGCTGATGTCACATGCTCCACATCTCTGATCGAGATTACATTATCCACCACTACCAGAACAAAGCCAAATAGCAGACCAAACTGTCAGTATTTCAGTTATGGAAGATGAATGAGTCAGACAGTGTTACAGGCGCTAAACTGGTTGAGGTCTTGTTCAAGGAACTTTGCATTGGTGACGGCAAAACTGACCATCAAGTTATTCAGCCATCACCGTTTAACTGAGCTGGACCTTGTGATGATCTCCTGACCCAATTTTTGACTCTCCTTCTCTGCCTGACCTCAGCCCGACACCCCCTCTCATCCCTAACCTTTCAATCCCATCAGCCTCGCTATTGCTCAGTCACCTGTGACCAGGCCTGGGCGCTGACCTTTGACCCCAGGGGGTCACAATTAGAGCTGAGAATCAGAGCAGCTGAGGTGGCGACCAGACAGAGAAGATATGCCCCTGGACCGTGAGTTTCGACCCAACCGGGATGAACTCTGCTCTGGAAAAGTCAGGTCGCCACACCAAATGTATCTCGACAAGAAAAGAGCTGCGTATCAAAGGCTGTGGTCATTAGAGCAAGCGGTTGGGGGCTGATTTTTTTTTTCTTTCCACACCAGGGTGTGGGGATCACGGAGGAGGGAGAAGGCAGTCAGAATCAATGGAGGTTGTAGCCTAGTGTGGGCCGGCATTTTAATTAGCCTGGATCTCCCAAGACAAGGGGAAGGAGGGAACCGGAGATGGCGGCTATGGGAACACGAAGAGCACGAGAAGAGGACAGGAAACAAAAGAGAGAGAATCGGAGAGAAATGGAGAGAGAGTGGGGGGGGGGGGTGTCAGGGTCGCACGCCCACAGGCTATACTCACTGTGCCAGATCTAAATATGCACCACCAAATAAAACATCCTCTCAAGAGACCACGGCTGGCTGTGGCTAGTTATTATGGGATGCAACAAATACAGTACACATGTAAGCATGCCCACACACACATACCAAATAACTCCCAGACATCTTATCTTGTAAATATTTGGCAATCCCTACATAAAAGCCAGAGGGGGTGAAATGTTCTCTTACTGTGATAAATTCTTCAAAATTTATCTCAGTGGCTCTCAGTGGATTTCACACCGCTCAGGAGTCAACTCAAAACCCAAGTGAAATCGCATCAGAAGCCCCTTCAGTGAAGCTGGCACAGCATTTCTTCACATTCCTCCTCCTCCTCCTCTAACACCATGTTCATCTCCTTCTACACCTCGTTCTTTATCCTGGACATCCTCTCCGTCTCCTCCTCCCCACAATCTCACTGAGTCGAGTCTTTTGTTTGTTTAGACAACAAAATACACGGCACTAAAGATACTCCAATGTGGGACTAGTGGGGAGCTGTAGGAGCGCCAAGCTGCAGCTCAGCAAAAGGGAGTATTATAGGAGGGATGGGTCATCCAGCCTCCCAGGTCACTGCTACTGCTGCTTTCCTCCTCTCATGACCCATCTCTGTTTTATGATGAATGACAGTGACAGAGGGACAAACAGCGAAGAACTTAGTACAAGTGGTCAGAGGGGCTTGGCAGTGAAAGCAAGCCTGAAGTTACACAAAGAGTAACAAAGTTGCCTGTGAACCAAACATGGAAAAGCATAAGTTTGTACTCAAAACAACAATGAGAAAGTTGTCTCACATGAAAAGAAGGACATATAATTAAAAGATACCAGGGTGTAACCTGGAGGCATGTTAAATGTCTGCATGACTGCATATAAAACTAAAAATACTGATTCAGAAGTTTTTTTTAAAGTGTGGCCTTCAGCATCAGCTTCAGTGCTGTAAGTGATCTGCAGAGTTTAGATAAAACAGAGATGATATAGTTCACCTTTTACTTTGCTTCAAGAGAAGCTTCCACATCTGATGCTTCAAATAAAGTCAAATAAAACTGATAAACTTTAAATGACTGATACATTTTCAAATATTTTGTCAGATTACTTCATTTTTGATTGGTGGCATGTAAGAGTTGATGACTGGGCCTAAAGTTTCCATATACTTGATGATCATGCTGCTTTCAAGGTGTAGCCTATGCATGGTTACCTGAATTGATGTCAGCGCTGCGTGGCAGGTGTAAAAGTTTTGCTCTCTGTGTTGCAGGCACAGCGGGACCCGCAGGAGCTCTGTTACAGGTGATGGGACTGTGTGTAAGCAAAAAAAACAGAGCAAACAGATCTGCAGGGGCTAAATTAGTACAGTAAAAGATTGTGTGAAAATGTACGTGTGTTTGTTTGCGCTCTTTCAGTCTCGCAGAGGCACAGTGCCAAGGTATCAAGGCTTCACCTTAGTACAATGTGACAGTGCCAAGATTTGTCCTCAACTGGGCCACCCAGGAGGGCCGTGTAGTGGCCCTCCCTGCTGTTCCAGTGGTATTAACTCACACACACGCACACACACAAACTCAGGTCAGATATGGTTGAAATTTCATGCTCGTCTGTGTCCACTTCTTTGGTCATCACTTCTCAACTATAATTGTCATTACGATGGTTCTGTTGACATGGCCAGCACCTGCTATAATTATATTCACTGCACCTTTGGCACCTCTTTATTAAACTAAAACAGCGTTCCCAGTCTGATCTAAAGATAATTTTACAGGATTTTTCCAAGATATTTTCAGTGATAATATACCATATGACAGACGAATCAAACCCTTACCTGTTTAAGTCTGACCGAAATAGCTCTAATCATAGCACTTAAATGTATCTTCATAATCTATTCTATAGCCTATCTATATCTCATACTCGTCTTTTAGTATATAAATGCACTCTGAACATCAGTAACCTAATGCTGGCCCACAAATGTCTGTTGAAGATTACTCACAGGGTCTCATCAGTTTATCCTGCTTTAACCTCTTTACTAGTAAAAGGCTTTGATGAGGCAAATCACTCCCACTATGAGCTAAACATTTTATGGTTTGGGTTTTTTAGTTTAGAGTTGCGTTTTAAGTGATGCTAATAAAGAAGCTAGCAAAACACTGCTGTTAGTGAGTATTTAGCCAGTGTTTGAACACTGGCTCATTGGCTTCTGTACTGTACGTCGTATTGATTTCTTATCTCCTATTTTATCCAAATTAAACTCTATAAATTGGCACCTTTGCTCCGCCGGAGTTGAATCGCAAACCTTCAATCATTAGCTACTTTACCGACAAAAACAAGCTAGCAAGCGCGTCAACTTCAGCAGGGCTCTCAAGTCTCACGCATTTGGCGTGTGACACACGCATTCCCACCCGCTCACACGCCACACATTGTATTTCTCACGCTTTTAAATTACCACGGTGACGTCCACCAGTCGCTTTAACAGTGGAACAGATTTGAGCGCGCACTGATCACACGAGAGAGGTGAAGAGACAACAACACTGTTACCTGTTGTAGCCTACTGGCCTGAGCCTGTACCATCCTAAAACACCCACGACCGAGATTAACGAGTTAAAAAGCCGCCGACACTGATCACTGCCTGAAGAGTTTGAAAGCAGCCTCTTAACTTCATGAACGCAGCTCAAACCGACCCGGTGCCTCAGCACGGCGACCAAGCTTTGATAAACACACCGGACCCGCGCCGGTTTACAGTAGGAGCTTAATTAAAAAAAAAAAAAAAAAGCGCTCATCGCGGTGGAGCGGAGAACAGCGGAGTGTCCTCTGCTGCAGCTGATCAGCTGACATGTGGTCAAGACGAAGCTACAGACCTCTCACTGTCACAGGTGTCTCTCATCTCATTATTATAGACTTCAACCTCAGAGCTCTGTCCTCAGACTGTCCTGACCTGTCCCTGAACATCACACAGGGACAACATGGAGCTGCCTGTGTGATTGGTTACTGAGTTTTAATGTTTACATCAGGCTGCGTTCAACTAATCAGTCAATGCTACTGTGATTTATACAGTAATCATAGTGTAGTGGCAGGAAAGACCATTGCATCTGTATCAAATATTGTGTGTTGAACAAGTTCAACTTGAGGAAAAATGTTTAGGGTGTTTTCACTGTTCCTAAATGTAAAAATGGGTCACATTGGACCCTCAACATTATTTAAAGGTTAAATAATGTGTTACTTAAACATTTTTCATTGTGCTGTGCTCTAAAAATACAATAAAATAACAAAACTAGTGTAGAGTCCTGTATAAGTGCCCAAAATAAGTGATTTGAGGGCATCCTCCCCAAAATTTTGTGCGCGCTGTGCGCACAATAGCACATTCGCATTCACTGTGCCCCCTTCAATTTTTGGGTTGCATGATGCCCCTGGTTAACTTATTCCAGTCATAAATCATAAATATTTTTGTTTGAATGAATTTATGCGTCATTTGTCAGACATCCATCCCCACTTCAACCAAAACCCCGCTGCCGCTGGTAAAATCTCACTCTGAACTCACGTCAAAACTTGAGAGCCCTGACTTCAGTAACACGTCTAAACACGTCTACCTATTATTAAACCCTTTGAACCCAGCTGGGAGGAAACGTTTCATCCACAAACTTCATGAAAATTACCACTTACCAACATCTAAAGTATAAAATAACTTACTTTCTTCAGCATTTGGTTGTAAATTATCCAAACTGCAAACTTCAGGCATGGTGCACTCACAGCGGCAGCCATATTTAAAATATTGTCAGCAGTGAAACTAACCATTAGTTTGAATGTCAACTTGAACTATATTTTCTTGAAATTAGGAGAATGCTAAAAATAATTCCTCAGGACAACACATACTTTTCTATAATTTGCCAAGTGTTCTCCATGGTTGGTAAACCAGTCAACTGTTTTTAAGATTTCCCAGCACATGTGATGGGAACACACACAAAAACAGCTGAAGTTTAGTAGGCCTATTAATATTGGGAAAAGCTAGTCTTACTTGTATTTTTTCCCAGAATCATACAGACTATCTTTCAAATTTTAACTTTAGTTTTACATCACAACACTAACAGCAGCATCCAACGGCAAATTGTGAATGAAGAACACCTGCTTAAAACTATTGAGTTAAAATGCAGCACTGTCAATGTGGCCTTTTGCTGCATGTGAGTGGCTGCACTTGAAATACCCGCTTCACTGTGTGTTTATGAGTGTGTATGTGTGTTAGTGTGTACTGTCAAAGTGATAAAGGTAATGTGTGCGCAAGTTTGTATGGGGAGGGGGCTACCAAACTCAATGTCGGCGAGTTGGGGGCACATTCCTTAGTTGATTTAGTGGGCATTAAGATGAAGAGGAATGTGTCAAAGCTGTAGGGGCTTTAGCCCGCTGTGGTGTAAACTGGCTGGGAGGAGCTCCGAGGCTTTCTGACAGCTCAGACTGACGGATGACTGACACTTGGCTTAATGTGTGAAGGATGGAGAGCAGAGTGGAGTGGAGAGAGCCAGACAGAGTAAGGAGGATGGAGAGGAGGTACCTGATGGAAGAAATGTGGGAAGTGTGACTGAAGAGGACTGTTACACACTTCAGAGAAAGAAAGGGGAGATTAATAGAAGTACAACATCTAGGGATGGAAGCGCGTGGACTTTAAGGGCATGAGAAGAGATAAAGGGAAAGAGAATTAAGTCTAGTCAGGAGAGGAGGAGAGGATGCCAAAAGTTGGGATAAAGGAAGGGAAAAGAATGTGAAAAAGAGTCACATTCACCGTGGGACAAGGAGGGGCTGATCAAGAGAAAATAACAACTCAAGTCAAAAGGATTTCAGAGGCTTATCTTTATTTGCTCAAGATGGTTTGATAGTTGAAAGAAATACAGAGGTACATAGAGAGAAAATACAGAAAGATTCTTTTCTTAAGGTCGCATTTTATACAACATCGGTCGCTGGGTCAGTTGTGCAACTTTTGACAGATTACAGTTGATCAAAGGAAAGAAACACAAGTGTATTTTTTTTTTTTACCTCTTTCTTTTATATATTTATAACATATAAGTCATGTCTTAAAAACAGCTAAATCAAACTGCTTTCTTGACCCAACGTTATGAACTCTAAAGTGGTGCAAAAGCTTTCATCTAGCAATGTAACAGAACAAAATCAGCTTAAAAAAGCATCAGGTAAGAGGTGTGCATGTGAGTTTGTATGTGTGTGTGTGTGTGTGTGCGTGTGTGTGTATTGAAGATTATTTAGTCCTGAGACAGTGAAAGCGTATACAGTATGGTTGCGTGGTTCATGTCAGTGTGTTTCAGACTCTGTTTGTGTGTATGTGGGCTGGACTGATAACACTACTGCACCTTTGGAAGCTCCACACGGCTCACACATCAGACTGAACCGCTTCAGGGAATGTCGGGACAGAGGATTTCTTGGGGAAAAAAGCAACTTGAAAATTAATTTGGCTGCCACACGCCACATAATATTAAAATCTTAACTCAACATATAACTCTCCACTCCCAACTTATAACAGCAGTACACTTAAGAAGCACTAAAAATGAATGAAACAGCCAAGAATTATATTTTTCATCTTACCTCAACATCTACATTATAGGGAGCAGAGGTCTGTGTGGCGCAGGTCTGACTTGACCGACAAATGACACCACACACACACACTCAAGAAGTGAAAGAAAGGCAAACGACAGCCAGCGAGCAAAGAAATGTGGACTCACTTCCTCCTGTCTACGTAAACATGACTTATTCTTTCTTATTTCCTAAGTTCATCATCTCGCTTTGTAAATTCACAAAAGTGCAAACTCGTTCTTTGTCAGTCGAGAAGCATGCATCACATACAGCTGACACACTGTATACAGTATGTGACTCATTTACACAATATAATGAGTTGAGTGATCTCTGTCCTCGCTCTGATTTTCACACTCCTGCATGTTTTTGTTGACATAAAGCTACGTGACAGCACAGGTCAAGTCAAAGTGCACAAGATCAAAAGAAAGAAATGCGCAAAATGGAAAAAAGAAAAAAAAAAAGAGGCAGGAAATGAGCGCCCTGTAGTTGTAGATGTAAAACCCATGTCCTTTACCCCACATCGTCACCAGTTCCCACCCACCGACCAAAACTCTGATGCTGATGTTGCCCACCCCTGCTGGTGGAGCCCGGAGGGGGCCGACCTGTCACACGGTGAGAGAGATGAAGCTGTTGTATCTCTGGATGTTTCTCTTGAGGATCTCTGAGCACGGCCCCAGCACACGCTCAAAACGAGGCCTGTCCAGCTTCACACACTTGAGCGGACCGCGGGCGACTACGGTGGCTGCCCTGGGACGGTTTAGCAGCAGGGCAATTTCACCTGGAGGAGTCAGGAGAGGAGAAGGACATAGTTCATATCTGAACATCTGTGAAAAGAATCTACAGTATTAAGACATGTCTCTATTAAGTAATGTTTTTAAATTAAGACAAACATAATTATATGAAATGAATTGATCTCAGAAATATAACGATGAAGTAAATGATTCTTGTAGCTCTCTGATTGTCTGCTTCTCATTTTCATTTTTTCCATCCTATGAATCTGTTTTGGGAGACAACAGTCTGGCAACTAGCAGATCCTAAACAGCATGAAGTAGTTGCATGCTAGCAAAGAGGAACTTCCTGGGGAAAAGGACTAAATCACTGATGACAAGAGATACTTGTCCAAGTACATTTACTTGCATTTTGATTTATTGCAAGAAACATTAATAGGTATAGTAATGTCAATATTGGAATATAAATATATGTTGATTACAGCTGAGGTGATGAGTTGCCTGACCAATTATTCAACCAAAAGACAATGAATAGTCAACATGTTTAAATTGATTTACAGTATACTGTAAATCTTTTCTTTTTTTGCAAGGAAAAATTGCATCTACAATCCAAACTGTTTAATGACAAAAACTGCTAAAAAACTCTCTAGGTGGATATGAAAACACATAGCAGACATGCTGTTTTTCCACAGTTCATATTGATTTGAGTAAAAGGCTTCATTGGCCTAAAGCCACTCACCAAAGTAGTCAGAGGGTCCGAGGCGTCCAACTTCGACATACTCCTCATTGTCAGACCTGCGCTGCAGAACAGAGGCTATTCCCTGGAGACAGAGAAGAAAAGGAGAGTTGGAAGGAAAAAAAGGAAGAATAGACAGAGACAAGAGAAAGAACGAGATGGGAAGGAGAGAAGTGAGAGAAGGAGGGGGTGTTGGTGGGAAAGATGGAGGAGAGGAGGAGGGAGAGAAAAGGAGGAGTTATTTAGCGAGGGGCTGAAAATCATCGGGAGGATTAAGCCGAGGAAAAATTCCTTTGCTTCATAAGAAACACAGGTGCACAGGATTTAGGCCACTTTCCTGTGGGATGGACACCTGCTCTTTGGGGCGCGTCTGAACAGAAACAAAAAAAAAAAAAAGGAAAAAAAGACACACACTCATTCCAGCGGGTACATGATACAAAATCTGATCAGTTCTGCATTATTTCCTCCAGAGTGTAATAAATACAAACATCTAAGCCCGTTGGAGGCTGATCTGAGTCCTCAGTGTCTCCATCACATAATCCCCCTTTATCAGCACCAAGCTACAGAATGGAAACAACTGTTTTTTCCAAGACTGAGGGAGCTCCAATATAGTGTCCCTAACTGACCCCAAAACAATAACATAATACAAACTCAGTGTGGCTCAATAGCAGGTCCCTTACTTACTTACTTTCAGCGATATACCACACATTGACAGACACACAGAGCAATGCAAAAGAAAAAAGGAAAACACAGGCACAGATGCAGACAGAATGAAACAGAAATCCACACACACACATACAGTGAGAAACAGAAATCCACACACACACACACACACACACACACACACACATACAGTGAGAAAATCAACAGCTGATGACTGCTGGAAAGTTAGGCTGGATTCTATGACCCACTACGCTATGCATATTATGATCACCCACTAGTGTGTGTGTGTGTGTGTGTGTGTGTGTGTGAGAGAGTGACTCATTTAAAAAGTATAAGGGAGGAAATTTGATTTCCGCTCACTCTGTCCAACAGATGACAACAGTTCATGTTGTCGTATCTTGCAGCTGTTGACAAACTCTGTGTGTGTGAATGAGGACATGAATCTGAATATGTATCTCTGTACAGGAGCTATCACAGAGTGTTTGGAGATACCCAGTGCCCTACATTTCCACACTTTAAACATGGTGAGTGATGGAGATATGGATGTTTAGATTTCATATGTTTACATGGAGGTTAAATACTGTCTGTGCTTGCAGTGTCAACGTCTAGACATTCACATGCCCCAGACTTGAGCTGGAATTGGTAGCTAGTTAAAAAAAAAAAGAGTAAGGGAACTTCCCAGCTTGTCTTTGACCTCTTGATAAAACAGACTTGACCGTTCCAGCATCTTTAATCCTTCTCTGCGCTCTCTGCTCCTTGCTCTGACCAGGCTTATAATGCTAAATATGAATATAATGAGCCTTAATGAGAAACCCCCCAAACTGCCAGCAACTCACTGCAGACATACAAAGCTGAGACTGTGTTTCCCTGAAAGGGATGTGTGTAACTCAGCGAGTTTGTGCTTGAAATGGACTGTGGAGAAGTGGGGAATACGCTTAAAGTGAGTTAAGAACACAGTGTGAGCGTCACTTCCAAGTAACACCTGGCCGATGTGCTTGTGATGCAGTTACTGCAAGGCATGTGACACAGCAAGGGCAAATTTAGCTGCGGAGAGGGGGTCCCCTTCACCACTGTACATTAGAGCAGTGACACCAGAGCTGCTCTTGGCTGAAGATGTTGAGAATATACAGTTTATTTGTCACTCTTGAAAGTTGTCTCTTCCCAACAAAAGATTATAAACTGCACCGTGCTCTGCATGTATAACTTGGTGGTTTGAAGACAGGAGGATGTATATTGTTTTGTTCATGGATGACGATAGAAATTGAGAAATAGACAAAATGAAGTTAAGTTTCATCATATCTCTCCTGAACTAAACTTTGAGATGCACCACACTTAATCAAGTGTCAAAAAAACTATACAAAAAAACCCAATTAGCAATAATCTGAAAACTCGCTTGAATTAAATGAGGTTGTTTGATAGACAGAACAAAAGTGCACAGTCTATTGTCGGAAAATAGTTATTTGCATTTTTCACTGTTTCCGTTGGTGAGTATTATTGCGATTAATAGAAATGTGTGTCATATTCACATAGTATTATAAGGGTGTAGCTACCTGCACATATGTGTCATTTTATGTGCTTTTAAGTTGAGAGATAATGAGGATGACAGCCAAAATCGCAATCACTTGGCTCCTGAGTGAATTTTGGGTGATCAGGCCATAAAAATTAAAGATTAGCCAGTTCCAGTAGCTGAGCTGATCACCCAGGACAGTTATCTGAACTGCACTGAGCATGGGACTGTAGGCTACAGTAGAGAGGCAGGTAACTAGCTGCTACGCTGGGTCCTAGTGCTGCAGCAGGCCGCTGTCTAACCCAGCAGAAAAACCCTGGTGTTTCACAGTTTTGCTTTTGTGGTTGACCAAAATGCTACAATGCTGACCAATTCAGCTTTTCATGGCATATGAGACTGCAGAAAATACAGCCTGCATCACAAAGAGGGGGAAGGAAACTAATGCACAAAAACCCCTCAAAGGACTGACTCAAAGACGTGGGATAAATCAGCATCGCTGTTTTCCTCTCATCCTGAAATTCCACTCTCTTTAGGTCACCTTGGTAGCATCAACGTGACTGTGAGCTGCATCCAGCTGGGGCGCATTGTTGCACGTCATACCCCATCTCTCCCTCCGCTCATATTCTTTTTATCTCTGCTGTCGGCTACCTAATAAGGCATAAAAATGCCCCAGAAAATAATCATTTAAAAAAACACTCAACTACAGATAGTTAACCGTGGCTGCTAAGTGAAGGTTATTGCATTAACTTTTCATAAGGCGATCAAAGAGGAGAAATCCCATAAAATTATATAACTTTGGTCTGCCCCGTCTCTCATGTTTGATCTGGAGAGTAAATACTGCTGCAACCACTTTTAATGAACTTCATTACGCCGCACCAAACAAGCAGCTCCAGTTTAAAAGTGGTATTAAAAACATAGAGATGAGAGAGATGTGAATGGGGAGACACCCAGGGGGATGGAGTACTGAAGCTCCTGTGTTTACAACTACTTGATTCCTCTCCTTTCCATTCATGTCCAAACAAAGAAAGTGAGACAGTGCAGCACCGTGATGTACAGTAGTTCCTTAGTGAACAGGCCTCATCCAGTGTGGTCTAGATAACCATCTCACACTGTACCACCCCAGGGGCAGCGCTCTGTTCCACACATATTTCTTTTATAAACACTGGAGATCCTCCTCACCACGCCGGCCGACACAGGATGCGACAGACTGGCAAAAAAATAACAAAAAAATGGCATGAGGCACGAGGCAAATAAACAACAAGTATGAATGAACAAATGAATATTAAAGGGATAGTAGCATTTTTTAAAAGTGGTGTTGTATGATCTACAAATATCCCCTAAGTACTTTAATTGCAGTAGAAGACTCTCTGCACTCCTCCCGTTAGCAACGCCAGCCCATAATAGCCCTGCCCAGAGATTTACAACATACATTGTTGTGAATGGACCCAAAGAAACGGCCTATTTTCGTGGCCTAAAAGAGGTTTTACCTGAAAAAAAAATACACAGTTCCATTGTTCGCTATAATATAATTTTTTCCAGCCCTTCAAAGTGCAGGAAAAACGCAGTTTTTATTTGGACCTAACCAACTGCTGATCGGCGGGCGCTAACCCTGGGCCGGAGGGATACGTGAGTTGGTTAGGTCCAATTAAAAACTGTGTTTTTCCTGCACTTTGAGGGGCGGGAAAAAATTATATTACAGCAAACAATGGAACTGTGTTTTTTTTTTCAGGTAAAACCTCTTTTAGGCCACGAAAATAGGCCGTTTCTTTGGGTCCATTCACAACAATGTATGTTGTAAATCTCTGGGCAGGGCTATTATGGGCTGGCGTTGCTAACGGGAGGAGTGCAGAGAGTCTTCTACTGCAATTAAAGTACTTAGGGGCTATTTGTAGATCATACAACCCCACTTTAAAAAAAATGCTACTATCCCTTTAAACAAGTGGTAGAGAAATAAAGTGAGGGAGTGTGTGTAAACACAAAAGCGAAAGTAGGTTATCATCCCTATGAAGTCGTGCTGGTCATGTAACACTCCCTCCAGTGCTTGAAACCTACAGTAAAATACACACTCAAACCTAAACACACACCACACACACACAGCTTGTGGTGCCATGTCAAAGTGTAGCAAGAGAGAGACAGATAGAGAGAGAGAGAGAGAGAGAGAGAGAGAGAGAGAGAGAGAGAGAGAGAGAGAGAGAGAGAGAGAGAGAGAGAGAGAGAGATGGGGAAAATGAGAGAAGCTCAAACAGAGAAGGAAGAAAGGTGATATCCTGAGTGGCCTGTTCATGAGGCCACCCAGCATCAGCGGTGTCTGCACCTTCTCATTCAAAACGCCAACACACAGACACACACACACAGATCACTTTCTGTACACGCTGGACACCAACTGCTCTTCTCACAAGACCTGTCCGCCCGCTGACATGAGACGGCCTTTGAACCGTTTTCTTCAAAGGGGAAAATTAACCTCAAAATGGTTTAATCCAATTAAGACTTGTTAGTCTTCACCTTTGTTCTCGTGGCTCTACACTTACACTCAGACAAAAATGACTTAATTCATTAACTGCATTGATTTTCAGTCTATAAAAGTGTTAAACTCCATTAGCTTAATTGTATTTGTGCTCAAATATGGAGGTTACAGTAACAAGAGGTCTGTGACCCCCTGACAGGATTTCTCTGTCTCCGCCGGGACCTTTTAGCAGCTCTCAGCGTCATTACTTCTGTATGGGGTCATGTGAGACAAAACAAATTGAGATTGATGATTGGAGGAGAGGAGGGTGAACGCGTTAGATGAGGACAGCACGAGGACGAACAAACCTCTCCTGATTTTACACAATGAGACTAAATGGTAAAACATCGGGTTTCATTTCACACATTCAAAAAGATTCTGTGTCAGGTGAGTAACATGCTAAATAACACTAGTTTCATCTTGTTCTTAAATGTAGCTAATTTGGTTGTAATGTGTAGAAACTACAAATATTTTTATTACAAACTATCAAATCTGTTTAAATTTTAAATATAAATGAAAAGCAAATGATGAATTGTGTATGACTCAAAACACTCTGCTCTTGACTTAACTTATGGCCATTGTTAGCACGAGATGCACTCACCTCCACTTATTTATGGTTATTTATTAAATAGTAAAATTTGCATATTTTATAATCTTCAAATCTTGTGTGATTATTATTTTTTATTTCAACTGATTTATTGATAAAGGTGCATGCAAGTTGAAAAGATTAGGGGAGAGATAGTTGGTCTGACTTTTTTCTAAGTCATCTTAATCAGGGAAAAAGTGTGTTGGAAATGTTTCTTGGTTAACATAGAGACAGATAGTAAGTTTAATAGCTGACTCTTTCTTAACTTGGCTGATTAACAACTACATTTCCCCGCTGTGGGATGAATAAAGTACATCTAATCTAATTTAATCTATAATTAATATTACTGCTTTTACACACAGAGGAACAGCACATCCTCCACACTTCTGTCCTCTTTGATTTTTCACAAGTTTATTAATCCCTCCCTCGACACCTTTGCAGGGCACAGAAGACATGTACGCAGCTGAGTCTGAGTGTATGGGCACGAGGAAGAAAACAGTGTGCAGATGCATAAGCCCTGAAAAAGGGAGGGTAGGGATGTTGATAGAAGGGAAGGTGAGGCAGAGTCCTCACGGACCCCGGAGTTCTGTAAAGGCTTGTTTGTACAGTGTGAGAAAAAATGTAAACATGTCACTTTTCATTAGGGCCCCATTCCCCCAGGCAAGCAAAGAAAGTGATGTCTCTATACCTCCCTTTTGTAAATCCTCCCCATCAGCAGCATGTAATTAGTGATTGTGGGGTTTGTGTTTGGTTGATGCTCCGAAAACCGCAGAAACAACAAAAGAGGGTGAGAAGATACAGGACAAGAAGAAGATGGAGAAGGAGGAGGAGGAGGAGGAGGAGGAGGAGGAGTGTGAGAAATGGGAGAGTTTTTAATGGAACAAAGGTGGTTTGATCAAAAGAAACGAGTTGTGTGCACCTGAAGAAAAAGACTTACAGGAGGAGGATGTGCTCCAAGCTGTGATGAGCCTGATCTCACTTTGCGACAGACATGAAATCTCTCTCTCCCCCTTTACATGTGGTCCTTTTTGACTCAGCCTCGTCTCTAGCCGTACGTCCCTCCCTGCTCTTGTTGACTCATCCTTCTCCCTCTCTCTGTCTCTGTCTCTGTCTCTGTCTCTCTCTCTCGTCTCCCTCCCGGGAGGCTGGGTCTCCTGACCCCGTGTGAAAGTCGGCAACACACATTCCACCACAGTCCACCCTGCTCTGGGAAAGTCAGGCCCGGAGAGACGGAGAGCAAGGCAGGGACAGGGTGACAGAGAGAGCTTATTGGAGAATGAAAGATGGACAGGAGGAAGGGATTAAAGGGAGATATACTGCTGTTGGCTGATGGTATTAAAGAAAAAGCCGCAGTGGGGTAAACAATAAAGGATATGTTTGTTCAGGAGAGACTCTGCCTCTCCTCCTCAGTGATGAGTGTGGGTGTTTTGAGAAAAGATGAGCCTCACAGTATCTAATATGCCACACGGCAAACTGGAATTTGCTGGTTTCCTTCCCATTTCTCCTCCTTCTCCTCTGCCTCCTCCATCTCTCCATCCTGTAATCCCCCAGATTCTTCTGCATATTTCTGCCTTTCTCCTCTCTGGGATGTAAAAAGTTTCAGATTGATGAGTCATGCAGTGCAAACTGCTCTATTTGCGTCCTAAACCCCAACTGGATTCAGTTTCTGCATTTCAAACTGCTTTTAAAGGATTTTCTGAAGCTTCAGGAGGCTTCAAACTTGACCAACACTGGTCAGATAATGTGAGGTGCAATATATAAATATTTGGATCGGGAAGCATTTTTGTTGTTTGGCTTTCTAGTCTAGCATAAAATCAGGAATCAACTCTCAAGTTCAAAGTCTGACGAGTTTCAAATATTGCACTTCAAACATTTCAATACTTGCAATTACAAGTGTTAAAACACATCTGTTGTCAAGACAATACACTCTGTTTACTGCTGTAGCCTCACTTGGCTAATGGTGGTTTAAGTTTGTATTTGAGTATAATTTGTATATATTTCTGTACAATACACTTTGCCGAGTCAGACGTCTTAATTTATGACACTTTAATGTTACTTGTGGCCACAGTTGATGCTTTTGAGTAAAAGTTACACTGACTTGCTTTGATTTGAGAGGGAGTCTAAAAGTTATCATCAGTTAAGCCTTGTAGGAAGTGGGGTGTCAGTGAATTAAACCATTTAATCAGGATTAATCATATGAGTGTCCATAATTAATCGCGATTAATCACAAATTAACTGCATTTTTTTTTTTTTTTGTTTAAAATGTACCTTTAAGGAATATCTTTCAGATGTTTAATAATGGATAAATATTTTTGCTTTATGCAAATCTAACTTTATTATTCCTTAACCAAAACAACATGAAGGAGCCACCTGAGTGGTCACTGTTAGAAGAGCCCGTTCAGCTTGCGACTCTGAGCTGATTCATTTCCAGCGACTGGTTTAAACTGTGTGTCAAGCCAAGGGTCAGTATAAAAGAAAAAAAATAGTGCTGTTAAAAGGAACTTGCATCAACACATTATTACCCTTTTATATTTTTACATTTATATCTAAATTCTTAAAGTCAGTTCCTTCCTGCCAACATTTTCTCCCTGGTTATGCTCCTCCAGGGCTTTACTGCAGTTGCATTCAGCTCCTGCTGGTTTAAGAGCTTTGAGCCTTTTGCCTTCAGTGGTTTTTTGCAAGTAAAACACACGCTAAGTTGGACGGACTGAGAGTTATACATTAAAAGAGCCTCAACTGCTACAGTGTTGACACAACATGGATGTGAACATCCATAAAGTTTTAAGCCAGGACTTTAGGCTTAAGGGCTGCAATGTGGATATTTTAAGAGAGGAGTGCCTCGATGGATGAGAGGAGGATGGAGAGGAGATGGGGAGTGTTGTGTTGTAAAGGAGAGGAAAAACCTGCACAGAGAGCAATGCATCATTTAGAAACCTCCTGTGATTTAGCATTAGGTGGACATAGATTGGACTGGACAGACATAGGAACTGGCATGTGAGAATGACGGACTAACCTTCAAGTAAATCTGAGGGTGAGAGGGGAAAGTAGGAGGCAAGGACGGAACGGCAGCAGATTGCACCCCCGCCCCAATTCACAGAGCCCTCTTGACTTGACCCTGACGAAAGCTGTGTAAGTATGGAGTTAATCAAAAGTGTGGTAGGATGACAGGCAGGGGGCCCTTCATGAAGCTGCGGCAGGGGCCCCGGCTCCACAAAGCCAGCAGTGTTGGGGCGGAGGGGGGGGGGGGGGGGGGGGCTATTCTTTTGCACGGTAATAGTATTTGAGGGCCAGGACAGGGGAGCGCCATCGGGGAGTCTGTCTGCTGATGGCAATAAACTAGGATCTGTTCCGATCTCAGCTAAGAGCCCACCAACGTCTCCGCGTGATGACATGTACATCAACCCCCCGCGCCCACCTGACGACACGTACTCAGTCCCGGGCTCCCACACGTCAACACGTGCATAACTATCCTTGGTATCGTGACATGAAAGCTATTTTTAGCGAGGCTGATCAACAACATATTTTCACTAATGGTTTGTGTTGTAATGTTAATTTTGTGAAACATAAGTTATTTCTTGAGTATAAAGAAAAATGGGCTAATGATATCTGGTTTAAACCAAAGCTCAGAACCTATTGCCAATTGAAAAATGTATATTGTTCAGAACCCTATGTGACTTTGCCATTGGATAGATCCAAGAGATCTTTATGTGCCCAGTTGAGGGCTGGGATTCTCCCTCTGGCAATAGAAGTTGGTAGGTTTAACTCAGTACCTGAGGATGAAAGACTATGCACATTATGTAATTTAAATGTAATTGAGGATGAACTGCATTTTGTGTTTCATTGTCCGTTATATGACGAAGCCAGGCAGTTTTTGTTTCAGAAAATGCAAAATGTGAAACCGGAGTTGTTTTGGGTTGATGATGATGAGGTAAAGTTGGAATGGTTCTTCAGAAAAGAAGTCTTTACTATAGCTACTTTCATAAAAAGTGCCTGGTCAAAAAGAAAGAGTGAATTATTTATGTGAATTCCATGTGGTTTCTGTTTTTGTTTGGTTTTGTCTGTGCTCTGATGATTTTGTTTGGTGTCTAAATATGATGATAATGTGTCTTGTAAGCCCTTATAGGCTGGGCGCCTTAATTGGTGCACGACACGTAAATAAATATAAATTCATTCAATTCATTCATTCATTCATTCATTCATGCAGCTTACAGGAAATGTGACAGATTCTCTCCTCTCTCACACACACACACACACAAACCCTTACCTCTGTGATAATGAAGAAGTCATCACCAGGTTCTCCCTGCACCACGATCTTCTCTCCGTCCTCGAACTGGACGGGCTCCAGGGCATCAGCCACAGTCAAACGCTCCCACTTATCCAAGGACTCTGTGAATGGACAACACACACGTGCCGATCAGTAAGACCAGAGTGCTAATTACACTCATCAGTGTAACAGCATATTTACAGCCCAGTGTTTCATCATGTTCTCTGCTAAATTGGTGTGAATGATAATTCCTGCCTCGGGCTACTTCATCCATTCATCGGGGACCCGCTACATCTCAGATTCCCCCGGCTCCTCCCTCCCACCATGGTGCACCGACCGTGGCCTTAAAACACCTTTACACTGTAAGACCTCAGCTCCACTGATTCTGGGGGTGTGGTGCTGTTGCTGAATGTTTCCCCTCTGTTACTGTAAGACATCTCAGTTACACTCCAGGGACATGGACTTATAATTGGATGGATTTGCTTTAATAAAGCTAAGTTATATAACCCAATATATTATTAAAACGTATTCAGATTCAATGATTATTGAACTTTGCACTAGATATTTATTCTTACGGCTTAAGTACATAAATTCCATTTTAAAAATGTAAAAAAAAATGACTATTTGTAAAGGAAGTACATTTTATTTATATAGCACTTCTCAAAGATAAAAGTGCTTTACAGCAGCTAAAATGCAATAAAATACAAAGACAACAACAAAAAACACACAGCGGCACAAAAGCTTCAGAGAGGCCCCAGAGCATCAACATCAGTAAAAAGTTGTGAATGAATATTGCTAATACCTGTGATACAGTCTATGTTTTTGGCTTTTGTTTGTCTGGAGAGCCAGTGGCGACGGCTGTCTTTCCGACCATCCAACCACACATACAGTGACGTGGTTAGCTAAGGATATTTCTAGAGGCTGTTGGTATTCACACAGAAACCAAAAACACAGACGGTCACACATCTCGCTGGGAAAAATGTTCCAACCAAAGGAGCCGAGATGGTATTTATAGAAAGAAGATCCACTAATAACAAAATATCTCCACATAAAAGATTCACCAAATGAGCTCATCCTCCTTTCACAATCCAGCAGATTACCGTTGCCTCATTTTAACAGTCTATACATCTACATGTGGAATGTGGCTTATCTGCAGTGAAAACGCTCCTAATCTTTAGCTTTGTCTAGATGAAAGGATGATTCAGTGTTTTGATTTGACTGAAGCGTGAGTTAGAGGCATAAAACTATTGCAGGACAGCTTTGTCTGAGACTATTGTCTGCTGTCGTGCTCGGTAACTGATCCCAGTGTGTCTATTTGTGTGTGTATGTGTCTAAATGTGTATGTACTTGTAGGATTAACTAAGGTGAAGTCTGGTGGTTTGGAGGTGTCCAGTGTCCCCTCCGTTGGGGCCATGGTGTCTGCCGGCCGGGGCCCCCAGATGGATGTCCTCTGTCTGGCTGCGAGCTAAAGGCAGCGGGTCCCACGGAGGTGATCCTTAACAGCTCGGCAGGTAACGTGATACACAAATGTGCTGACTAAAGAACCTACATTTCACGCTTCGCAGGGCCTGCACCCACTTGGATCACCTTGCTACACACACATATGTTTTACACCCAGTTGGGGATGTTGAATCCTGTATGTGTGTTTGTGTGACAAAGAACATGTTGTTTCCCCCCCCCCTGCGCCCCCGCCTCCGCCTCCTCTCTTCACTCCGCGACATCAAGGGCTTGTACCCAATTTCGTGCTTATCTAGAAAATCAAAGACAAACAAAAACACTGCCGCCCCCTACCCCTCCTCCAATTCAAAGAGGTAGAGCGGAGAGGCAGAGTGACAGAAAGAGGAATGAAGAGAGGAAAAAGCACTTGGGAGAGAGAGGCGGGCGCTTGAATGCAGGCCTCGACAAGGCTGTCAGAAAGGGAGGCGCGGAAAGAAAGGAGGTGAATGAAAAGAGAGCGGACCTTGCAGAGACGTTCTCCTAAGACCTGAATTGAGTGTGTGTGTTTACTCAGCCAGCTAATAACTCTGTACAGGGGGCATGGCCTTACTCTATACACCACACACACACGATCAAGTGGAAAGGGATGAGATGTCAGTTCCAATTGCAACTCGTTTGGGAAGTCTGAATGAATCTCATTCGCCGTTTCTCCAAACTCAATGGCCTGTGCAGGCTGGTGTTATCCAAATTCCAGTGGGAAAAAAGAGGAGGCTTAGCTTAACTCCCTACTCTTTAATTGTCCACACGGCGACAATGCAGAGTGTGACTGGCTTTAGTATGAACAGAAGATTAGGACTGTACACACAGACCTTACTCAGCTGTGGGCCTTGTGTGACTATGTGCGTCTGTGTTTATGTGGGCTAATCTACAGTATACAGTATAGTGCTCTCAGCAGATTTAAGTGCCTGCCCTCTGGACTCTCTGACCCGGTGCTGAATATTAATACGTAACAAGGCATACACGTGCGAAGCCAATCATGCTTATAGCATATTCATAAAAACAGCAGAAACAAACCAAGGGGTTGTAACACTAATACACTATAATCCGCATACACATATACTCACCAAGGATGGAGACCTTGCTGAGGAACTCTTCGTACATCTTTCTCTTCCTCAGTGTGCTACCCTGTGAAGGAAACAGAGGAGATACATTCACATGGGCCCACTCTCATTGAAACTGTACAGTAACTCTGCATATCTATGGTAAATCTATAATTGTGGTGAGTCTGCAAAACACTGCCATCATGACGTCCTGCTTTCACGGGTTTTATTTGCAATTTGGTACCATAACATATGATTTTCTCTTCTGTGATTTCTAGCAATTAGTATTTTTCCATATTCTTCCAAGCCTTGCTTTAGAAAACGTCTCTTCTCAAGTCCTAATCTGAACTCATTTGAATAATTACTGCTTTGAGGCGCTGCTACGAAGAAGGAGTGTCAATAGCTTCACTTTGTTGTCACATGATTCAAATTGGAAGCGTTTTAAATGACAGACAGCGGTGCATTTTCTTCACACTTAGTATATCTGAAGTTGATTAACCCATTCATTACAATTTCTGTGCCATTATGTCTTACCATGTATAATCTGTGTTGGACTGAATTAAACAGCTTTATGGTACATTTTCCTTTTGCATCATGTGGAACAGAGGGACTGGCTGACTCACAATTGAAGGAAACATTTGAAGACTGTCCACACTACAGGATAATATATGATTACTCGATCATAGTTCATGGGGTCAGACTTATGGGGGTACGTACGTATGAGCTGTGTGGTAATGTTCAATGCATGTGTGTCTCTGTGTGTGTGTGTGGCCCACCCCACCCACCAGGCAGGGGACTTTCCCCACTCTGCCTCTGCCATGAACATCAGGTGCTTCCTGACAAGTCTGGACCCAGAGGACCCCTTCCCTAACTGCATTTTTTCCTTTTTTCCCCCCCTTCCTTCAATGCGCAGAGCCACTCAGCGAGAGCGGGAACGTAATGAGAAAAAGAGAGAGTGAGGAGAGACGATCTTGTCCGCCCTGTGTCAGCCTTTGCATATGGAAATGATATATTGAGGCTTGGGGTGTCTTTAGTGCATAAGTGCCTGAGTCCCGCTGCTGCCTCTAATTTCATATAATTTCACATTTTGTCTTAAAAGGGGAGAAAATGTTCCCAAGTGAGTCAACGTCAAACTCAAAATCGTAAACAACTTGATTAAAGGAATTCTAGCCTGCATGGCCTCCCTCCTGGATAAACGACTTGAGTCTGCATGTATCTGTGTGTGTGTGTGTGTGTGTGTGTGTGTGTGTGTGTGTGTGTGTGTGTGTGAATGCAGAGAGAGACAGAGAGAGAGAGACGGTGTGTGTGTGGAACGCAGTCTGTTTTTAGTTCTGCCACTTATGTTTCGTTGCTGTCTCTGCAGAGACGAAACTTCATGCTCATTAAGCAAGCAAATACAAACAGTCACACATGTATACTCTACTTTTAACACAATCTCGCACACACACACACCTACAGACACACACAGATACACGCATGCTCTGTCCTTTCACAGAGATGTCAAGTTGACTTCCATACAGCTCCTCAGACAGGCCTGCTAAGCTTAAAGGCTTACTATGCGTATGTAACATTACATTATACAGAAGGTCTGATTTATGTGGCGGGAGGACGGAGGGCTGGGTGGGCCGAAGCCATGTCAGCAACGTCAAAGTTTACCGGGGGAAAAATGATACTTTTCTAAATATCTGAATATAAAATTTCATGTTATCATTTATATTGTTGGTTCACATCTTTTTTCTCTTTGCCTTCTTTTTTTTATCTGCATCTGTCATGATTCTTTCTCCCTGCCGACTTGGGAGGGCCTGAGCACATGTTTCATGTGTTGGCCCCGATGTGTTCGCTCCTCCTGCGGTTAAAGATGAACCGGCTTCTGTGTCTGTTCGCTGTCTTTGAGGTGGAATCATCAAAGTGTTAAGGTGTGGAGCGAAGCCAGACTAAACCAACCGCGCCTTCTGCCCCCGTCCCCATCACCTTCATCTCTGTCCAATGTGAAACACATACACACACACATCCTTCCTCATTTCTCCTTGTCTCCTCTTGTCTTGTGTGCTACTTGACAGTTGACAGTGGTCTGTTAGTTGGTTAATGGCCGTGTGTGTTGAAATACCAAGATGACACAACAAGGAGGGTATTGTGTGACTACCGGCAACACAATGGAGAGAGTGTATTTATCACAGTGACTGGTATTACACTTTGTTTACTAGATGCACTTCAGGATAAGAAGGCGAGGAGGAGGAGGGCGATAAGGTGGTTCTGAGGGATTTACTTCCTTTGCTCTGATTTGACTTGACAGTGATGTGTTTAAGATCACATGGAAACGTGCATTTTACTCTAGACAATTATAATCAGCACGTTACTTAATTAATTGATTGTTTAATCCATGCGAGATCAAAGAATTGTGAAAAACGAAAAAAAGTTCTGACGCCAAAAAGTGACATATTCAACTCAAAACGATATATACTAGAGATGTCACGATTATAGATTTTCTTGGTACGATTATTGTCAGAGAAATAATCACGGTATTACGATTATCACGATTATTATGCATGAATTAATTTCCCAACAGCATGAATGTGTAAAATCAAATATAGTCTAAATAATAGGCTTTATGCACAGCTCCACTACTGACCATTGTTGTGAGGTCAGACACACCTGGATTAATCAGTTGGTCCAATAATGTAAGACAGGAAATAAAGGAGCTGGCTTATTTCAGGAAGTAGTGGAGCATAAAGCCCATTACGAAATATCTATTAATAAAGGACCAATTATATTCCCCAGGGGAATTAATTGTCATCTTTACCAAGTGTTTAAGTTTATTTTAATCTTTTTTTTTTAAATTACAAATGACATGCAAACTTTTAAATTCCTACCGATTCAGTGTTACATTAGACAAATGGACCAGTATCCTATCGGTGCATTTACCTTTACTTTGGCGCACATGATGGTAGCAACATTATCTTTTTTTGTGTGACGGTATTTAGGAATCTTTGCGATAAATTAATTGTGGCGTTTAATACCGCGATTAATTGTGAAAGCAAGTAATTGTGACATCCCAAATATGTACCACAGAAAAATATGTCAAATATTTGTCCTTTTCATCAAACTAGTTGCAGAGATGGTGTCGATGGTGTCGATGGTGTAGTTTGCATCAAACTATTCAGTCAAATCACAGTCATTCATTTTACTATCTCCAGATGGTGGAGATGCGGCTGAGACGCCGGGCAGGAGAGAAGCAGATGTGGAAACAATGAAAACGACGATAGCGGCAGTCAGAGCACCTTCCCCGAGCTCCTAAGTAATGAGCTACAGGCACAGGCATAATTTTACAGGGAAACACACACACACACACACACACACACACACACAGTCAGAGAGAGAGAGAGAGAGAGAGAGAGAGAGAGAGAGATAATGCTCACTGTGCTGGCCTAAAACACTGCCAGAATACCACACTATATAAAAACAGCTTTACAAATCATTGACAGCAATAATTAACTACAGGTTCACATAATTGAATTCTGTTTCACCCCGTCTCCCCTCCTACTACTGCTGCTGCTGCTGCTGCTGCTGCTAGAAGAAACTCAGGAATGAGAGGTGGAGAGAGGGAGAGAGAGAGAGAGAGAGAGAGAGAATGCTCTCAAAGAAAGGTTACCAGGGCAGACTGTGCCCTCAGTTAAACTATGTGCTTAAGAGGTGACATGAGTGCTGGGCAGGTCAGTGCCAACTTTACACACTGAGCTGAAACAAACAAATCTTCTTCCATCTGTGTGGGTTGTGACTGTCTGACACCACAGAGCAGAATCTGACGGCTTAGAGCCTCACAGGTGCTGGGGAGGTTAATTGGAGGCTGTCTCGTTTATTAGGAACATTTGAGGAAGTGTTTAATTGGGAAAGGAGACTTGAGACTTGCACACACACACACACACACACACACACATACATACATACATACACACACACACAGAGAGAGAGAATAATTAGTCATTCTAGCAACATCCAAATTGTGTGTGTATCTGTGAGCCGGTATGACAGCGAGGGCAGAGCACCTTGTGTTTCCAGTTTAAACATTTAGACATTCCTGCTAGATAAGCTCCTGGAGCGGGACGTGTGTGTAGAGGCATTAGAGTCGACCCTCTCTCTCTCTCCTCTGCAACCCTCACTCCTTCCCACCCACTTTTCCTTTTTTTACCCTTTTTTTTTATCTAGAATTAGACCTAAAGAGATATTAAAATGGGAGGCTACACTCCTGTGTAAAAGAAAACTGAAAGTGTATTAAGTATTTAAGGAGTTTTAAGTGGTTGAGTGGGAGAAAATATTGCAAGTAAAGGACCACAGATGATAAAAGCATAGAGAGACTACTACTACAGTGGGTTTTTTATTATCACAGTGGCTGCTTAGTGCGGCTGCTCTTGGTGCCAATGTTTAAGTCTTGTTTTGTTGTTGTTTTTTTAATCTTTTTTTTTTCTTTTACATCTGATGGTGGCAGACTTGTTAAACATTTGCTAAGCAGCTAATACTTTCTTTTTACCCGTGGGTGGCTGTACTGATATGACTGAAACTAAACAAAAAGACACACTAGAAAACTAGAAGAATGGCAAAACGTATGACATTTTTCATCTGAGGTAGATTTAACCACTTGACCTGATGCAATAATGTTAATAGGAAACACCTTTCAAAGTTACTTGTCGTCTGCTGCTTGTAATGTGATCTCAGGTTACCTGCTCTTGGAAGAAACTGATTTATGGGCTGAACCACAACCCGTTGGGAATTACAGTAGACAGTGAGCAGCGTAATCAAAATCAGGTGCTAAATTGCAAGGCACTGACTCGTATGATATACGATTACTCGATCGCAGTGCATGTGAGCATATGTTAGAGTAAGGCATCTAAGTTGCAGGCTTAATTTTGATGTTAAAGCAGAAGTAAGCGATCCGGTCGTTTTGGCTAATGCTGCGTTCCAGGCAGGCTTTTGAAACCGTAAATTACAGCTTCAAGTCACAACTTACGACTTTGTAGCGTTCCAGGCAACCCACTCGTGTTTTTCCGACCTGTTTTACCTGTGAAAGTCACTATAACGGCCACTCGTAACTTCTGACCCGTGAACTCGCACCAGATCGAACTGGTACGACTTCACAGGTCGGAAAAACACGAGTTACGAGTTGCCCTGAACGCACCATAACAGTCCTCGTCCCTACGTCACCACATTCAGGCGCATCCCTTGGCTGCACACACAGCCCTTCATGCCGTTCTCTCTCCTCATTGGATAAAAATTGTAGGATACGAGAAAAGTTTTCTCCTCGGCTCAGAGCAGAGCAGAGTGACTGACAGACCCGTGTTTCGGTCCAAACACTCTATGTAAGTGATTGCTGTCAGAAGATATAACTATTTAAGACTTATATTAACACAAAAATATCGCTTACTTCTGCTTTAATATAATGCGTATGTGTATTATGGCCTTCTGTAGGCTCTATTACCTCTCAACCACCTAGGGATAGCAATAGAAATAGAAGGGATGGAAAGGGCCACAGGGAGTGAAATGTATTGGGCCAACACTAAAGTTATCATAAAAAGCTGATTGGAGATTTCACCTCTGCAGTACTGTAATCTTTCCCTTCTCCGTGCACCAACCAGGTCGTTCCAGAATGATAAGCCTGAGGTGTAATGTGTGCTGGGGGCTTGAAGGGAAACAACTCGTACCATGAGGATGCGCCGGTAGCTGTCCCGGTCGATGCCCCACAGCTTCAGATCCGTCTTGGCCTTGACGGTTGCAGCTCTGGGAGTTCCATAAATCAGCGCCAGCTCTCCAAAACTACCTCCTTCTCCAATACTGGTCACCCACTCGCCATTCACATACACCTGCAGACAGAACATGAAACAGAGGGATGGGTTATTATCATGAAGAATGTCAACCAGAACTTCTTTTCAATCTCTCTCTATTCATCCCGTGACACCTTCCCAGCACCTTCTGCCCCCCCCTCCTCAGTCTGCAGGCTCCTTGATGTGCTGACTAGGCTTGTCCCTACGCATTTGATCCCCACTAAGCCCACAGATGAGACCCTCTAAAAGGCTCTGGATCCCTCTTATCTCTCCATCTATCCCCTTTATTTCCTCAGTCTTGTCTTGTTTGAGTCTTTCCTTTGATTTGGGAGTGATGGAGGACAGAAAGCTGTGGAAGACTTTGTCTTTTTTTCTCTCTCTCAGATCTAAAGCACATACACACACTTGTGTTTGGTCACTTGCAAATGCACGTACACATGCACAGCTGTACTCAGGCCAGCCACTATGGCTCCACAGACAATACAACCTTATTGAGACTCATTCAGGTTGTCTCTAGGGCCGTTACCATTTCACCTGCTGACACACTATCCACTATCTCGTTGACTTAATAGAGAGAAATGAGGGGAGGGAAGGTTTATGCCTCCGGTGGCTGCTGTGAATTGGCAGGATTGTTGGAAACCATTATCCAAGGCTCAGATGGATGACAAGGGACTCATCCTTCATTAAAAACTGGGATGGCTTCAGAGATAGAGAGAGATAGAGATTGCTGGCTACGGTTATGTTCAACCAAGAAGAACAATTGTATGGATGTTGACCAGAGCATCCAGTTAATAGTGATTTTTTTTCCTGCACAGTTTCTCGATCTAATCCTCAAGTTTCCCCTGACCTAAAAGTTTTTTGTCCTGTCTTCATTGTTGTGTATGTGATCCCATTAGGTTTCACACACACACTTTCACGCAACTCCTGGTCAGAGGCAAGTAAAGAGCTGTTTCATCTGATTAAACCTGAACCAGGTTCGCGAGAGTGAATCTACACGGAATCGCAGAGAAGGTGGTAGATAAGGAGCGAAACTGGAAACACTTGTACTGTATCGAGTCAGCAGTGTGGAGAAGGTAAAACAGAGTTCATGGTGAAAAAGACTGAAATGATCCAAGCCTTGAAAAATGTCTGCTGTCTCACAGCTGTCACTGCCTTTTCAGCAGACAAACATCTACAGCAAAGTGTGAACGCCTGCTGGTAATTAAGAAGCAAACAAATCACAAGCACTGGAAGGTGGATGAGCAGGCTGCGTCGTTGTGTATCTGTTTACGGTTACTCGGAGTGTGTGTTTTCCCGCATAATGTGTCAGTGTGTGTGACAGAGCGTTAAGAACGACAGTGAATCATCTTCAAACCTTTTTTCACAAAATTAAATATAAACATCTGAGATAAAAGACTCTCAATAATTGTTTATATACAGTATTTAGTTCCATTTGGTTTGTTGCATTTCGGATTGAGGGGTTTAATTTTTTTTCCTTTTTGGCGTATCCATGTGAATACAGGCCAATGTCTCCCAGTGAGTACATTATGGGGTGTTTACATCAGTGGCAGTGGTTGTCAGCTTTCAGGCTGTTTATGTGATGCCAGCAGATTTACACCCCCCTGTCTAATGAGAGACATGTCTACGCTTCAAGAAGCTCGGCTGGATGCAGCAGCCGTCTGGAGAGATAGAGGGATGGATGGATGGATGGATGGTGGGATGAGGTGGAGGAGACACAGATGAGCATATGGGGTTTGGGTGGAGGTGAGGCAGAGGACAGGGATCTTCTCCCCCAGCTTGGATGCAGGCCGACAGGGTGTGTGAGGAGAGCAGACGCCTCGGATTTGGCGATGGCAGACGGAGAGAGAGGTTGAGGTGCCAGCCGAGATCAGACCACCCCCAGTTTTAACACACTGGAGGAGCTGAGGTTACACGGCTCAGAGCGAGTTGTGAAGATCTTGTGGTAGAAGAATAGGCTGTTTCTGACTCAGCTAGACCAAGTGTTTCAACACACTAACTGGTAAAAAACAAAAACAACCACTAAAAAGCGCCTATTGTCAGAGTACGATTATCATACAGTGAATATCAGATGTTGCACAAGACCACCTTGCACCGAAGGAGGGGAAAAGAAAAAAAAAAAATCATGGAAAGAAACGTCAGAGATTATCTGCGTTTTGTATGACAGCATCCAAACTTTATTGGACTGAACAGGCAACGTTTCATCAGGTAGATTCCAGATGTTTCTTTTTCAGTCGAAACTATTTCTGGAGCTATGGCTGATTTTATGGATAGCTACCCTCACTTTTCCTGAAATTCTACTGAATTTCCTATCTTGAACTTGTCCTAAATTTAGAGAGTGGATGTGTGCAATAACCTTCTGTCGAACATTATCAAGGCACATAATCGTTTCTCCAAGACCTACATAGAAATGAGCCTCTTGACTAATCTAAACTATGTTAAAAAAGGGTTGGTTTTGTCTATCGAAGCATCATCTCCACTGGCAGTATCTGCACACTTCCTCTTCAGTGAGTCTCAGGTGGGCTGACTGCACCGGCACACTCGACCAGCCTCGCCAATCTGCTGCTCTCTCCTCTTACTCCCTGTCTCTGTGTTCACCGCCGTAAGCCGATAAGGTCACTTCCTGTTTAACTTTCCGTCAGCTCCTGTTTTATCGGCCCACTTAACTCTATCACTCTGTGTCAGGCTCGCTAAGACAAAATACGTTCTCAGTGCGGCGGCCTTCACAGAGCACTGGACTCTACAGCGCCGCGTTCAGATTGTCATCAGAGTGGAACCGAACTTTGAGGAGAACAAAACATGGGGGCAATCCGATACAACCTGTCCATTGTTACAAAGAAACATTGTTGGAATATGAGTGGAGCAGGCTGGGTTTTCCCACTGATTCACAATCCTTATGGCCTTACCTTTAAAAAAAAAAAATACTGATCTATTTGAGATGGTTTGTTTAATCCATTTCACTGATAATGAGAGAAACTGCTCTGGAGGCAGAACGAATGGAGCTGAATGAACATGTGCTTGTGTTTCCATGTCGGCCACTTACGTCCACTTCACCTTGGTCGATCACATAGAAGTTGTCTCCTTCATCGCCTGGAGGGAAGAGAAGAGGAGAAATGGGAGTTTGTGAGAGAACAGGAAAAAAAATACCTGGCTTTGAACCAACAGGAAAGCTTATTCTTCCTGTTGCTTCCACCTCCTCCTTAAGTTCTCAAAGGTGGATTTTTAAACCATTAAACAAAAGTGAGGAACAAACTCTGTGGATTAAGAGATTAAAATGATCTGTCAAACAGCTGGTCCACAGTTTTTTTCTGCTGGAGGACAATAATACGTTGAGAGCTTGTTGGGATTTGAATATCCTGAAACGTACACATTAAAGACACACAGGCACATATTTTCTCACACTCTCACTTCTTCATATTCTAGTGCTATCAAAAACAAAACAAAAAACAGAAACAGTTCAGAAATTCTTGTCTCATGGTCTTTAATGTCTGGTCTTGAGGTCTTTATATATTGAGAGCCTCTAAAAGCTCCAGGCAGACCCAGTGTCAAAGATGCTGCTGCCTCTTCCAGCACGCCATATTTCAATAGGCTGCCACCATCTTTGTGAAATACAGCACTTACCAGCAGAAAGTTGCAGCAACAGCAGAGTTCACTGCTGCTGTTTTTTTGTGGCTTAATAGTAGAAAGTCTGCAACAGAGCCGCTTCGGCATGCAGAGCTACAACACCTCATAAATATACAGAGATCCATGGTATGATACAACTACACAGCTCATACAGCTCATTAACTGTCATTAAATATTATTTTTGGTTTCACTACATTTAATCAAAATGTCAATTCAATTAATCATTTTACAAGGTTACGTGCTGGAATATATCTTAATGAGTAGCAGTAGCTTCATGAACTCTCTTTTTGTAACTTGGCAAATTATGAATTGTTTTGCCTAAGGGTTGCAGCTGTAGGAAAGTCACAGAGTTCATTCTGTGACCGGAGGGGATTTCAGGACATTTTACACTTGGATCGTCAAGAAATGTGCATTTTGTTATGACTTGATATGATGCTGCCCTTTTAATGCAGGTTATTCTATAATGTCTTCTTGAAACTGTAGCTATGATTTAAGTAAAAAATTATATATGCTTCACTAGTTCCAGGGGATAAGAAGCAAGTCTACACTTGTTTCTTTATCATTTTATCATTTGTTACCAGCTCCAACCAACTGATGGGAACCTGTTATATATATGCAAGTCCTGCAACTTTAAAACCTCTGGTTTTCTGGTTGTGTCACTGACAGGAGCATGCTGTGCTCTCAATGTGAACCTTAACCCCTTGAAGCGAGCCATAAGATCTTGTGGGGTGACATCTGCTAAAAGCATCTAGTCTGGAGATAAGGCTGAAAAATGGCAAAGTGTTCCTTTAATTATGCTATCTGTTACATAGGGCTGAGGAGGAGATCCTTAAAAAGGGCCGACAGCCATGATGAGCACAGTGAAGTTCTCCCTGCAGCTACCTCCTACAATAACATACAAATACAACTCCATTCATAGGTACAAGTGGGTAATGATGCATGAATATACATGACACAAGTATGTATGTGTGTACATTTCACAGGTACCTAGTGAGGGTGTGTATGTGTGTATGTTTTCTTGTGTGAATGTTCACCTGAAGAGTTGAAAGGCTGGGAGTGCCCTGTGTGTAAAGTTCACAGGAGTTCACATGGCTAATTAATATTGAGTGGAGGGTGCTCGTTAATCATATAGCTCTATTTGTCACACAAAATGCCCCTTGTCCGTCTGATGGGTGTCCGAGGAGACCCCAGACACACACACACACACACACACAACCTGCTGCAACCTGGCCCTCTGCTATCTCCCTCTCACTGTCTCTGCCTCTCTCTCTTTCATCTCATCTATCTTTCTTTCAGTTCCCGTGCGCTCTGTGTTTCTTCTCTTCTACTCTTCCTGTCTTTTATCACTTTGGCTCTCAAGCCTTTGTTTTGTGCCCTTCCAATCCCCCTGTGCCTGAGAGTGCAGGCAAATATTTGACCAGCGTGTGCACAAACACATAGACACACACGCACGAACGAACACAGGCTTGTGCACTCGGTGTGGCCTCGTTTCACACAAGGTAATTGTTTTACACACCGTTAAGGTTCTTCAGTTTTGCTGGTGTTTTATACTGAGCTTATTTCATGTTGGGGTTTTGATATTTCAACTTAGGATCCATCCATACAATATTTCTTTCACCACAGAACCAGTATCTTATGACTGAAAAATTGGATACATGTCAAAAACAACAATGAAAATATTTTGATATAGTAAATTAGACAAGAGACTACAATGAAAATACCTCTATCCTCCATTTTGCATGTTATGATAGAGTAAATTCCCCCTTTGTTTAAATACCTCTCCAGCCTCAGAGTCAATAACTCCTTGCCGTGTCTAAACAGTGTGTGATGGGCCGGTAGCATGGGTGGTTTCTTGAAGCTGCACAGTAGTCCAGACATTAGCAATGACATCAGCACTGTATACACTATATATACCCCCACTATATAGCGTATATAACAATGGCCTGTCTGGGGCTGGGGGCCCTGCAAAGTTTGCTAGACTTATTATCACCAAATTAGGCCTGATATAGTCTTGTATGCTGACTTAGAGTAGGTGGGCGTGACTGAGCGAGTGTGTGTCCAAGCACTGACGGTTTCCCTTCATTTCACATCCATGTGAGTGTGTTTGCATGCTTCACAAGTGTAGCCTATGTGATTTTCTGCAGGTGTGAACATAGTATTATCTAAGAGTGGGGAATTTGTCTGTGAGAATGTGTTTTCACAGTTTTAAATATGTGGTTATACTGTACGTGTCAGTGTCTGTGTTTGATAGGAGTTTGAGTGGGGGGGCTCTGGAAAAACACAGTCTGGCCGCGCTAAACTCTGTGTTCCTTCAAAGTCCGGGGGATGTCTAGAGTGAAGGCTTTGACGACTGTGGTTAGGAGAGGGACCTGACATCTGGTGTAGACTGAGGGAATGTGCGAGTGAGGCAAAGAGAGGAAAAGGGAGGGAAACATGGGTGTAACAGGATAAAGTGAATGTGAGTCTCGGTGGCAAATGCAGTACATGCATTCTTTGAGTTATTAATCCATCTATGGTAATCAGCGAGAACAGGATCTTAATTATTTCCTTTTCTCTTAAGAAGCTGACTGGAATAAACCAAATCTATTGATATCTGTCAGGTATTCACTTTACATGTTGCCTTTTGGCATCTTCCATTTCATTATTATATATGATGGTGATGATTTACTGTAAGGATTTTTTTCAACAATTACCCTACAGGTTACACATGACTGGATGAATTAACGTAAAGAAAACGTTTATACTGTACATACCTTGCTGGATGACTGTTTCCCCTGCAATGTGAGTGACCGGGAACATGGCATCAAATATGTCGCTGCAGAGGAAAAGGAAAGACAGAGGGAGAACATGGTCATTACAGATACCTGCTATTATCACAGATAACACCACAGTCTTTAGAGCTGTTTACTCTCTCAAACACACAAACGTACAGTACACACACACACATACACACACACTAATATGAGTTTGTTCCACGGAAGAGGATGATGGGATTGACAGAGCAGTTGTCATCATTGTGTCCACTCTGTCAGCCAAAGATACAAACCCAGGAACTCTGGATGACCTCAACACACACATGCACACGCACACACACACACACACACGCACACACCTGGACAAGTACACAACTGATTTCTCCATCATCATCCACATCCAACGAAACACCCACAATCCTCAGTTAAAACCATCATAATGAATAAACATGGGCCACTTGCTAAATGCAATGAACCAACAAACAGGAGAGAATATCATCATCATCATGGGATAAATCTACATCACAAAGCTTCTGCCACTTTCCCTACATCGGCACATTTTGTCAGTATACGTAGCGCATATAGGCTTAAACCTGACTTTGTGTTGTTACACAACACGATCAGAGCCCGTATCGCCGCGTGTGTCTTCTAAAAGAGGCGCTGAGAAAACAAACAGACCGAACGGCTGTGCCTAAGCACTTAATTTCCATTTCAACCCGGCAGGGAAAGCAGCGCCTGTTATAGACGGTTCCTAATCGAGCCGTTTAAATGCATGAAGCCTCGGCAGATTAGAGCTCCACTGCTGGGATGTGTCGGGACAAGAGAAAACTCAGTATCCTTCCTCTCCTCCTCTCTGCCCGTCTCACACCTTCGGGGTATATTTATCTATCTAATCAGTTGCATACCACCCGTCTTATAGAGAAATATAGAAAAAACAATAAAAGAGGGTCAGGCATATCAAAGACATACAAGACCTGCTGAGTGAACGCGGGGGCAAGTTTGAGCCCGTTCTGGGTTGTGTGTCTGTGTGAGCATGTGTGTGTGTGTCACTGAATGTGTGTGTTTGAGCCGGGCTGTCGGTGTCTGAGTATATATTGCCTATGAAAACACACAGGTTCGTACAAAATAATGTGTGGGTGTTGTTGAATATGTCTGCTGCACTCATGACAGTGCACTAGACTATGCAGCACTTTGAAATGAAAAGAGTTACACAGCCGAACACACCTTGCTGCAGTGCACAGCACACCACAACATACAAGTGGTAACAAAAACAACACAAAAACTCTAGGTCAACAGATGTTTGGGGGAGAGATCTGACGCTGTTATTGAGTGGTTTGGAGCTGAACGGGCACTGCTGGTATTTGTTTATGTGACACTGAATAAAGAGCAGACTTAAGGCGGTGGACTGGGGCCAGCTTCACCCACAGGTAGCCTCTGTGCGATGCAGCTGGCCACTGACTCACATGTCCTCCAGGACGCACACACACACGCATGCATGTGCAAAAAAACATACTCACTCTTTGAAGTGTGTGTGTGAGCAGCGGCTAAAAGATGCACGGACACACTTGGGCACAAACGGTACGACCTTCACACGTGGTACTACGCAGGCAACCGATACACTCAGTCACACCTGTAAGAACAACATATTGAGGCACTGGCATTCGCGATGAAAACACACACACACACACACACTGGCACCGTGATATGACACGCAAACTCAGACTCTTTGATGGTGATTAGTCAGAGTGCAACATCTGCAGGAGTGGCCGCAACTCTCCACACATCTGTGACCACCTGCGCTCGGCATGGAGTCTGTTTGTTCAGGGAGTTTCAGAGCAGCCGGTCACGTAGAAATAATAAGATGCGGTTTAGGAAAACAATTACCGACGGCACGAGAGCAAGAGTAAGAACAAGGAGGGGGGAAAAAAAAAATCTGGTACTTTCAAACCATGAGCTTTTGTGTCATAAGTCCTGTCTCATCTCTTGTCATGGTGATGACGAGGGTGATGATGATGCATCGCGCATCCGAGTGGGATGACGGAGAGTGAGCTGCGTAGTCATGGCGAGAGGATCAAAGGCGAACCGACCTGTGTTTAGGTAATTACCCCTGACCACCTCTCTCCTCCGTGCCCTGCCTCTCGTTGGATGCATCGGTGAGCACAACAAAGACACTTACGCAGGTAATTGCTTCCTCTCATTTCTACCTGTCTCTCTTTCCCTTTCTTCATCTCCAACTTCCTCCCTGACTGCTCTCGATCACTTTTTCTCTTCCTCTCCCCTCTCAATTACCCCTTTCTTCCCTCTAATTCTCCCCCCTTTGCCCCACCTATTTCTCCCATCTCTCGGTCTATCGCCCCCACTCCCCTCCCTGCCTTTCCCAGATGAAGTGATTAATCTTGTCCTTTCCGCTACCTGTAGCCCCACTGACCTTATGAAAAGGCAGAAGGCTAACAATGGATGTGCTGTTCTGACAGAGACAGGCAGAAAAGAAAGAAAGAAAGAGACAGAGAGACCCTGCAGACTCCGAGGGGGCTAGGAAGTTCACCTCCACCCTAGGGAGAGAGACAAAGCTTCTGTCATGGTTGAGATATGTGGAGATAGTTCCCTGAAACATGTGTATGTGCCTTCACTCACACACTCAACAGTGCACATGCATGCAAGAGCATGAAGCAAACATTGCAAAAATGCATCCATGTAAACACCCATTTGGTAATTGCTTTCATACTATCCTTGCTGACATGACATCATTCTGATCTTATTCAAGGCCCTCACAATCTGCCCCTCTGTGCACACACAGTGTTGGTACAAATGACATCACATCAAGAGTACATAGCCCATTGTGTAGCACAGGAAGTAGCAGCTAGAGATAATGACACTTTTATAATAATCTGAGTCACTATCGCGGCAGTGAAACAGCAGTTTTATGTTCAAAGGAGGATCAGGTGATGCCAAAAGATGAAGTAATGGGTAGAATTATCCACAGAATGGATACAATTAGAAAGAGGAGACACCTTCATGCAACGCCCTGCATTGTATTGCACTGGGCTCATCATGAAGGGTTTTTTTTTTTTTAAGAAAAGAAAATATAAGTAAGCCTCATGATAATGTAGCTTTTCACAAGTTAAGTGTGCTTATGCATACAGTACATGTGCGGATTTGCGTGGGAATGACAGGGAAAGTTTATGTGCTCCTTCGCTCACTTTTTACACACACGCAGACGACAACGCAGCAACAGGCTATTATTGTTCTCAAACACCCATAAAGATGTGGTTAGCTCAGGGGATTTCAGCCATTAATGAAATAAAATCAGGTCTGCTTGTTGTAGCTGCTTGTTGTTCTTCCCGCTTGGCACTGGTGTCGTTTTGCTTTTCACCTTCTTCCCTCCTTCTTCTTTATCACTCCAGCAACACAGCTGTTTATTTGTTCTGCAGCAGACATCTTATCTCTTACATTACTAGCTCTATACACAGCACTGCCATTATGCCATTAACACCAAAGGGCTCTTTCACTGTGCGGCGTGCTGCCATGTCTTTGTGTTCCTTAATGGGCCACAGTATGTTGAGTTACACAAGTCACTTCACGGAGAGCCCATCCAAGAGTGCTCGCTCTGTCTGGGTGAGAGAGGTTTTGCAATAACCAAAATAATCAACAACTGCACCACATATGGGAACTTCCCAGCTCTCCAAGCTGTGTGCCACTGGTCTGGCTGGCACAGTGTTTGTGCCGCAAGAGATTCAAGAGATTTATTTTCACTGCCACAGTTGATAGTAATTCAGATTGCCGATTCTGGCAAATCAGGCAACAATAATAGTCTTTGTTTTGCAAGTTGACACATATCCATGAAACAGTATGAGTAATGGCCTGAGGATACCGAATGTACACTCCATTTGTACAATATGTTTAAAGGGGCTATTTGTAAGTTTTCTCTGCCACTGAATGTTGTTTCTTGCCAAGAGCGGATGGTGACTGTTACTTACCGAGAGAGTCAGCCATTATCATTATTGTGTTTACAATGCAAACGATTATAATACAGAGCAGCAGAGCAGCACTACTTCTTCAGAGCAGATTCGATGTTAGTTGGTATTGGACAGTGGCTGGTGCTAGCTGCTAGCACCGGCAGCAACAAAGGCAACAGGTTGACATTGTGGCTATCCCTCTGCTGCTTCAGTATGTTATAAAATACTGTATGTCAAAGGACAGAAGAAGCTCAAAGCTGAGTCATATGCAAATATACACCTGTGAGAGGTAAAAAAAAAAAAAAAAAAAAAGGTTTCATGCCTTTTTTGCACGATTTTTTACATCTTGGGGCTACTATGGTGTCAATGACTGTACTAATGAATAAGTCATGAGATGAAATAGTGGCTGCTATTCTGCTGCTGGCTTGGACTCCCCAGCACCTCAGTGAATGGGAATGTTAAACAGAATTAATGCTGCATAGTTAAACTGAAAGGTTCATAGATTAAAACTAATTCTCAACAGCTTCCACTAAAGCAGCAAGTTGCTGTGAACAACATAGTGTATACTGCAGCGCTGCCTTGTGTTTGGCTGCCAGGTGAAGAACTGTAACTCCTCAGACGTCAGCAGCACAGTGTGTGAAGCACATTGCAAACTCACAAAAACCAGCTTGCGAATATGTATTAGATTTTCACTGATGACAGAGCAGCAATTGTTTACTAGCCCTGTTGTGGGACTCATTACGGGTATATCACAGCAACATGGAAAACAGCTTTATGAGGCTGACTAAGTGGTGAGCAGTTTAATGTCCAGAGCTTAAAGTTGAGCACAAACAGCCAAAGTTACTCACATGGAACAACCAACTCACCCCACTGAGCTCTTTTAGTATGAAGGCAATGGATTTCTTTCTTTTTTTTCTTTTTTTTTAACACCATCAAATTACATAAGCCACTATGTACATGTACACACACTGATGCACTCACTGCAGAGGCAGACGTACACACACCAGTGACAACAGGCAGTAGTATTAGAGTGTGAGTGAGAGAGAAAGAGAGAAATGGGGGAGATGAAAGAGGTGTAATTATAAAGCACTGAAGCGTTCAGTGAAGATATTTATGACATGAAAGCTCTTGGCACGCGCCCTGTCTCTCCCTGGAGGCCCGGAGAAAAACGGAGGGACAGGGCCATGCCAGCTGCTGCCCATTTCTTCACATCGGCCTCCAAACTCTTGAGGAAAACCCACAGCAGAGTGTGTTGCGTCTTCGTCGTCTCAGACCAACAAATCACAACCAATTTGAGGCCTGCCATGCTCTTAAATAAAATTATGAATGAATGATATTTCTTGTTGAGCATTTTGTTGAAGTTTTTTGCACACGAAGTGGTTCTTATTAGGAATTGCTTAGGTCTTTTAAAAAGGAGGCAGCCCTTGAATCTCACATGCTGTTGGTCATTGGCTTGAGAAAAAAAGAAAATGAATGAAAATGCAAATGCAAAAAGCAAAATGAACTCCTACTAACATGTAGTTGTAACATAGAAACACACATCTCTGGTTTTAGTATTTGGCTGTACCATAGATTGTCTTAAAGGGATAGTCCAGCTTTTTCGAAGTGGGGTTGTATGAGGTACAAATGGCCATTAAGTATAATATCTGCAGTAGAAAGGTCTCTGCTCCCCCCCACTGAGAGACACCGGTGCATCGCGCTGCACCCAGGCACAGGCAGTAAACGGTTGTGAACGAGGGAAAATTAATCAGCGTATTTTGGCAGCCTACAAGAAGTCCCGTCTCAAAATAATACACCAGTTCAAGAGTATGATATAAAGTAAAAATGTACAATGCATCAGATGGTCGGAAAAAAGTTTTTTTTTTATTATCTGGACCTAACCAACTCACTCGGTGCAGACAGGCTCTGTGACGTACTGTATCACTCCGCCTCTTCCACACACTGCTGATCCAAACAGCTAACTGTCTCTTATTCATAGCCGGTGTTTCTCAGTGGGGGGGGGGCAGAGACCTTGGCTTTCTACTGTGGATATTATACTTAGTGGCCATTTGTACCAACTCCACTTAAAAAAAACTGAACTAACCCTTTAATGTATTTGTCAACTTCTGTGCTAATAGTGTAAAAACAAAAAATCAATTGTTGACTGTTTCCCTTTCTTTGTGTTGTACAGTACAGTATGCTGTGATGAGTTTCACCTTGAATGATTTTACAAAGTCCTTGTCTCTGCCTGGGCTGATGTGAACCGGCCCATACAGAGTATACAGGCAGCCATGCAGCAGCACAGAGGTGGTCCTTGAAGTTTACAGGTGGACATAACAGTTTATGGCTGGTGGCAATGACCACTTAGAGATGCTCAACAATATGGGAGGAGAGACGAGGCCACAGCCATGCGAGGAGAAACAGAACCCTCTCTTTTCTAAAACTCGACTGGCCTTTTCCCAATCTGACTTTGGATGTGATCCCCGGGGCTCCAAAACACCACGTCTGATAAACATCATAAGCTCCAAAACACATTTAGTGTTCTTTTACTTTACAATGGGCTATTACACACTGAAGACTTTTTAAATCCTTAATAGAATTTAAGAGCACTTTGGACTGATATTTTTGACTCAAGGATCTAATGGGGGCTAACGTTTGCATACGTGGAGGTCTAAAGAGGTCCACTTAGAGTAAGCTGTGTGATTAAAAGTTGGAGGTTGTATTTAAAACCAACGGAGGGCAGGGAGCACGCTGTGTTAAACCCACACACCTGGCCCTGGTGGGTTTATAAGGGGTGTAAACCTGGATGCATCCTGTTGCCTCTAAGTGTAGATGTGTGTCTAAATATATATGCACAAAGCACCTGAGGGCCGCTGCATTTACGTCGGTGATCTGTGGGGCCGGTGCACTGCTGCCAGAACCTGCTGAACTAAATATTAATGTCATTTATACATTCTGCAATGATTAGACCACCTGAGTGAACATTTCCAATTCCTATGAGTTTGAAAGATTACAAGTGCTTTGGTAAGTTGCCTGTTTTCCCTTTGTTTAGTATATCCCCAATTTTGTGTTCCACATAACTGGATGGCATGGATCATTACAAGAAAACTGCAGCGTCCGCTTGGTCCAACAGGTATTTTTACACTTGACAGTGATGCATCGTTTTCTAACCAGACTACACCTTTGTTAGCCCATTGTTTTGCTCCGAGATGTCTGGAGAATTGATTCAACTCGGTCAGACACTTATTGGACCAGTCAGCAAACTATATGGGCACAGCAGACGATGATTCGACTCGCTACCTCCGCTACGCCTCATTAACAAATATTTACACTGCAGTTGCTTTATTCTGTGTCTCAGCTCAGATCATTCAGACACAGATTTGAGAGTTGGGAGTTTTTAATGCTACAACAGCTGCTTACTTAAAAAAAAAAAAAACAGACTCTAGAGGCCAATGGAAAAAGTGCAAGTGGTAAATTTGTTCAATTAAAAGCAATATCCTCATATACTGAGGCTATAGTTGCATGTCATTCCCCCTCTCTCTGATTCCCCATTTCCTGTCTATCTCTACTGTCCTGTCAATAAAAGGCAAAAAGCCCCCCCAAAAAAGTAGCAGGGTTAAGTGAAGCAGAATGCTAGAAAGCCTCACTAGATCACTCCAATAAATTGTGTCGATATCTGATCAGCAGTGTGAGATGACTACAGTAGGGATGTCACGATTATAGATTTTCTTTGTACGATTATTGTCAGAGAAATAATCACGGTATTACGATTATCACGATTATTATGCATTAATTCATTTACATCAATGAATGTGTAAAATATAATTACAATACTAATTATTTATACTAAATATTTGAAGTCTCTGCTATTAATATATAACCATTAACCAATTATTAATCCTCCAGGGGAAGTGTAATATTCAAGTCATTAATTCTCATCTATACCAAATGTTTAAGTTTATCATTGTTTGTTTTTTAGCACAAATTACTGGCTAACATTTAAATTCCTACCAATCATATGTTATGTTAGGTAAATGGACCAGTATTTCTTACATTTATCTTCACTTTGGCACACATCAGCCTCTGTGTTTCCAACATAATATTTTTTGGAAAGTGACGGTATTTGGAAATCTTTACGATTAATTAATTGTGGTGTTTAATACCGCGATTAATTGTGAAAACAAGTAATCATGACATCCCTGACTACACTAATAAATAAACCCAGGAGCCTTGTTCCTGATGTGACACTAAAGTTAACAGTAGCTGTATGTAGTATGCTGTATCCAAGGTAATTAGATTGTATACTTTACAGCTGCGCCACAAACAAACATTATCAATGACTCAAATCACCAACACCTCGCTGGGAGAGATGACCAATCTGGAGGAAAGACTTTCCATTGGCTTCCCTGAAACCTTTGAGCCTAATTGAAGAGGTCTAGCCTTCAGATAAAAAATTTCAGGCTGAACAGCCACTGAATCAGCACCTTGGACCCTGCTCGTCTGCCAGAGTCCTCCGCCTCCTGTAGCAACGCTTATTTCCTTACACTGCTGTGCCGCTGGCATGATAATGGGAAAGCTTGGAAGCGAGGAAAAGTAGAAACAGAGACACACAGTTAAGTATAAAGGGAGCAAGATTTCATTGAGGATATTACGGCACCGTTGAGAAGCAGCCAGCTGATGCAGTGAATACCAGACAGCTTAGGCCCTTCTACCAGACTGAGCGCCGTAAACACTCTGCTCGCGCTTATGCACAAACAGACAAACAAACACATAAACAATTAACGCTCACATACGCAAGCTTTTTCAAAAAAAGAAGCTATTTTACAACCATTTCCAACAGTTTTAACAGTGGCGATGGTAATTATCTGCAGGTCGTACAGACTCATTCCTCCGCTGTGACTACTACTTGGAACATGCATACTGACCACACACACACACACCACACAACACACACACAGTATACACATCCAGGTTGGCATCGGGGAGGTGAGAGGCAGAGCTGCATGGTTGCATGGCAGTGGAATAAAAGGACCAGCCTGAAGAGGAAAAGAAAGGAGCGGTTGATAGGAGGATGTGAGGAGGAATGAGGACGTGTTACAGGATGAAGAACAAACATCAGACTTTGACAGTGTCTTGACTGTAAATAAACGCTGCATTTGAACCTTTTGATCCTCTAATAATGGGATTATTTATATGTTACTGCAGAGAACATCTGAATAATTCACCAACAGCAACACATCACACTTGGCTTAAGTTCCAAGAAACCTGTGGCTCCAAATGTAATTCCCCTTTTCTCTCTTCTATCATGTCCATAAACTATTTTTTTAAGGTTTCACCTGGAGAGGAAATGGGATGAAAAATAACATCTGACTCTCACATGCAGCTAAATCTAAGACTACACACTGCACACTGTGTTCAGGCTACTGTGTGTATTAAGCGTGACAAGATTATTTCAGAGGCCTACCTGATGATCTAACACACACACACACCACCTGCTGATGTCCCCATGATGTCAGCCTAAAAATATCACAAACATGTCCGACCCTGCCACATCTCCCCTTCTTTACTCTCCCCCTTCCCCTTCACACTTGTGCTCAGTATACTCATTATGCTGCTGTGCTAATGATTATATATATATATTTTTTTTAAAACGTATTTTTCCACTGCTGACTTTAACGTGTTTTCTCCACGCTGTCCGTCCAGGTCACATTTTCAGTGCTCGTGCTTTTTCGCACTTTTCCTAATGCCCACTGTCTCCATTGTTTGTTGCCCCAGGGCAGGAAAAAGCGAGCTCTTCCTCCACTTAAGAGGGAAAAAGGGTCAGGCTGAATCAGGCGCTGACAGCACTAAGCCTCTATACCTCTCTGATGTGTCTACAGGGGACGTGTCACTGGAATGACGGACAGAGACAGAGACAGAGAAAGAGAAAGAGAAAGAGACATCTCACAGCGACACAAGAGGAGTAATTCTTTGCAAACAATTATATTGTATACAGAACACAGCCTTCCTAAAATAAGCCTTTATATTGTGCGAAAGGTGCCAAGAGTTGTGCCTCTCTCTCTCCTTTCCCTCCCTCCCTCCCTCGCTCTCTCTTTCTCACACACACACACACACACACACACACACACACACACACACATATCCTGACACGTTGCTAAACATCAAAAGACGTGCCGCTGTCCTGCGGGCATGTCTTTTCCTCTCTTCTCTCTTTCCTCTGCCTTACCCTCCCTCTCTCATTCCCACCTCGCAGTAGACAAGCGCTAGAGAACAAGACGAGCATTTGAGAAGCAGATCGGGACACAAATTGTCCTTTGTTGGGGGTTTAGATCTGAGAGGTGTTTACACAACAGGGCGCATAACACGCGTATACGATCAAACGCAAAGGTAGAAATGCAGAAGTTGAGACGAGAGAAAATTCTCAAAAAGCCTGAGGTGCCCGAGGAAGAGGGAGGGAAGGATGAGAGGTGAAGAGGGGGTGGGGGGGTGGGGGGTGTATCCGCTGTAGAACTGCTTACGGCTATAACTATATATGTGTGTATGTGCATGTGTGTGCGTATGTGCGTGTATAAACCTTATCAGCAGTGAGGTAATAGGTGTACCGGGTGCATGGAAGGGAGAGAAATAGCTGACATTCAAGAGCTGACATCTGACTGACGTAAGGCCTTCCCCGCTGTAAACAGACAGCTTCATCAGACGCACCGCTTGCAGACCTGGCCAGTGTTGAGTAACCACTTCGCACCCTGAGAATAAAGTGATAACACCATGGAATGTGCTAATGTTTGTAAATTGCAAACTCATTTACCCATGACACTGTCTTGTACAGTAAGTAGCTGGATCATTATCGATTCAGAAAATGTTTTTCTGACTCACTCTTCTTCACAAACAAACACAAACTAATTTTTTTTTTATTGCATTATACTTCTTTTTGCATTTTTAAGAGCTTTTTGGATGCAGTGCACCTCAGTTGGAAGATTTTCCGAATGTTTTCAAAACAATTTTACGTTTTGAACAATGAACTGAAATGAGTTCAACTTTTCTATACTATGACATTAGCAGAGCGCAAATGATAAAGCAGAGTTCCACTTGACATTTAGGTCAAAAAGCTTCTTTTAAGTTAAGTTAAGTTAATATATTTCTCAGTCAAAATAAACACACTGAAAAGGCTCCATGATCTATGTCACTTCTCTACACTAATCTACATGTTTATTGATTTCTCTGCTTGCTCATAATGTGGTGTGACACAATTTTGCAAGATGTTGATGGAGTAAATTAGGAGTTCCTGCTGATGCAAGTGTGGACGAAAACAACAATTTTAATTCAATTAATTGACACTTATGTTACTGCATGCACTGTATTCAGGGAAAAATGCACTGGTCTAGCAACCTTTAAACTACACAATTACGTAAAGGCCTAAAACAAACTCCATAAGACATAGCATATAGAACATTATCAAGCTTGGAAATGGGATGAGTGCCTCTAATCTAAATGAAACTCAACCAGTGAGGAGGTCATGGGAGAATTAACACGCTATAACAAGACTGTTGTCTGTGCCTGTGCACTGGAACCTATCACAGTAGCATAGACAAAGCCAATGGGATGTATACAATAGGAGGCCATGGGCCAACCCAGGCTATTTTATAGGGCGCTGGGCTGCTCTGTCCTCGGCTAATGTGCGGTGGTCAGTGTGTGGGTTGTGCTTTTGGCTTGGCAGAGCTATAAAGGCACTGGAGGGTTGCAGGAACATCATGTCCTCACAGCAGGGGCAAATACTGGTTAGGAAGTCACCGCCACGCACGCTCGCACATTTACCCTACATATTCATTCAAATGAAATGAAACATGACACTGGCCACGATCACAAATGCCCTTAGTCACGCCCTAACCCATATAGTCCTGGACATGCACACAGGTGTCTCAGCTTACAAGTGTTAACAGTGATTTATAACACTCTTTTCTCTCTTTTACTGCACTTGACTTTCACTCTCTCAGTAGTCCAAGTATTTTTGAGTACCGTTTTGTTAGGCGAGATTGAGGTGATTCATTACTTCTCCCACTGCGGACATTTGATCTAACTGCTGTTCGGATCCAAAACGGAGGCCAGCTTCTCTCCCCTTTTCCTGTTTACTGCAAGAAAAACATTCACATGCACTGTTCACGCGCTCACGTACAGATGCTGGCATTATTCACGCCACTTTTTTTGATGCTTCACGTGCATCAAACAAAAACATCTCGCACACAACTACCGGCGTAAACGGACAGTGCATGGACTTGCCGATACACATGCGAATGCACACTCTTGACACTGATGTTATAAGCAGCTGAAAAGGCAGGGATGAATCATAGTTTGCTGGAAAACTGTCCCGTACAGACTCTCGGGTGCATTTTGGAAGGAATACAGAGTTCTTTAAAGGACTCCAGACACTAACACTACTACATGACTCATTACTTTACGGAGAACTGGATGGAGAAATGGACAGAGGGAAGGATGGCGAAAGATGACAGGGGGCGGAAAAGGCAGCAGGGGACAGGTTGAAACACAGCAGAGGGTATGAGAGAGGACAAAAGTTTCCAGCTATCTCTGCAATTGTGTGCATGTGTGTGTGCATGCATGTGTGCATGCGCTTGGTGACGTGCCCGTGTGAATGTGGTTATCTGCACTGGTTTACAAGCAGAGCATGCAGCCTGGCTGATATGAACTTCCCACAAAACGATACGTTTGTGTGCTCTGCTTATAGGCGTAAAGGTGAAGCTGCCCGAGCTGAGGCGAAGACGCGACGTGCTGGGGGAGGTGATCTTTTTGGCCTCTTAGTCTGGCCTCTGTGCGCTGGATGGCTGTGGGGATGGTCGAGGTTCAGTCAGGCCTGCAGCTCTCCTGTGGAGAGTGACCTCATCGCCTGGCCCCTGGCATTGTGGCAGCAGCACAAAGCCATGCAGGGGACGGAGAGAGAAGACTACACATGAATGTGGGGGAGGGCCTGGATGTGAGTGTGGATGTAGATGGGAACGAGCCTGCATGACTGAAAGAGGGAGAAAGACAGGAAGAGAAAGAGAGAGAGAGAGAGAGAGAGAAAGTAGTGGATTCTGAAAAGGGGGGAAAAAGAGGACCACCAGGCTCTCAGGAAGAACAGGGATGAGAACACACAGAGGGTCAAAGAGGGAAATCAGTAAGACAGGAAACACAAACACCACCGCAAACAAACAGACTAAACAACGCACAAGAGAAACCTGCTAATTTGTTCATGCTGCTGTTGCAGAGCCCACCATAAAATACTGATCATAGATGCAGTCAAACATCCTCACAACTCTTTTCACCTGAACACACAGAGACACAGCTTCTCTCAATGACAGGATGGGACACACAAATAACTGTAAAGCCAAGTCACACACACACACACACACTGACACACACTACTCCACAATAGTCCTAAAAGAGATTTGGCTGGGAGAAGACTCGCAGCCATCCACCCCGCTATTCAGTACCACTATATCCTGTTTCCCCTGCTCAATGCGCTGCCAGGAATCACAGACTGCAGGGGGTCACCTAACACAAGTGTGTATCCCCATAGGCATCCTATAATTTGGGACACAATATGAACTTTGTATGTGCATGTATATGTCTGTTTCCTAGCAGAGGCAATGGCTCAAGTGATAGTTAATATCTGTGTTATCTGTGTGTGGCAAAAACACCCCCTAGGGGTTGATATATGGTATCAACACAGTGTCACTGTGTCCATGTGGATGTCAATGAAGGTAGTGTGAGGCTGCGTCACAAAAAAAAAACCCATACTGCCTGTACTGTTCATTTTAGACACAGCGTATCTGTTTCAAATATGAACTCATTCACTGGAGCACAATAGATGCAAGTCGCACATCTATTGATATGGAGCCTGATTCAAATGAGCGAGTTATCAGATATGATGATGAGAGCTGTGTTCATCTGATACGGCTGCACAGCACGCTATTTCACACTGCATCCTCTTTGTTGTCTTGCTCCTTCGCATGGGCCCTTAAATAAACTTCCGCTGGAACACGAGACGACGCAGATCTCTCCCGGGCAGTTTCAGTGTCTCTCTCTCTCCGCTTCTGTTTGTTTATTTAAGCTTCCCCTGTCGCTCGCCGATTCATTTATTTTTGTTTTTGCACCTCTTTTAAGCAGCACACAGAAAAAAAAAAGAGTGCCGGTGCAATAAAGATGTTCCCTGTCCATCGGCAGGGCCTAGCGGGGAAGGTGTAGAGGTCAGAGTTTAGGGGTCAGAGGTCAACTAATCGGTCACTTCATCAACTAATTACTCTGCTTGTTAATTAGAGGATTAAAGCAGGCAGGATGCAGTAAACACAACCTCTTCACAATCCTCTTCTCCTTTTTTATTGTTATATTGAATGTTGTTTCTCATGGAATCGTATAAATTGGATTTTTTTAAGTATATTATCTACAGGTATGTGTGTTTTCTAGTTGTTCACTTCCTCCACATACTGTATCAAGGATGAATCCCTGTATTTGCTTGATTTACAACTGGGTTTTCATTTGAAAGGATTTAACAACTCTTCTAACCACATGGTATGTTATTTTAGAATATTTTGAAGCTCTGTGAAGACAGCTCAAGGAATGGGATAAACAGGGTTTCACGGTGTCTGCCAGACTTTTTTATATGGTTATACGTAGAGCAGGTCTTCTCATGTCTCTACTGTCCCCAGGAGAGTGTTTAGTGGTCTAAGGCCATTAGATTAATGCAGGGGGACAGGAGAATACAACCTGATGAGCATATGTACATGTGTCTATTTGTGAATGTGTATCAAGGGAAAGATAAACGCGCCTCTGATAGATTTCCCAGAGGCCTTTTCCTCTGTAATTAATTCTTTTCGTTGAATGTGACCTCAAAGAATTGCTCCCGTGCCTGATCCGTAAGTGGGAGATCATCAAGGTCATTTATACAGGTGTGCGCAAAAACAACCAAAAACAGGCCAACACAAACACATACATGGTGTGCTGCTATCACAAGTCTCATTTTCCTATCACATCAGTAGGAAGTTAGATAAGAAACACTATTAGAGTAGGAACTGTAAGAATGTGTGTTTAAACAGGCGATAGCGCTGCTGTTGACCATATTAAAAGACTGGTTCTCAATGGGCATATAACAGTGGGAAGTGGTGGGGAGATAGGCTGGCAAATCTCATCTGAGGGTGCACCTGGACAAACAGGCCCTATGTGCATGCACACGTGCACGTGCATATACACATAAGAACCTGTAAACTTGACAGGTTGATTGAAGCCAGATATCTAAATTGGTGTAAGCGAGTGTGACCTGATTCTTTCTGTTATCTTTCCTGATATTTTGTTATCAAGGCCCTGTAATCTGAAAACTATCATCTCAGAGCTGTAAGTTAACTGAAACCAAAACAGAACAATCAGACATCCAGATGGTAAGATGAGATAATAGTTTCAGTCGGTATGATAACGACTGCTGCATGGTTACAGTATTGAGACAGGTGGCTGCAGCCTGATTTGGGTGTTGGCAACCCGAGCCCAGCACAATATGAAATCAAACACCTGTTCCCGGCTTATCTTGTGTGTTTGTATGTGTGTGTTTGTGTAGGCATATCATAATGAGGTCATAATGACAGCTAATGGGTGACGAATAGCGAGTTCCACCCAGTGGCGTGCTGGGAGTCACCCCATGGCACAGGTTCAAATGTCAGCTGAGAGTCCAGCCAAGGTCAAAGACATAAACACAGAGATACTGTCCCCTGATGGTACCACACAGCATGTGTTCAGTCACTGTCTTGTTAAAAATTGCATTAGTACAAGGAAAATGTCCTTTGATGTCTTAATTTCTGTAACCTGCTCGGCCTGCCAAGTGTTTGACAAAAAAAAAACAAAAAAAAAACAGCCTGCTCATAACAAAAACAAGGATTTGCTGAGATCTGGAGGGCAAAATGTGTTAAGGTTTCACTTCCAGGCAGCTGAGGAAAGATGGACTATACACACACACACACACACACACACACGGCTGGTGCAGCTCAGAGAGTTTGAGGCCATAAAGTTTGACATATGGAATGGTGTGTTAATCAAAGACTCCACGCTCCCAGCTGGAACAGACGCACTGGGAACAAAGTCTGACATGCACACTTGAGAATGTACTTTCGTGAGTGTGTGTGTGTGCGTGCGTGTGCACACACACTTGCATGGCAATGCATTGTGAGGACCAGTTTGAGTTTTAGACTTTTAGAAATGAGGACATTTTGGCTGAAACCTATTTTCTGACACACCTTTAAATGACTGTTTAAGTGTTAAGACTTAGTTTTAGGGTTCTGGTTAGAATTAGGTTTAGAGTGAGGAGCTGGGGAATGCATTATGTCAACCAGTGTCCACACAAAGATAGCTGTACGTGTGTGTGTGTGTGTGTGTGTGTGTGTGTGTGTGTGTGTGTGTGTGTGAGTGTGTGTGAGTGAGTGGAGCATTTACTTACCTTTGTAACAGTACAGTTCATGGGCTGCCCTATTGTTTTCTTTTCTAAAGAAATCTCTTCACAACTTCCTTTACCTCCATCAGAGGGACTGTTGATATCATTTTTCATGGGAAGAATTTCACTTCTTGAGCAAACCATATGACAAAAAATATATTTACAAAAAATGTCATTGGTATTGTTTGACCACAACAGAGAAAATCTACTTTTAAGAAGGAAGAGAGAAAGATGAGGTATGAGTGAAGAGTTTCTACAGTAGATATTACATTGTATTCCTGTGTTGTGTGTTTTTTTTATTTATTTTTTTTATGTTTTTGCATTTTATATGAGTATATGCAATACTGATTTTAACTTTTTATGGCTGAGCTATGACTCACTTCTGTGAAAAGTGTTCTATAAATAAACTTCATGGGCTTCTCAAGACCTGCAGATATTCAGGGTGCAGGCAACAGAAAGATGGGCAATAAAACATCTAAGTTGCTTCCTTTTCAATTGGTCTCTTCCTCTTTCACCCTCTGCATCTCACCTTCACCTGTGCACAGTTGGAACAGCATTTCTTCTAAATACCCCTCTTTATTCTCTCTATTCACATCACATGACATCTATGAGACAGGATGTGATATTTTGTGTTATTCTGCTTGATGACGCTCTCATAGGTCATTTTTCAGCTGCCTAGCCCGTTCCTCTGATTATACATTGATATATACATTTATACTGTATATATATATGGGTGTTAGAAGCATTTGAATCAAATCTCATCTAATTACACACTAAGATTTGTAGATTTTCTTATTTACACCCATGCTTTATCCATTTTGGCTCTTATATGTATCATGCTGGCAGCAAGGATGTATATCATGGGCCTATCCTCTAGAGCTGTCTCAGTGGGGATTTAAATAAACTAACCAGGAAATTACTGGAAACCCTCTCAATCCTGCAGTGCCAGCTGTGTGCATATGGACACCAAGTATGAAAGTCGCATACAGTCAACACTGGCAGCCCATCTATTACAATATAGAATCATAGAACAAATCAATTTTATAGACTGAAATGTGTGCATCTGTCTTATGGCTGTCCTGCTGTTCACGCTGCAAGATACACATCATGATCGATGTGCAAACCTAATTTTGATTGTTATCAATAACAGTAAGATTGGATTGGGTTGTAAAATGAAACTGCCCACACAGGGCAATATCAAGAAGAAAGGAGAAGTAGAAAGTAAAAGAAAATGCGTCCTTGTTGGCAAGTGTCTGTTATTAAGCTCACTAAAAATGCACTGCTTACAGAGCCGGAGCCACAGCCAGCCTCCATCGATTCCCAGAAAGATAGATAAGTTGCTTAGAAAGATGAGATGAACGAGGGACAGGGTGAGAGAGGGTAACACAGCAAGGCATGGAGGAGAGCGACGCAAAAAAAAGTGTTGAGAGGAAAAGGAGAGTGCTGGCGAGAGAAGGGGAAACAAAGAGGGCTTCATTGTTTTCGATTGTGCTCATTACTGAAGGGGATGATAGCATAATATAGTGCTAATGGGGGAACAAATTGTGTGGTGTTCAGCTTACATAACTGCTGAGTGACTAATAACACAAGATGTTTCCTTGAGACACACACACACACACACACACACACACACACACACACATGCAGACAGCTATCATCTCTGTAGTTTTTTCCTTTCTCTTTCTGTCTCACAGTACCTACAATATCGGCCGATATTATCGGTAATGATCTCTCATCCAATACATGCGTTGACCGTTCCCATTGCTGCCAAGGAGCCATGGTCAGCTGTCAGTACCTCTTCAACCAATCAGAGCACTTGAGCAAGAACATCTGATCAGTCAAAGAGCCAGCTGTTCGCAGAACGAGGGAAGAGCAAGAGAAAGAGAGGGCGCAACACGTTAAAAGAGAAGATCAGGCAGTCCGACTCCATCTGCCATTGTGCGTCAGTCCTCGACAGTTCTGGCACATCTTAAGAAGCCACTGTGCTTCATAGCGTGACTTCATCAATGCCAATGACAGAAGGATGAACAAGCATAAAATGATTACCCTTAAGCTGAATTCAACTTCATTTTCTGTTTTGCTGCCAGTAATAGGTATATTACCAATGTGAACAATTATCATTATGTCAATGTCCCCATCGTGGGACGAATAACTGATTATCTTATCTTAATAAAGAAAGAGCAGAACTCAGACTTGCACCTTTTCAGGTGAAGTTTTGTGCCAAACCTTAGCAACAGGAGCTTGCAGTGTACAGACAATAAGCCATGTGCAAAGGCCTCCCGGCTGCTGTGTGCAGTTTTTCATTAATGCCCGAGGACCACATCCACCATACATCAATACACTTCTGTCTGTAGGGGCTCCAGGCACAACAACCGCAACATAACCGCAGTGTGAGCAAGCCACCAGCCAAACCAGGCAGCCAGCCGTCCGGCATCATCAGCTGGAAGTGAAGAGTGAAGAAGAACAGAAGAGAGGGAGGGGGGGACTGACAGAGCAACAGGGAGAGGAATAGAGAGTTAGAGGAAGGAGGCAAAGCCAACTAGCTGCCATCTCCCTGTACGATCTAGCGAATCAGACACTAACTGAGAGTCTTCAGCGCTGCTAGCTGCCTGTTCACCCACAAATCCCACAACAACCAAATTCCTATGCGCAGAGCATTGATGGCTGATGCTAGCTGTGTGTAGCGAGACAGCAAACATGACAGCCAGTCGAATAAATTCTACATCAGGCATGGTTTCATGGGCTGACGACACAGCCATTACATAGCTTGGCATGCCGAAAGGCCTTGAGTACATTAAAACCTGATGGTTTATGGTCTACTGCCGCATATTTTTGTGGTGTAATTCTAATCTGCCACATCAGCCACCCAAGTACATGGTTTTTCAGACTGTCCGGATCTATCACATGTTGCACTGCGCTCGGGGCTGCTTCAGAGGCACTGACGTGCAATCAGAGGCCTGCGTGCCTGTGCCAAGGGAGCACGGTAAATTGTCAGCTGACGAAAGACTGGAAAGAGTGTGTTTTGGGTTTGGTCTGCGGAGGCTTTAGCCAACAGGAAAGCTCCGGTGTTTTCCTCTCCATGGGGCATAATGGATTCTCCCCGCCAATGAAACACTATTCCGGCTGGCGGGCGGGACCGCCCGCCACCTGAGAGTCTTTCCCACAACACCCCCTTCACTGTCCGAGCCAGATCCAGCCATCAGCGGAGATCTGGGACAGATGGAAGGATGGAGAGAGGAGAAAATGTGAAAGAACAATGAATAGGAGCAGATGGCAAAGAAGAAGGGAGGGACAGGGGGAACTGGCAACCCTCTCGCCGAGATGACTATGGCTAATCGTTGATTTCTGAGCAGTGTATCCGTGTTCCTCCACCCATATCTGAATATACAACATGATACACATAGGTTACCATAACAACCAACAAACACATACAGTTGCCCCCCTTCGCACCCTTCACCCTCCTCCCCCTCTGCCACATCTGTCCATGTTAACCCCTCCTTCTTGATATGTCTGTGTCTCCGCAGACATCGGATGCTCCCAGAACGGGCAACACTGGCACACAGTGGCCACACGGGCAATACACCCAACTGGAACAATGGCCTGTTCGTGTTTTTATCACCTTACAAAAATGCACTCAGTCCACACACACACATACAATCACACACACACACTCAGGCATCATCACAGTGGATATTGTGCAAACCTATTTTTGAAGTGACAGTTCCCTTCAAGCCAATTTATGAAATCAGGGTAAGGGATTAGAGAGACCCAGTTTTTTCCAGCTTGTATTCCCCTGCAGAAAGACAATTTCTTGGCCATGCATATTTGTAACTAAGTAGACTTTAAATCAGCTTTTAATATGCATCTACACGGCACAGAGTTAAAATAGTATATCATTTTATGTAGCAGTGCTTCCTGATATTCAAGGATTATTTTTAAAGTCAGATTAAAACCCAAAACAATGAATTTGGTGATTAATTAATCAGCGCGACCAACTACTTTAATAATGCATTGTTTGTTCAGGTTATTTTTCAGTGATGTGTGAGCAATTCATCAAGATCAATTTATTCTACTTTCTATCTGGGTCACAATAGTTTGGTACCTTCTCTCATTGTCATCCAGGTGAGCAAACAGCACATTCTTGGAGATGGCCTTCGCCAAGGCAGTCATGGTCTTGTAGTCCTTTGGGATCACCTGTGTAGACAAAGCGGTCATGTTAATAAAGTGGTCTGCAACAACACAGTGCAGGTGGACACATGAAACAAACCAGCACAAACACATAATAACCTCGACTTCAAAAGCAGACCAAATTGAGTAATTAAAGAGCAGTGTATTGGCAAACTCTGAAAGGAATATCCCGCACATGTGTCTGTGTATTTTTGGGAGAGCCCATCTGTTCAGGGATTACACTCAAAATGTCACACAGCACTTAAGAATTCACAAGAGGCCTGAACTCATTCATAAAACATGCATTTTCGTGTTCCAGACTCTGTGGAGTGTGTGTGTGTGTGTGTGTGTTCATGAGGGAATGGCAAAGTCTGTAGCCACAACAAAGCCACAGAAGTCCGTATTTAAATAGATAGATTTCCTAGAAGAGAAACTCCTCATACTGTGGGGTTGAGAAAGGCAAAAAGTAACAGAGAAGGGAAAACAGTAAGAAAACTAAATCCTTCTTTCTGCAGAATAACTAAGGCAGGAGTGTGTATGTGTGTGTGTGTGTGTGTGTGTGTTTTGTCTCTGGTGGTGGTGGACAGGAGGGGGGTAGGGTGTAATTACGTTAAACCAACAGATGTCTCCACATGAAGACGACCATGAAGCGCTCTGCACAACGTGTACACAAATACACACACAGCCACATCAGATGAGAGATAAAAAAGTACCAAATGTTTTCTATCGATGTGCACTGCTTAGTTCTAGTGGACAGCTAAGAGGAAGAGGCTGGTCTGGCCTGGAAACTGAGTTGGAGGCAGACACAGACACCCACAGGAGCTCAGTGGTAAAAGTAATTTTCAGATTCAGATTTTAGGTCAGCAACCTAATCATCCTCCATGAGCTCCAGCTCCAGCGCCGTCACCCAGAGGACCGTTAAATATCGGGGCACTCGGCTTCTTACGAGCGTGCAACTAGCATTTGAATGAAAATTACGATCTGTCTGGTTTCTTGTCTGTCTTGTTGTTAAACTATCTTTAGCGCCAAGCCAGCTGGAAAAAGATGGAATAAAGCCACAGGAGAAAATGGATTTCTAATGATTTAACAACTGTGCTTTGAAGCAGTTACAGTATGAGAGGAAGCCAATAAGATTTAGCTGGCAAGGTGCATGTGTAAAAGTAATGACAAGCTTATTGCCACAGTCTACATTGCGGCATATGTACATCCCAAAAGTTAATGTGGAAGTAGTATTTGACTTCACCTCTTCCCCACCTTGTCATAACAGTGTCAACACTAGTTCCCATCAGTGTGCTGCCAGCCCTGCAGTTCATTCTGTTAATGTGATGTCCAGGCCTGACTGACAGGCCTCACAGTTTGTTACTGTAAGACTAATAGCACTTCACAGCAAAGCCTTTTCTAATCAGATGAACGGGGTCGGCTAATAAATTGTGTTCATTCAAACCAGCTGTTGATTTTCACAGTGGAGTCATTAATGGAATGGACGACGAAGGAAGATGTCAGCAAATAGGCTGCGAGCACACAGCATGTGTACGTGTTATTGTGTATTGGTGTGTACGCGCGTGTGTGAGTGTGTGTTACTGTAATGGTCAGAAGCAATCCTCTCGTTCTAATTCACTTTCCTCTGTTGGTCTGTTGCATTGGACAAGCATGTGAATTAGTTTCTCTTTTTGGCAGGCTGCTGACTCGGTTGTGTGAGTGGTTGCATGTGGGAGTTGTTTCTTGTGGGTCGGGGACGTCTGTTGCGTTTGTCGGTCCGTGAGACAGCAAGGGACAGTGAGTGAAATGAGGGTGGGGGTGGGGGCCGGCGCGTTGCCATGACACATGACTGCAGCGTCTGGTGGACATCTCAGACCCATAAACACAAATGCACGCGGGTGTGTGCACACACCTGACACATATACTCACACACACACACACACACACACACACACACAGACACACTACATGCTTCAGTGGCCATGTGATTACAGCGTGGTGAAGGGGGTTCATGCCGTTATGTCATTACCAAGCAATTAATGGCAAGTGAAGTTAATTACAAGTGAATGAGCACGGTAATGATATAGCAACTAGGGTGTGTGTGTGTGTGTGTGTGTGTGTGTATATGACAAGGTAAGTTATAGTTTTTGGCTAAAGAGCGTCCTTTCCTGTTGCTCCAATAAGTTGTGGAATGGACACGAGAAGTTGCACCATGACTGATAACTCTAACAGTCCTGCAGTCCTCAATGAAAGAACTTGAAGTCACGTTTAAAAAGGAAATTATTCTAGCTGCTTCTCTTCCTCCTAAACTCTCAAACATAATGTGTGTCATGCTATCTCATCATCCAGAAATTAATTCATTTACTCAAGATTTTGCACCAGTGTGTGTACTGTATGGGTGATTCTTCAACAAATTTTCTGTCCTCGGGGTGAAAAAAATATTTTTCAAAACAAAACAGTTATGGTATTTGTTGGGGCTAAATTGTAAAAGCTCTGAAAAAAATAACTGTGTCTCAACTATGACATTTGATTATTGTTTCTGTATGTTGAAAATCCAAATACGCCAATATTTCTATGTTTTGGGTGTGTCCCCAACCCTCGACTCGACTTGACTTCAGTATTCTTTCAGGGGCCCCAGAATTCCTAGCAACGGGCCTGGCTCCTTTATTGTAGCCCTGTTTATTAACTGCTGTGTTGACATTACACAGTTTACACTACTGTGTTATGAATTCATCTGTCTAACAGTAGAAAATATGCATTAAGTATGCATTTATCTGTGCAAACACGTGAATTTGCATGTGTGCATGTACAGTACTGAATGTGGGTGTCTGTGTGTGTCTTTGCACAGATGTTTGCTTATGCATCCATCTTTCCGAGGCTGACCTTGCGAACGTAGCTGACAGCGTCCTCTTCGGTGTAGACCTCGGCGCTGACCCCTCCCCTGCGGCGCCGGGCCTTGACAACGGGGTTTGGAGGTGGGGGAGAAACCTCATCGTCATGTGAATCTGACTGGCTGTTAGATTTCTGACGTGCCATGATTTGCTTGCATTCTTCCTGTAAAAAAACACGAGGAGGACAAAGACAAGATTGGTAGAGGGACAAGCTTATAGAGAGTGACAGTGAAGGACAGAAAAATGTTTTCCGCATTAAAAAAGCATTAAAGATGGAACATCTATAGACAGCATCCTTGTGAGAGAAATAATTCAACATGTAAAAGAAAACGGATTTGAGGACAAACTATTGTAGCTTCAGGGCTAGACAAACAAAATCATCTGAGAGCACCTCTTATTCTGTAACCACACAACCAATCACATGAAGAAGGGCTGACAAACCTCTTCAAACACCCTGTCTAACATCAAGTATCATGTGGATTCTCAACCAGGTCAGATAATAGAACAGAGCGAGCACAGTGGAGATGTTCTCGTCCTGAGTGCACACACTGCCGAGACGTCTACCGTCCGTCGTACCAAGTGAAAGCTATCAAATATTGAACATGGAGAGAGGAGAGGGGCTTAACCAGGTACTCTCATCCTCTCAGATAATGACCAACAACGGATAAATACATCAAAGTGGAGACAGGATGCCTCTAGCTGGCCGTCGTTTCAACTGCTGAACACTCTGCAGGTGATGAATTATTAATTGCAAATTGATTAACACATTACCATAAGTACACAATAAAAACACTGTAGGGTTGTTGATATATGAGACAAGGGTAATGGGATGACAGTTTGTGCAAAGGTAACTGGTATCCAGAGCAAAGAGCATTTTTAGGATGAATGGCAGCTCTATTTGTGTCCTACAGTAGATGCATGATGTGTTTATTCCTTCATATGGATGAATTACTGTGTCTAAATGGATTGATTTAACAGCAGTGATATTTGTTCGCCATTATACTATATTTTGTTGCATTTTTTCTATTTGCTGGTTCACTGCATTGCTACTGTGCAGTCAGAAATAAACAAAGATGTCTTAAAGGAACAAGACTCCAGACAGGAGAGCAGCGCTACAAGTGGTGTTCCCACACTGCAGCGCAGTTAACAGCAACACACAGACAGAGATAAACAGAAAAACAGCACAATGAGCAGATTTCCTTGGTTCAGTCACCAGACAAAAACATTGAAAGATGTTCAGATACACTGTATTCATATTCATCGCAGTTTAGTATTGGAAATGTTATTACTAAAAGAGTTACAGTCAATAGACAATTGTTTCCCCACCAGACAGAGAGGCGCAAACTATTTAGCGAAAACCAGAAACAGAGTTTGTCTGGAGATCTGTACAGTACATTTGCATGTCTTTATGTTCATACAAACATTGGTCTGGCTTCATGGCCTCCAAATAAGCCCATTAGCTGAATATTTGATTAGCTTAAATCATTGTCTATCTAGAAAAAAGGGGGGGGGGGAAAGAAAATAATCAATTATTTTGATAATTATTCGTCAAATAAGGCATTTTACATGCAAAATGGTGAAATATTCTCTGCGTCTCTTTATTTTCTATGATAATAATCTGAACGTCTTTGAGGAATGGTGGTCAAACAAAACAAGATATTTTTCCAAATCACCTGGACATTAATTTGGGAGAACAATCAACAGATAAACAACTGTAAAAATGACCAATAGTTGAAGACTTTGTTCAGTCTTCTTGGTGCAGTGATCATAGTGTATTAATAAAATTAGTCATGTTTGATTAATTCATTATTGAAGAGGCAGTTTTTAAAGAGACACAGCTTGTTTTGCGTCACCACCGTTCCACTGACCTCACAGCACCTGAAATTTGGAGAGCCTGGTACACACAACACAACACAACACAACACAAGTAGCTGCATTTTTTTTTTTTTAATGAAATTCACTGAGGCAACTTCTCTCTCTCACAAAAAGAAAAACTGGAAAGAGAGAGGGAGACCTGAAGCAGCTGGGGGCAGACTGATTACTGAATGCTTTGAGCAGAGATCAGAAATCGCTCCTGCTTCAGGGAGGGACAGAGAGAGAGGCAGGCAACCTGTGACCGAGCCATCAGACAGATCACAGAAACATGGAGAAGCAGGGGAGGAGAGGAGAGGTGGAGAGAGCAGGTGACAGGGAGAAGACCGCCATGTTACCTGAAAACTGAGACAAACCGAGCAGCCCAACCTCGCAACTCAGCACTTATTTGCACATTCTTCCTAAACTATCTGCATAATGCATAATGTAACAGTATAATGTAATGGGAATGGAAGCAGTGATACAGCGAAGCTACAGTGATCTGAAACATCAGCTAGTTATACTGGTGTCTGGAAGGAAGGCAGCTTGCACTTTCACTCATTCCTTCCATCCCTTTTTCCACAGTGTCTTGAATTCACTCCCTCCTCTGCTGCCTGACTCTGTCTCTTTGATGCTCATTACAACCTAAGGTTACTGTGATGCTGCGCTCTGTGATAATGCAGCTCACACACACACACACACACACACACACACACACACACACACACACACACACACACACACACACACACACACACACACAAAAAAACACACACACACACACATAAGCAAACATACTCTAGGGCATACACACACACTTCTTGCTTACGCAGAGTCACTGCCTGAGGGAACACAGCCAGGAGGAGGAGAAGAGGGGAGGCAGAACCAGAGAGCAGCATTCATACACACACACACACACACACACACACACTGCAACTCACAGATTGAGCTTAATCAACGTGGCAAGGTCTGCAAACAGGTAACACACCACCTCCTCTAGACAGTGTCAGCAAAGCAAAAACAAACACTCCTCTTTCTTCTAAGTGCTGCAAATATGAAAACAAATACATCTTTCTCATCAAGTCAGACTCACAAAAACTAGCAAACACTGATCTAATGTTTCACCTTGCAACAAAACTTAGTTAGCAGCACCATGCAGAAGGCTAAGTTGTACAGGTTAGGTTTGTTAGCACAGGTATTTACCATGGCATGGAGGGGCCCCTGGTCAGGCCTGCTGTGTGTCCCTCAGCCTGTCAGAGGCACCGGGCATCAAGTCAAAAGTGTGCATGGGAGTCAACACACATGGATGCCGACCTCATACACATCTGACACGCATGCCGCGACACGGCAGCACCTTGCCATGCTCGTACAGCAAACGGTGTCTGTGCGTGTGCGTGCGTATACACACACTCAGGTTTGAGTGTGTGCGTGCGTGCGTGCGTGCGTGCGTGCGCAAGTAAACAGAGAATCCAAGTCAGCGTATGAGGGAGTGAGAGAGAGCGCGAGTGGCAAAATGTCTGCAATCCCCACGACACAGCAGCTAAAGAACAAGTCTACTGATGAAAACACTGATCACAGCAAAAAGCCCGTCTCTCCATCTCTCCTGCGCAACTCGCTCTCCGCTTTCCAGCCTCTCTCTCTCTCTCTCTCTTTCACGCACACACACACACACACACTCACAATCAGGTGGCGCAATGAGCGGGCTCCTCTCGCTTCCCCCCTGTCACTATGACAACTGGGTACTGTGAGCATCCTGAATAGTTGGTGGAGAGTCTGAGCAGGAAGCTCACGCACCTACATTCACGCACACACCAGTTCTGACGTCTGTTGACAGATTTGCCCCCCCCCCCTTCGCACTCTCTCTCTCTCTCATCTAAAGTAACACATCTAAAGTGATTCAGTTCACAGAAGGGAGAACGTCACACCCTTCAATACAGACTTCTGTTGTGACCAAATGCCATGGTCTGTGTGTTTTAAACCAACAAATGGCTCCAAACAAGCCTATACAGTAGTATAGGGGATACATCATCATCATCATCATCATCTCAAACATCCCCTGTTCGCGCCAGACGCCGTCGGTCCTGTACCATGCAGTGTCTCTCTCAGTCCTTACTCATCTCCAGCCCCACCCAGTCCTTTCCTCTTAGGTCAGAGGGTCAGCCATCAAGTGAGGACTTTGTGTCTGACTTCAACAAGTCCTCATACTGTTGTTGTGTCCTCCAGTGCTCAAATTGTGTGACTGTTGATGTCTTATGAAAAGTTAAAGGGATAGTAGCATTTTTTTTAAAGTGGGGTTGTATGATCTACAAATAGCCCCTAAGTACTTTAATTGCAGTAGAAGACTCTCTACACTCCTCCCGTTAGCAACGCCAGCCCATAGCCCTGCCCAGAGATTTACAATATACATTGTTGTGAATGGACCCAAAGAAATGGCCTATTTTTGTGGCCTAAAAGAGGTTTTACCTGAAAAAAAAATACACAGTTCCATTGTTCACTATTATACAATTTTTTCCAGCCCCTCAAAGTGCAAGAAAAACGCAGTTTTTATTTGGACAACCCCACTTAAAAAAAAAATGCTACTATCCCTTTAAAGAGGAGCCTGCAACTTTCACCAGCATCTGAAAAAAATCTTTTTCTTCTGTTTGTTCAAAGAGTAGCTTAGCAATTTCATTCTATTTTCTTTTTTTTTTGCCATGTTTGTACTTTGTTGCCATAATATTTCAGTCTGTGGTAGTGTAGTTTCTATTTCAAATAATATAACATCTATTTCCAAAGCACACCTCTTTTAATATCCATATCCGTTTAATGTATTTATTTATCCTCTACTCTTGAATCAGTGTTGTTGTTGCTGTGTGTCCGAGTCTCTCTCTCTCTCTCCCTCCTCTCCTCTCCTCTCCTCTGCTCTCCCTGCGTCATCATCGGCGGCTGGGTGCCAGAGAGAAAAGACAGGAGAGAAGTGATAGGAGAGGAGACAGAGGACACAGGCGTAAGCAGGACACAGAAGCTCTGTAAAAAAAAAAAAAAAAAAAAAAAAAGTGGCCTTTCCAACAGAGACACATTGACTGTAGGTCAGGGATTAATCCAAATGAATGAAGACGGAGACAAAAGACGGAACACATCCAATCCCGTTCAGCCTCAGTTCTATGTAAAGTGAAGTTACCATTAAATAAACTATTATCAGTACTAATGTCAACTCGTTTATGGACGATGAGTCATGTTAAAATGAGCCTCTCCTGTGTTGTTCACCCCATGAAACCAATTTGCGCCAAGCAGACAGGAACAAAAGTTATGCTCATTCTAATAGCTCTAACAGACCAGTGTTAATCAGCCCAAACATCCAATGCGGTCAGCACGAATGTATTCAACTCATCAGGAGGGACTGCAGCACAAACACACCAACATGTCGACAAAATATTCTATTCTTCCATCGAGTTGAAATATTAGAATAGAGGGGGCAAAAAAACAGTGATGGTTACCTTAGGTAGTCCTAGTCCAGTGACGTACATACAATTTCACTCTCCACTGCTGGGGCTGAAAGCATGCGAGTGAACCAAAAACAACAAGGTGCCGCACAAATAACCACACACACACACACACACACACACACAGGTAATGAAGCGTGGGGAGCAGATTCACCAGCAGAGCTAACAGTCTACTCATCACTCTGTTCCAGGCCATTACAGCACCACAATGGACAGAAAGTTTGATGATGTTCACTCTTCATGGCTGTGATGCGCGTGCACACACACACACACACACACACGCACACACACATACACACACACAAATGTCTAACCCTAAACCTCACTATCCAAATAATTCCAATCCAAAACCTCAAATCTAAAGGCTAAAATTTCAACTTAAAACAGCAGCATCTCCAATCTTAACCTCAGACTTTAACCCTGAAATACACACAGATTTAGATTTAACAACTTGCAAGGAGCAACTCGCTTCTCGTCTACAGTAAACACACAAAAATGACAAGACACAGACAGCTACCAAGCACAGACCAAGCAGCAATCTCTTTTGCTAAGTACCTAAAACTGCAGGTCCTTCAATGGCCACATGATGCTGCCTCCAAACATGAGTCGATCCCAGTATGAGAAAATACTGTAACTCGTCTGCTTACATTTTATTAAAAACTACAGTATGTATGAAGCTGTACCACTTTTATGGACAGGTTAGAGGGCATATTCACAAACACTCCGAGGTTTCAGCTCCACACACACAACATGTTAACATGTAGAGAGGATGAGAAGGTTTCCCTCAGCTAAACACACCAGTTTCACACAGCCATACAAACAAATCTCCAGCTAATATCACACCAACGACATATCATGGAAAACTAGATAACAAGCTGAATATCTATAGGTGAATAACAGGACAAAACAAGGCCGACCAACTGGCTCTGTGAAACATAGCAAAACTAATGTCACCTATCTGTATCTGTCAAGCAGAAACAGAGAAAGATGTTGAAGCCTTTGAATGCTCTGAGATCTCTGCTAATCAGACAGGTCATTAGGCCTCACCAGGACAAATCTCGGTGGGCCGGTGGGCTATCAAAGCATCCATAAAGTTTTTACTTGCCCCATCAGGCATTCTCTGTGTGCCTGTCATTCAGGGTGCAGAGCAGCCCTCTTTTGATTTTTGTTTCTCTTATCTTCTTCTGGCTACCATCTCTTTCCACTGCCGTTATGATAAAGCAACTCTATAGTAGAATATACAACACTGTCGAGCCTTCATATTGCCTCTGTTCTCATCAACAGTCCCAATAAATCCCATCCAAAACTTCACAGCTCTGGTGGGATTTAACTGGATGTGCCAAAAGCCACTTTGTTAATTTCCCATTTACAGAGCCAGTAAAGTTGTATATTACTGTAGGAACACCTGTTTTGTTTTTCAGACAGCAAATTGCTGTGAGGAGCATATTGAATTAGAAAACGCCTCCTCCAAATATAACAAATGTTTTTGCATATAAGACATACTTATTGCTGCCTCAACAAACATCTTTTGCTTCAGTCGTGTGTAGTTTCTCTACATATCTGTCTTCTCTCACATGAACCCCCACTAAGTTGGAAGGAAACAACGGGCAGATGAGAGAGGACAAAGAAGGACCACCGTGGAGACAGGGGCTGGGGGTCCAATTTACCTGTAGAGGCCCAGGGGGCGCCAGGAAGGAGGAGGCTTAGGCCCGGGTCACTGCACCCCAGGCTGATTTGACAGAATACCTTGCTCCCAGTATAGTGGTGATGAGTGAACACGCAGAGGCTGGAAATACTAATTACACTTGTTATGCAAAATCTTGGAAGAACATACTGTTTGTAATCGTGAGCTCAGCCGAATATGTTGAAATGAATGGACTCCACACACATACAGACACACACACACACACACACACCACTGGCATACAAACATGCAGATCAGGGTAGCGAGAGAGATAGACAGGAACCATGTCAGCGAAACAAAACGGAAAGGAGAAGACTGTGGGCGGGAGGGTTGATTACCCCCCACAATAATCAAAGCTGCACCTAATTCTCCTAAAAAAAAAAAATCTCTCAGCAGACTCAACAAACAACCAAACCCTCCCGACAAATTGTCAATCAGAGGTCTTTGAAGGAGCTGGTGGATTTGTTATGATAGGTCCTGGTGACAGCTGAATGGCTGGCAGCTGAGAAAGGCTTCTCATCTTACAGGGGAGGGGGAGACAGCGGTTGATTGACTGATGGAGAAACAGAAAGAGAGTGAGGAACTCTCCCATAATGCAACATGATGGGATCTTTCACAAGCGGAGCTGATGCAGCAGGGCTTTCATTTGTTTTACTTGACATGCCTTATGATGAGCCGTGCACAACACACAGTCAGTACAAAACTGGCCTACATAGAGATGTGGTCACATAAACAACACACGCGCTCTGTCCTTAATCTGCTGCCGTCTCTGAAAAAAACATTTTCCATTATTATTATTGTTATAATGGAGAGAGGGAGGTTCCTTTGTTACAGACTGCAGGTACTCTCCAGGTTATAAATCCTTATGGAAAATGTATTTACACTTAAATATGAGAGCAGAGCTTTTCTTATTATCTGAAGGTTAACAACTTATAGAGAAAAACTAGTTCATAAATATATGAAATGTTATAGTTTAGCATTATATCTGATTTAAAGTAATCTTGTGGCAAATGTGTAACAGTGAATACGTTTTCAAAAGGAGATGTATTTTCTACAGTTTCATACAAACATGGAGACATGAGGCAAGTTTGACTGGGACAAACAACACATGAAAAAGAAAAGAGCAGGAAAGAAACAGGCGATTAAGGAAGTATGTACATTATAAAAACGGTATTGGAGTGAAAGACAGATGAAAGCAAAGAAAAGTGGATGAGATTTTGTATGAATATGACTGCAGGGGAAAAAGAGAGCAATGAAAACATGAGGGACAAAATGAATGAGGGAGAAGTTGTAAAAAAGAAAAAAGAAAAACAGGCGTGAAGCATGGGACACAAACTTATGACAGTCCTGTGAGCTTAAAGAACACAGGCAGCTTTCTGTTCATCAAACACGATCACAAGAAGCAGATATACACATAGACACAAGCAGAAGCTGCTACCCTGTTGTTACAGTACAGTATGAACCGTATTAAAGGGTCAGTTCACCCAGAGCATAAAAAGAAGAACTTTCCCACCTCAGCACCTGTGTATCTGCTTATGGTGATATATTCTGGATGCAATCCTGTTTGTGATGCTCAAAACAGTGAAAAATTATATTTGAACAACTACATAGTAAAGTTCAGATTTCTCTAAATAACTCACCACAAATCCCACTTTCAAACATTTCAGTGTTTTCAACATTTAGCCCACAGCTGTTCTATGGCAGACGAAGACTAATCTCTGAGAGTTCAATAAAAAGAAAACAGAGAGAGACGAACTGTAAGATGCTAAATCTTAATGTGGTGCAGCACATTTGCAATGAGTCCTACATTTCAGCCTAAGATCACAGCACAGTGCCGCAGCATTACTCACTCAAATATGGCGCTTCATCTCATGTCCAAGCACCACACACGTACAGATGGAGTTGAGGAGGGACGGCTGTCATGTGCTGAACATTTGGTTCTTGTTGCAGGTGGCATGTTTAAGTGTTGACTTTAGTTTCTACAGATCTTAAGTGAAAACTTTTAAGTAATTTGATATCTTGTCATAGAAAGTGATAGAATGAGGAGATGGGTGCATGGGGACAGAGTCGCAACACACAGTGCCACAAAAGGAACCAAGTCTCAAAGTCAAAATTCAAGTGGAAATTTCTATCAATGTGACCAGATATAGTCTTAAGCCTTGTGAAGATACAGTGTGCCTAATTCAGCAAAACATCTGCTGTGGCAGATGCCCACCTGATTTAGCAGATCTGTAATGATACAGACTGATGAGACCCCGTCAGCATTTCTGGGTTAGTGCCACATTAATTTTACCGTCCAAAACAGTCTTCTGCAGGAATGTTCACTTACTATGCACATGATTGTGGTAAAGCGGACTGCAACAACAAGCCCTGTGTATTAGAAACCCATTCTAACCACTGTTTCAAAGCCATCTATTCGCTGTAATCTCCTACAATAAGCTTTTTTGTTCTAATTACAGATATCCCACTGTAAACTAAACATCTATGCTGCCAACTTAGAGTAAACACGTATTCACAAACTATAAATATTAGATAGTTGGGTTGAAATACTTTAAAAACTAAGGCTACTGTGTTTTTCCAGTGCAGCGTGCCAAAAATTAAGGGTTCGCTTCTCAGCAATTACACACTGCGCTGAGCTGACAGAGATAGGGAGAACCCATCCAAAGCTACAGTACGCTTGTACAGATCAAAGGCATCACCATGCATAAACAGGCAGGATGAAAGGCAGCAAGACGCCTCCTATTTTCTCATTCAGATCGACTGGAGACAAAAACATAAATCAAAACAATAGTTAAAAACAATCCAGTCAGACTGATGACTTTGTTTGCTTGTAATGTGCATGTGTGTGCGTGGGAGCAAGAGACACGAAAGACAGAAAGACAGACAGACAGACAGACAGACAGACAGACAGACAGACAGACAGACAGACAGACAGACAGACAGACAGACAGACAGACAGACAGAAAGAAAGAAAGAAAGAAAGAAAGAAAGAAAGAAAGAAAGAAAGAAATCAAATCGAACATCAATGAAGTATGAATGCGGACGATGGAAAAGCAAAGACAGAGAAAACAGATTGAGACAGTGAGAGCTGTATGAACCTGTGAGAGGACAGAAGGAATAAACTTTGTGAATAAAGGGGCTGACTGAACACAGGGTAGACTTCGGTCTAACAATCCTCTGCTGTTGCCTTGGTTACTGCCTCTAGTGGGCGACGAGCACTGACGAAAATGGCTGTGAGAGACGAAAGAAACACACATACACACACAAACATGGAGGATAAAGTACAAGAGAAATGCGATGACAAATGTGCACTTTTCCTTTTCTTATGTTTGTTTTGAGACAGCTACAATCAGAGATAAGATCTGACAAATTCTTAAAATTCAGGATGTTATTTTGCATTTAAAAATAATTGACTTTTTTTTTTTAAATCTGAGAAACAAAAGTTTTTACGACACTAAGATGAAGATTTAGAGCAACAGATCGCCGATAAAGCTCAAAACCGACAACAGGAAATTCTGAAAATAAGATCTGCAGTTCTAAATCCAGATTAAACGGACATGGCTTGTTGAACCAAATACTGTCCTCACAGTTCCCCTGTGCAGGGCGAAAGGAGGACAATAAGCTCCTTAAATAACTGGGACACCACAAAAACATAAATGGCCTGTTTCAGTTTTACAAACGACTGACCTCACAACACAGGCACAGATTGGGACGGCTCAACTAGAATAGTGTTGGGCAACCGTGGACCTAAAAGGGCTGAAAGCCTGGAGCTTTTTTATTCAAAGTACTAGTGATTTTTTTACTGTGCAACAAACATGACTGCTTGAGTCCATCTCCATTTGCAACACATACGTAGATGCGTAAAACTTAAAAGATGCTGTTGTGATCCAGAACAGCATTGAAGGTGTAAGTGCTAGATAAGATGGGAGCCTAAAATGTGGTAGAACAATTCCTGAAATATTCTAAGCTGATACATTAAAAACATTTCTAGTATTAGAGGTGCCCTCAGGACATTGGTGCACTTTGTCTTGAAGCAAACCCAATTTCCTCTAGATGATTACAATCATATTTACCACCATGTAAACAAAGATGTTATAATGAGCTATTAGTTTAGCAATTTCATCTGCAGGGAAATTATTGCTTTTTTAAAATGTCAATCTTTAATACGATACGTGAAGATTGACGGCACAACCGTTTCTTTCCACCTTCCACTGTACTAAGAGCCTACGGGTGGATGCACAGGAGGGAATGGGTCGGATTAAATGTTGTGAGTAGCAGCGGTAATGACAGTGTGATCCTTGCAATGTGGCTGCAGCTAGAAGAAGCAGGGCACAGCACTTAGATAAATCAACTCATTGCAAAGGGTGTGATGGATATGCACTGGAGATAGTGAAGCATGTCACATGGAAGACTAGTCCACCAATAACAATGTACCTACCCTTCCCCAGCCACTTTCAGGAAAACAGAAGCTCATGTGTGCACTATACTTTGTGCTAAATATATTGATAATGTGATAACTCCTCCAATATATTCCTCACTCCTTACAACCTGTTCTCAATAAGGGTGTCAACACATTACATCACTGTACCAGAGCACGAGCACATTCATGAAAAATTAAACCCTGTTTTTCAGACAACGCGCTGCTTTCTCTTAACATGGAGGTGTTGACCACAACAGAACATCTTGGAGGCTCATTTATTATTGAGATGGAATACGCAGGACGAGGAAGTCGTGCGGCGAATGTCATTTTTTACAGCGCGAATCCCTCGCAACTCGCTACTGTACTGCTTCTGCCGAGCTGTATCACCTCCATTAGTATTCATGCTGCCTCTCTGACTATGCAGCATTACAGTCCAACTAACAGCAGCAGCTCCGACATCAACGCTGTGCTTAATTTGACACTCTCTCTGTCTCCTTGACCACAGAGCTCTGCGAGATTACCGAGTCCCGTACACGTAATCAAGAGCAGGACGCACAAGAAACAGGAGAACAGGAGCTGAGCCTGACCTTAAAAACCACTTGTGCATTCTGTCTTAAAATATTGGCAATAATGGCATAATGACTATGATTTCTAAGAAAAAATAAAGCTGCAAAAAAAATGTCATTTTAAAAAACTCACCAAATCAGATGACTCTCACATGCATACATGCACACAAACCACTGCAGTGAAGATGGAGACCCTCCTCAAGGCAGGAGGATGGTGAGGTCTAGTCCCCCTTATATCTGATATCTCTTCACAATCACATCGTTTGTTGGAGATTTCTTTCCAAGGCGTAAACTCCAACAGCCTACAGCTCCACCTCAAACACCTTGATGATCTATTTGTAACACTAGTGTAAGAGTAGAGCCCATTGTTCAACCAAACATATCTTGTGATTCACTCATGAGCCTTCTGCATCATGACACTGCAGCCTGTTTTAAGGTCAACTTGTATTTTAGGCACAACAACAACAACGATTTACCTGCAATCTCACTAAGGTAAAGTTTGTGTTGTCTAACACAAGAGTCCCACATACATCGATGCTAATTCAACTGTATGATCATTCTGGAGGATGTAGTTCGAGGTGTTGTTGAACAATATAAAATATAATCACAATCAGCATCTTAAGGTTGAATCACCATCTCAAAAAACTCAAAGCGAACATTAAAGCGTTCATTAAGACGTATTGTTAACTAGATATAACTAATAACAAGTGTGTCCCATTATACTGCATAAAAAGTTAAAAAAAAAACACAAAAAAAACAAGTTTGCACATTTCTCCAAACCAATAGTATATCAGATCCTAGAAGATTCAAAGTTTGTCATCTTAGAAAGCACTTTGTAAATACAGTGGGAAGTCAAAGCAGTTACTTTCATGTAACAAAACCAAAAAAAAACAAAAAAACAACATCTTGCCACTATAAGAAGGCTAGAACCAACACAAAAATTCGAAAACAGACACACAAGCACACGTTTGCACACAGAGCGGTCGTGTTGTTTCTGGGTCAGAGCGAAAGTGCTTCAGAGGCTGCCCTTGTTTTAACCTGTTTTATAGTTATGATCTTTCTTTTGCCTCTGCTTAACAAATGTGTCTTTTCTATCATCTCTCTACTCACAGACAGACGGGCAGATACAAACAGTCTCGTCCCTGAGCCTACAAATCAGGACACTGTCCTTTTATGGGTGCTCCTCTCACATTCCCTAATGGATTCCCCCATTATAGGATGAAAAATGAAAGCTCTGTTATAACAGTTTGAGCACAGTCTGTTTTTTGTTAGTGGCTGGCTGGGGCCTTCTTTGTCTGCTCATATGTGATGGTGCCACAGACATCAGCTTGGCAGATAAAATGTATCCAAAAAAAAAAAAAAAAAAAGAAAGAAAGAAAGAAAGAAAGAAAACACACCACAATTGTGTGCAGTGCATCTTACACAGGGAATACCAGTATATTCTATGAAATCTGTATCTGTATTTTCATAAAAACAAGTATCCAAAATATCGTAAATATCGTCTACTAAATGAGCCAAAGATAACAACTTTTAACTTATCGTTATATAAAGACTCTTACTCACATGGACTGTATGGTGAGAAAATATTGGCACACATGGCAGTGAACATTTATGCAACATATAATAATCTGGTTAAAAAGTATATAGTAACTAACAACTTCAAGCTGACCACATAAAAAAATCATGCTAAACAGAAGCCCACATTACAAAAAGAGACACAGACATAGTCACCTAACTCATGTAAACACAGAACTTTGTTATCACCAACCTTCTCCAGCTTTTCAAAATGCTCCCGCAGGAACTTCATAGGACGCTCAGGCTTAGCGATGCAGAGGTTCACAATGCACTCTTTGAGGATCTGCTGGATGTTGTGCTTCTGCACAAAAATTTCACAGCCCTTCAAACTCTCGTCTTCTTCCAGTGTGGAGGAGGAGGTGGCCATCTTATCTTTTATCTCTGTGGCAGTGGGAGAAAACAGGGTGGACCATGAGAGGAGGGGAGGGAGAGCAGAACAGAGAACAGGGTAGCGGGGAACAAAACAGGGTTGGAAACACAAAATAGAAGGGATGGCGCAAAATGGGGAGCGCATACAATGTGATAAGCAGGGGGAAAGGGAGAGAATGGAAGTGCAATGGATAATGGGAAGGATGTAACTGAATATTTTACACCCTTTTGCCAAAATTTCTTGCGAATGTCCTCTGATATTAAACTGTTGTCAGCTGGCAATGCCCTAAAAAGTACATGACAGTATGATAAAGGTGACTGTTGCACGTGTTACCTTTCTTAGATGAACACAACACTGATATTAAATTTGTATACCACCTGTCTGGTTGAACAATGTGTGCAATTCGGCACAGTAAGCAATACCACTGAATGTTGTTTCAGTAATTAAGTTTAAGTAACACTTATACTATACAACAATATGTCACTGTTACATATGAAAAGGGAGGGCTTTTAGTCTTATAACCCACTCTTATTTGATATATTGATAGTACAGCTGTTTCTCAGAATGTGTGTAACTTTTACTATTGTCTTTGGCTGTGGGCCAGTAAAGAGAGGTTTGTTGTCATACTGCAAATGGCATCACTGATTTCAACACATAGCCTACATGAATTAGCTGTACAGTTCATGTTATAACAATAACAACTAATGCATGGCCTTTAATGCCATCGTATGTTTCTGTGTTGTGTGTTGAAGATGGCTGACCATGAACGTTTCCTAAACTGATTTTTTTTATATAATTTGTGAGAGGAGACACTTAAACATGTGGAAGGAAGCAAAGCTAAAAAACATGAGTGTGTAAAAACAGCCAGGCTACAGTCATGTCAAATAACAGCAGCAGTAGCTATGTCACACAACAAGCCAGGAAGATGAGCAGGTGCTGCTGCTAACTGTAAACTACCCTCCTGTCACTTCCTCAACGGGAAGTCGCATAAACAGTATGATTGTAGCTGCATAATAAATCACAATCGGTTGTCACTTCAGGGAGAGAGACGTCTAATAGTCTAATAGTCCAGCTGCTTCACGGCAAATAGCAAAGCAGAGCCCACATACTATAACAATGTTGCCATGTACAGTAGCCTACACACTGTGGAGCTAATGATGAAACTGAGCACCTGTTCAGTTCAGTTGCATTCAATGCATATAGCTAACCCAGCAGCTAGCTTTGGCTAACCTCACAATGACAACCAAAACACAACGAAGTGGGGATAACTGCTGCGACTACTAACTACGGCGGTAAACAACACTGCCGAGGGCCAAGTCTAAATCGATATTATGAGGGTTCATAAATAAAACACACATTTTTACTTTATCGGTTCCCCTCGCTGGTGTCCCTACCGTTATTTTTTTTTTTGTTGGAGGATGCTCAGTGACAAAACACCCCGCTGGTGGTAGGAGATAGGTGAGGTACGGCTTGTTAGCTGGGATGCTGCTGCTGCTGCTGTTGCTGCTGCTGCTGCTGCTGCTGTGTCTCTCCGCTACCACGGCTCGCTCTGCGTCAGCCCCGATGACGTCAATCTGTCATCTTCTCCACCGCAGCTTTGCAGGTAAAATCTTTAAAGGAAACACCCACCCTAAAAAAAGAAGAAGAAGTAGTAGTAGTAGTAGAAGCGGCGTGTATGGTTATTTCTATTTCAGGTAACGTGGGTCAGTCAGTCTTTTGCAAAAAAAAAAATGTTTCTCTTGACCTGTCCTGAACAGCCGCCTCGATCACCTCTTATGTATTTGTTTTTATCATTCTCAAGCTTGCAAAAAAAAAAAGGACCCCCGCTCTTGTGCGCAGGATTTGCCCCCAAGGGATTTCCATTAATAGGCTACAGCAGAAATTATTACAACATCATTTTTAATGCGTCCAATCAAATACAGTCAAGCTCCCCTTTAAGGGGCCCCCAAGGAAAGTGGAGCTCTTGTCAAGTGGATAAAAACAGCTGCTTTATTAATCAACGACATGTGTGTATGTTGCTTTCAATCTTAAAATCCTAATCACTGTCGTTTTAATTAAGATTATGAAATGATATGTTTCATATAGTATGAATATGTTTTTGTGTGTGTGTGGTGAAATTTATTTATGGAACTGGGTCAAAAGGAACAAATATTTTGGGATGATTAGAATTTTATTTATTTATTTATTTTTTACGTTTTTTCTTTTATTGAATAAAACATAGGAATGAGCAAATACACAGGCGTGATCAAATTAAAACATATTCACAACTTACAAGAGGAAATAAGACAATTTGTACAAGAACAGAGGTCGTGCTTTTGCGTTTGTTTGTTTGTTTGTTAATACAAATAAAGTTCGACTTTTTTGAAACGGAAGCTACCGTAAAGCAGGCGTTTGTTTGTCGTGCAGCCCCTGGTTGCCATAACGACAGTCAAGATGGCAGCGATGATGGCGGCGGCTGGCGACGAGCATGCTGCTGCTGCTGCTGCTCCTGAAGTTTTGAGAGGACTCACCCGACATTTAAACTGTCTGAACGAAGACAGCAAGGCGACGAGAAAGAGAGCGCTGGAGCAAATCAAGAAGGAAACCGTGGATAAAGGACTTTCCGGCGGCGTCTTACAGGAGGTTTTCTCTCCGCTCCTCCTCAAGCCTCTGCTCAAATGTCTGTCAGACCCCGTGGAAAGATGCAGAGAAACCGCAATATCGGTGGTAACAGAGTTTATTCGTTGTGTGCCGAAACCGGAGGAGTCGCTGCCTTATCTCATGCCGTGCCTGGCCCAGAGGCTCGGGGAGAAGGAGGTCCTGGAGCCCGCGGAGGAGCTGCGGTTGTCGGCCGTTGAGCTGTTAACTCTGACGGTGGAGGTGTGCGGGGGGAAACATTTAGCGCCGTATCTGAACGAAGTGATCACCATCCTGCAGAGGACCATCGTCGACCCCTTCCCGGATGTCAAAAGAGAAAGCTGCAAGTGCACAGTGAAGTTTGCAAAGCGTGTGCCAGGTTGGTGATGATGAAGGACTTTTTTGTTGTGTTGATGATAACATCAGTTGCCATGGTTTCGTCGAGGAGGCACGCGGAGGGACACCGAGTGGCTGAAATCAGGGCCCCGGCCCTAGGGTTTTGGTGGCCCCCTAAACAAGATTTTTGTTTGTGGCCCTGCACTCTAAGCGCAAACACCAAATCACTGGTTAAAACTGAATACAGACGTGTTTATACCCTCTGAGGTTTGAGGCCATTTTCTCGAATTTAACATATTTTCTTAAATTTAGATACTTGCAGATGTAACAATATTCAAGTGTTTTATGTCTAAATATTAGAACCTCCGCTGTAAGCACACTGAGGCCAATTTGTCCTAGAACACTGTATAAAGAAATAATTTAGGCCAAATGCTGGAAATTTGAGGTCTGCTTTTTGAAAAATTTCAAATCCCTTGTGAAAACACACCTTCAGTCATGAGAATTAACTGTTTTGGTGCTTGAAATAGGATATGAATACAGTAATAGATAAGTGTAGAAAACAAGTCTAAAATGACATTTTGTAAGATTGCTTTTTGAGCACAAATGTTGTCATTCTGCCGTTCTATTTTCACCAAATATCTCAAATGTGAGATAAAAGAAGCTGAATATTGACTTCAAATTACATATAAAGCTCATAGCGTGCACGTGCAGACCTCAGGATGTTTAAATGACTTGAATGAACCCCGGTACCTTTCTGATCATGTGGCCCCCCCCACCTGACGGCTGTGGCCCTAAACAACCGCATAGAGTGTTTATGCCAGCGGCCGGCCCTGGCTGAAATGCTTGACTTCAAGTTGCGTTTAACGAAAACAAAAAACAAAATCATTTATTTTGGTGGTTGAAGATGAGTTAACATTAGGTCAGGTTTGCCTTTATAGATCATTTTTAGATGCTTGAAGAATTGATAGCCTAAATTGTCAATAGTTAATTGCCAGATGAACTAAAATCACAAGTTTAGTCTATGTAGTTTCCATTAGTTGACATAAAATCTCAAGTTACTCCTAATTATTCACTTGACATAATTCTGTGTTACCAGTACAGGACTGTAATTTAGCTTTTGAAACAAAAATAACTAAGCTATATTGTAATGTTATCTTAACCAAAATTTAGAATTGATCCAGTATCTTATATATATAAATGTTCACAAACAGATCTACAGTAACTGTATTGAATGGACTGGAGTGCATTTTCCCACTTTCTCCGCAGAGCACTTTCACATGCAGGCTGAGAGTCTGGTCAAACCTCTCATGCAGACGATTGCTCATCAGCACTCCCGGGTTCGAGTGTCTGTCATCGAGGCCACCGGGGTAGTCATCCAGCATGGCACCGGGAAAAACGTGGATGACGTACTCTCTCACCTGGCACAGAGACTGTTCGACGACTCGCCACAGGTTCGGTTTTGGCAAGCCTTTGAACTCCCACTGTGTATCCCTATGTGTGTTTTTTGTTAAGTGATGCACCCCCAGGGTTCATGCTGAACTTCACCATCAAGGCATGCCATCCCAGGATTGAATAAGCCTGTAGTCTACCTCTGAAGCGTGCGTTTAATTACTGCTCTCACTGTCTCTTGGTTTTTCATTGTGCAGGTGAGAAAAGCTGTGACTGCAGTCGTTGGTGACTGGTTACTTCACATGAGAGACAGATACTCTTACTTCCACAAACTCATCCCTCTCCTGCTGAGCAATATCACTGATGAGATCCCAGAAATAAGGTAATATACTGGTCTGGACACTGTCATACATCTCTCTTTCCACACTAACATGTCATAACTGGTCCTCAGGTTGAGGTCAGCAGGAGCTTGATCAACTGAATATTTATAACATATCTATACCACATGTTTCCACTCCCCTCCTGCAGACTTCTAGCAGCTGATTTATGGAAGCAGGTAGGCGCACAGTGGGAGAAGGAGAATGAGGACGACATCAAGGACAAGATGGACTTCCTCCTCACCCCACCTCCCTGCTACCCACCAGGAGGTCAGTTACAGTGGGAAAAGCAGCAGCTTCTTCCCTGCTCTCTGTCATTTTTAATCTAGATGGGCAGACAGATTGGTCATTTATTTGAGATATGCATAGAATCCACAATTAACTGAACGAATTACCAAGAACTGATTTATTGACACTTGTCATTCATATATAGTTCTATTATTTTTTGTGATCTGCAGATATTTATAATCGGGATAAAATATGTATATTCTCTGTTACTTGACTTAGTTACTCCCCCATTCCCCAGTTATTTGATCTGGCTGTCACACTTTAAACTGGGTCAGTTGCAGAGAGAGCTCTTATTAATATACCGTGAGATGCTGGTGTCACTGCAATCAAACTCTGTTCCCTGTGTGTGAAGAGACAGGACATAAGACAGCTGTGCTCTTCAGTTTTGGTTGTCATGTAAACTCAAGGCCATAAAAGCGGTCTTGTTTTTCCTGAGGAGCATATCGTTCTTATGCTTTAAGATATTACACGTTTTATCTTATTAAAATTCAACTCAGATAGCCATCAAGAACCTTAAAGGGAAATAAACCTCCACCCCTACTACTACTGCAACTGCTGCTGCTGCTGCTGCTCTAGGATAATATATGTTTATATGTATGTGTGTGTTGTTTAACTAACTCACCCATGTTTTTAAAGGGAAGAACTGCTGTTGTCATTGTGCGATTTGACTGATTGAATTTAAACAGCAAGTTTGGGACAGATGTGTTTAAAAAGTAACTTCTTAACCTCAGCATTATACACAAATTGTACAAAAGTCAAGGGTGTGTTTTGCTGTTAAGAACACACACGTACTGTATAGAGTACATTCCTGCAGCAGAGGTCTGAGAGCTCTCTTGTTACCGTCCATTGTTGTCATCCGCAACAGTGAGGGAAAGGTTGTACACAGAGGAAGGAAGGACGAGGCTGTCTAGAGACCCACCTGGTGTTTACCTGGTGAAAAAACTAAGCAGGAAAGTCTTTTGGATCCACCTTTAAACTCAGATGATAATCTCAGACTTCCTGTGAGATGATATGATGTTTTTGGTGCTTTGATTAGAAGGATTGATTGAGGTGAAATCTGAGATTGGAACGCTGTTTGATACAACAGAGATATACTGTACGTTTCCAGGTGTACTGGCCTCACTGGACTCTCGCCATGCAGAATATAATACCTGTCACACCAGTTAAAAGGCCAAAGTGACTTTTGAATGTAAATATAATCACCTACACTTGCTGCATTAAATCACTGCTTTTTATTACAGCTGTCTAAGGTTATTACATGCTGTAAAATCTTATGCTTTGTGTGATGGTGTCGTTTTTTAGGGCAGGCACTGGCTTGGAAAGATAAGTGTCTGCCTCGAGGCTGAGAATGAATGTGAACCTGAACATGGTGACCGTGGCTTGTCTGTGGAGCCAGGCGAAGTGTGTACTGTATGTGTAGGGGAGCTCTAAAGTCCTGCATTCTGCCGAAGGTCCATGTATGTGTCCCACAACTAGACTTGTGACTGTGGATGAATATGGGCTGTTACTTGGATCAGGAAAGGAAGCGACTTCCTTTCCCTCTTTGTCTTTCTCTTTCTTGCCATCATAAATCAGCTGGGCCTCCCAGGGTGAAGAGGTCACTATCAGACAGCGAGAGACGACCAGAAAGGGGCTTGTTTTGTCTTGTCCCGGTGTGTTTCTCTGATTTATCTCTGCCTTCCTTTGCTCCCCTCTTCCTCTCTCATTAGTGTGCCTTTTTAGGAGAAGAAGAATAAGATAAAACAAAGTAAAGAAAGTAAGAGAGAGCGGACGGGGGAGAAAGAGGTGTGGGAATTTGAAATGTAGCCTGAGAATAAGTTTCACTTCTCCGACAAGTCTCATGTGGGGAAATCTTACTCATAAGAGTTATCAGTTGGCAAATGTGACAAGCTGGTACACTGTCGATGTACAGTTGAAAACCTTTGCAATATTTAAAAATAACCAGAGAGAGAGAGAGAGAGAAAAAATTAGTTCTTCAAAAAGTTAGATAAATTACTAATAAATGACGTGAACATCACATACACAAGGTGAATCAGCATTTATTTATCACGCCCCAAAAAAGTGGAATTGCCTCCCTCATAGAATTAGATCAGTACTTTCAAAACCAGAATAAAGACATTTCTTTTCACACTCTCTTACCCATTGGTACCACTGTGTATTTATGTCAGGAAATGTACTATATAAATAAAGTGTCTTTTTCTGCACAAAGTGAACTTTCCACATTGTTTCCTGTAGTGGAGCGTCCTGAGCTGGGCTGCAGAGAACTGGTGGTCAGAAACCTGGGCAGGCTGGTGCCAGCCATTGCCCACGATGTAACCGACTGGCTGGTGCCCACGCGGGTCAGGACGTCCCAGCTGCTTTCTGTGCTGCTGCTCCACGCCGAGGACCACAGCACGCAGCACATGCAGCCCCTCCTGGCCACTCTCTATCGCGCCTGCACCGACGCAGAGAGGGACGTGGTCAGCAATGTGAGTTTGAGGAGTGGGTCAAAACACTGTTTATTTATCCCACACTTGGGAAATTGGGTTGTTGTTGTAGCTTTTGTAACATACAAGATAAAAAAAAGAGGAAAAATATGCAAATATAAATTCATATTCATATTCAGATGCAGCTTTATTTGTCCTGTGCAGGAAACTTGTTTTCACCAACAAACATCCTCAAGATACAACATACAGTATATACACACTATGAATATATCACCCACATGTAACAATAGACAAAACACACATTTAGCGACTCACTGATCTGTTTAGCTCTGTTATAGCAGGGGGGACAGAACTCCTGCTGAATTTGACCCTTTTCCAGAAATATAGAAATATGAAATGTAGAAATATAAAACACACATAGAGTTATGAACCAAAATGTTTCAAGAATATATACAGTTATTTACAAGAATAGAATAAAAATGATATACAGTGTTGGTAGTTGTAAAGTATTGCACAGATGGGAGGTGTGTGGGGGTGTACAGCTATTAGGTGTGCAGTTTGTACACAAAAACTGAACTGTTGGACATAAATAATAAATAATAAACTGTGTGAATACAGCCTTAATAGTGGAATGAAACAACTAGAGATTAGATTGAGATTAGAAAACTAGAGAATTAACTAAATTAGCAACCTACTGTACATAGCAGGTTCTACATCATACTGTCTCATCTTTTTTTGAATGGTCAAATAAGGCTTTGAGTTAGTTAGTCATCCCATCTGCATTGGCTGTAGAATTGCTTGGTAATAATTCACTTATTAGCAGCAGACAGGATGATTTCAGGATACATCTGTTGAGCTTTGAGTCAGCAGTTCTAGTGGCATGCGAGTCTTTTACTGTTCTCAAATTAGACTGGACCAAGCTGGGCTCAAGGACTTGGGATGCACCTGTTTACGTTGGGAGGATCGGGCAGATCTTTGATGTAGCGGTGGATTAAAAGTGGCCTTCCTGTTGTTCTTCTTGCCCTCCTTTATTCTCCCACACGTCTCTCTTCACCGTCTCTCATCTTTCTCCTCTCTTTACCTATCCAGTGCCTGGCAGCTGCAAAACTGTTGGGGACCTTTGTGCCTCCTGCCGTCTTCCTCAAGCTGCTGCTGGATCACGTGGCGACCCCCTGCTCTTCCTCGCATCCCTGGGCGCCGCTCATGGTGCTCGCCACGATGTTGGGCGGCTGCTCCAAACACCTCCTCAAACCACATCTCCAACAGATTGCCAACACGCTGGCCCAGCCCGACGTCTGCCAGGAATATCAACAGGTCAGCGGGGGTGGGGGGGAAAAGCTCGGGTTTGGTTGTAGGTCGACCTGTTTTTAATTTATTTACCTGAGAATGAGTGTTGTTTGCCGTTATCTACCATATTCACACCCGGTACATACAACCACATCCCTCTACTGTTGTTAACTGGGCGGTAGCGCATCTAAGTTCGCCGTGAAAGGGGGAGTTTCTGTTTAAAATATTAAAACATTAAAGTCAGGCTTGTTTTGATGACAGGTCTGCCAGGTTTTCTCTGTCCTCGTCGGTTGCCATGTCTTGATTTTTCCCCCCACTGATCTGTGTGCACCAGCTGTTTCTCTTCCAGTCTTGTTAGGTGATCTTGGCAGTGTCACAGAAGGTCATTTTCTCCTCTCTCTGTGTACCTTGGTGCTCTTATTTTTGGCAGTGACAGTGCAGCAGTCAAACCGTATATTTCTTGCCTAATTTGTCCCTTATGGAAATAGGTTTTCGTGATAAGATGCCACATCTCCTTTAAAAGGGCTTTAGTTGAAGAGCTTTCAATAGCACCACTGTACACAGTGAGTTCAGTGGGTTCATCGTTGAGTAATTCTCCTAAATGCCGACCCTGCTGAAGTGACAGTGTGGACCACATGATGTTTTTCAAATCTAACATTTCAGGTCTATGATCAAAACCCCTCTGCTCACACGCTACTGTGAAATGTGCTACCTCAACATCGAATGTCTTTTTTCATTTATTTATTTTTTATGTTTGTTTTTTTAACGTAGGAAAAGAAATAATTAAAAATGCCTTTTGACTTGCTCTACAAATAACAATCTGCCAGTGGAAAAATCTCATCAAGTCTGGAGCAGACTCTTCCCCGCTTCCTTTCCTCTTCCACCCAATATGTTTCTCTTTCAGAATCAAAATAACAGTTGTCTGGCAGCGAGTTATTTTCTGATCCTGCCGCACGACTGACTCACCTATACCCATGACCCTACTCCCACCTCCCAGCGAGGCCAGCAAGAATTTCCTCCTTGGGATAATAATAATAAAAATCCACAAATTTCATGTGACCCCTGCATGGCTGCTCTGACCCCTCTGAACACACAAGGCAGTCCATAGTCTTTGTCTTTTTTTTTTATAGCCGTGTGTAAGGTCTCTGCACCCGACTGTGGTTCAGCTACACCATTGAAAGAATCCCTGAAATTTCAAAGCCTGCCTGGTCAAGGCCGGTGATAAATATGGAGGGATGCTGACCCCCCCCCCGTCTGTCCTCCCTCATAGCTATGCAGCAGGGGTCAACCAGAGAAAGAACTAACAGGACGAGACGGTCACACGTTGTCAAACAGATGGAGGCAGACCTCTGCTTCCTCTCTGTCTGTTTCTCCATCCATCTCCCTGTGTCATTCCCTGTGTGTCTCTGTTACAGAGGGCAAAGCGCAGAGCGTTGCCATTCAAGAGCTCACCCAGACACAGCACCTGCAACGGTCTTTGACAACAGACAGGATTCATAGTGGGGAGCAGGGCCAGATCACTGCGTAGCTGTAAATAACACCGCTGGAGACAGGAGCACCTGCATCCCGCTCTCTCCCTCCCTCTCTCTCTGTGTGGTGAAATGTTGACCCACAAGTCTGTGTAATTACTGCACACAGTGTTAGTTATCCTTCAGATCCTTCATGGGGGTCCGATTTACTTACTTACTGATTTGCAGCACACTCAGAACCTTTTTGTTTTATTTCATTATTACGACCGTATTCATAAATAAGATCTCTTTTTAAAGTATGTGCATTTGGATCCAACTTGAGAGAGTAATGTGCCACTTGAACCAGGGGCAGACAGGAAGAAAAAGTGAAATTTAACATGGACAAAAATGAAGCCTGTTAAGAAATGAACTATAAATAATCTTCAAAGTGAACAGAGGCACGGGGAACTCCGAGGCTCCGCTGGGAGTTGGGGGGGAATAAACCGAAGATGTGGACGCTGATATATGATGCTTCTGCACAACTTAACCTCGAAGATTCTTTCATGTGCTTGTTTTCTTTTCTTTATTTCAGGAGGGGGGAAAAAAAGACAGCTTACAAAAATACACTGCAGATGCTCAGCAGAAAATAAAAATATTGGTTAAAATTGACGATGATGTCAAGTGCCTGGGGGGAAAATGAGAGGCGAGCCAGTGGTCAGGGAAGCCACCCTGTGTAGTCTTAGCGGGGTGTTTGCTTAATAATCACATGGGCTTCTTTTTTAAAGGGTGTTCCACAGAGGATTAACAACCCCCCCCCCCCAGCGTCGCACACACCTTACACAGCTGACTGTTGCAGCAGTGTTGTGAGTTGCCATGGTGACGCAGGCATTACAATATCTGCAATGCTAGTATTGCATTTTCTCTCAACAATCACTAGTCACATTATATTATTCATTAATTGCCCCTTATATGACATATTGCATTGAGGTCTGGGGAAACACATACAGAACAAATACAAATTCTATTTTTTTATCGCAAAAAAAGGCTATAAGAATCATCAGTAATAAACCTTTCAGTGAGCCAACCACTCACTATTTAGTCGCCTGAACATTTTGAAATTCAGGGACTTAGTTGATTACATTACAATACAAACCATGTACAAAGCAAAAAATAAACTTCTTCCTCAAGATATCCAGAATCTGTTTAAAATGAAGGATTCCAGTTCTAACCTGAGAAGACCACTATTATTTGAGAAACCAAAGACTCGAACTACTGTAAAAAATCACTGTCTTTCTGTTAGAGGGGTTAACATCTGGAATAATTGTCCTGAAAATATTAAATTATGCTGTACTCTAGTCAGCTTTAAAAAACTTTATAAGAACAACATCATTTCTCGTTACAGTATGGAAAATTAAGTTCAATGATTTTGTACTATTTTGGGTTATGCGCTGTGTACAATTCTTTATTTTGTTGTGATCAGAAATTTAAGTGTACTGATTAATTTCAAATGTCTGTGATCTGATCCTATTGTATTAATGCGTATATATATATATTTTTTTATTTTATTTTATTTTATTTTTTTAAGGTAAAAGGGGTAGGGGTATATAAGCTTTGGCTTCAACCTACACCCTTTCGGTTATATAAGCTTGATATACCGAAATAAATTCATTCATTCATTCATAGTATAGCATATTGTAAAGTTAGTGATGAGAAAGAGAAAGAATGGCATAAAAAGGGGTTTGACAGTGAGTGTTTGTAACTGTTAACAGTTGGTGAAACTCTGTAGACCAGAGGAACAAACCAGCATCTCTCTTTTTTCCACGTTGTCCGTGCATCAACACACTTGACAATGTCAACAGAAAAAAAGAGGCGAAAAAAGTTCTGCTGAATACATAAACAGGTGGCTGGATTGAATGACAGGCGAAGAGAGGAGAGGAGAGGAGAGAAATCTTTACCTTACTGCGAGGGGTCGTCATCACATCCAAGGCCGGTGTTTGTTTTCCTGTTGCCTCGGTAACATCAGTAGCTGCAGGGGGTGGGCTCCCCCCCCCCCCTGCTGGATAGGAATCTATCACCTGGTACGCTCAGCTCCTTAAAGTGGAGTCGTGTGCGTGTGTGTGTAATTGATGTATCCAGTGGTGGACAGATGTGCACACACACTGTGTAATGAGGCCCCTGGAGCGTGCCCAGGCCAAGGAAACCAGGTGTATTTCACCTGGCTCCAGGTGTCCACCCAGTCATTACACCGCACCACTTTTTCCGTTCTCCCTCTCTCTCTCCTTCGGCCAGCCCTAATGGGTGCTTTTTTATCCGTGGATATTATGTACATCCGTATGTGCGTACACTAATATGTTTGTTGTGTGCTTTTTTTTCCCCCCACGGCTCTGTTGAGCCTTTGTTGTGTTTATGTGCCAGTGAATAACTTGGGATCAATGACTTATTTGGACATAATTACACAAATAGAGAATGAACACACTGCTGTAACGCTGTGTTAGTGCTCTGACTCCTGTTAGCTGGAGAAATGAAGGCAAGTCGTGAGCTGCATGAAGGGTTAGTTTAGCCTCAGCCTGCTGCAGGAAAATGTGTTTACACATTTAACTAACACCCTGGACTCCAGATATGTGTAACAAACTTTTTTCCAGTGTATGCTCAACACTCAGTTGCAAAATATAAACATTTGCTCATGTGTCTCACAGACTGGAAGTCCCTCAGCGACCATTCCTTCTCACAAATCCTGGCTTTTTTTTTTTTTTTAATGCTGTGAGCATCTTTACTTGGCTTAACACATGTTTTTTCTTCCAGACTAATGCCAAGTCGTGCTGCACAATAGCTTCTCAAATTTGGGAAAAGATAGTGCGCCCCCTAGTGATGGAGCTGGAGTTTGTAGTATTTGAGTAGCTGAGCTTTTTGGAGAATATGATTAGATATGAGCATACACTAAGAATTTGTTGCTCACACACTCTCTCTCTCTCAAGTCAAACCCGTACCTCCCCCCAAACCAGCCATAATGACAGGCTGCGAGAAAACAGGAAAAGAGGCCGTGATCCCTGTGATGGCATGGAAATTAGCCCGAGCCGCAGGTCTTTGTCTAAACATGAGCTCACCACAACACTGGCTGACAAGTGATGGAAATCTCACACACGCGCTTTTCTTCTCAGAAATGGTAACAAAGTCCTCAGTCAGAGCTGCTTTATCTTATTGGGTCAATAATAAAAACATCAATACTCCTGCCAATGAGGAAGGAGATGTTTGGTTAAAAGTTGGATTTCCTCTTGGAGTAACTGACGAGTACAATAAAGAGATGGTGTGCTACGGACTGAGGGTTTGGCATAAAAAGGGAATTTGTGAGCGCTGAAATGGGTTTCACTGGATGACAGAGTGAGCACACAAACTGAATCCTTCTCACAGGACTCACATTGGTCACGAACCAGACAAGACAATCTTATAATACTTTTTTTTTTTTCTTATTCCCAGGTTATGTACTTGGAACAGTTGTTGGCCTGCGTGGATGCACTGCTGTGTCAGTGTGAGTCAGACTGTGGCTCAGTCAGCCTGCAGCTGCTGCAGGTGCTGGTCACTGTCCAGAGTCTCTCCAGTGAAGAAAACCTCACTGAAAAGGTGAGAAAACACAAGTTATTACTGTAAAGATATAATCTCATGTTCATGTTCTCTGCTGTTCGGGCCATCACTTTGTTCATCCTGGGAAAACCAGCATGTCTTCTCATCTTTGTACCTCTTCTACTCTGAAATGGCACATTTCTTTTAACCCCTTTCCCCTTCAATTTTCATTTTTCCATCCCTTTTTATTAGAAAGGTAAGCAGGTTTTATGAAGCAAGAGAGCTGTTTGAGGAATGTAAGCATTTGTACAGGTTCAAAGTGGGCATGGCTAACAGTATAATTACCCACTTAGCCGGGGGAGCTAAAATTGCACCTTTGGAGTGGAACTTTAAATCAGGTCCTGGGTGAGAGGAGGCGGGAGGAAGGTGGAGACAGAGAAAGAAAGACAGAAATAGAGCGAAAAAACAGATAGGGAGACATGAGTTGTGATTCTTAGCAGGTGTGTGTCATCGACCCAACCCCATTTGTGACTCCATAACACCTCCTCAGGTCATAAAAACATGCTCACTTGCATGATAAGCATTCATGTTGCGGCCAGTCTCCCAATGCGAGCGAGACAAACAGGAAGATTGACAAGCGAAGCCACGAGACCAGCGCGTCGCCTAACTTCTTGTCGCCGTTGGAGACTAATGACAGGGAGAGGAGCGGGAAGGAACTGGCACCGATGCTTACCAGACACCACATGGTCCACCAGTGCGTGCATGTGTTTACGTCTGTCTGCATCTGTGAGTGTATGTTCAGACAGGCAGTGGTGTTAGAGGAGAGATGGGAAGGAATGGATTAAGAAAAGAGAGGGAGGGTGAGAATGGCCTTGGGCATTCCCGGACGCAAGAGGAAAAGTCAAACTTGTTTTCCCAGAAAGGGGGCACGTCTTTCCCATCAGCGGACAGTTCAGGGTTGTCTAGTTCTCTTCTTCTGAAAGGGCCAAGCTGTGACTCAGATATTGTCTCAGTCCCTGTCCATCCCTGAGGGACTATGAAGGGAACTATGAAGTGCCCTAAAGGTCTGTTACCCAGCCCTAATTATTTACTCTCCTATCTCTCATTCCTGCCCTTTCCTCCCAGCCCAGCTTTATTGGTGTGTGTGTGTGTGCGTGCGTGCACTCCTGTGCCTTTGTGACATCCTGAGTTTTTGTTTCTAAGTGGTTTTATGTGTGAGACCTTGTCATGTCTGCAGTGTTGTTCTTCCCATGGTTTCACATGATGGTTTTGCACCTCCCATGTGAGCATGACCTGAAGAATTCCTGAAATTACAAGAAAACAACTGGATTTGTTCAACTTTGCATATAGATTCTTCGTTTTGGTCTTTCACCCACCCAATTTCCCATATCCTTTTGTTTCTTTCTTTGACTAAAGTCCTTATGATTTCTTATACCTCAGCTTTTAAATGTGGCATAATTTATATCATTTTATACCCTCTATCTGTCTCTCCCTCTCTCCCTCAGGCCTTGGTGAGCATGCAGTGCTTGTGTAAGGTGCAGGGCCTGGACTCGGCGATGGAGCTCTATAGACAACATATGGCCCAGCTGCTGGACTGGCTGTCGGCCTCTGTCAACACTTGGTCCAGTTACTCCCCACAGAGACTCCAACTGCATATCGTGGTCATACAGTCAGGTGAGAAGTGAAGCCCGAATGAGCACGAGACATTTGCCAGTTCATACCGCAGGTGCTGAGGTTTGCACATAGCGAGACACAATAACGGTCAAAGAAACACAGCAAGGTTTTTAAGAGACGGGTCAGTCAAATTCCTTGTTAATGATGACTGCATCAGTCATCAATTTGAACAGGCTCTTTGGCTCCATTTCACCCCTGCATTTTCTGTGAGACTATAATCTTTGTAATGTTTTATTAAACATTACTTCATGGTGTGATTAGTGAAGCCATTCTTTCCCGAACTTGTTCAGACACAACATGTTACATCATATTTTAAATGCCACGCCGTTTGTCCTGTTAGCACACGATCCATCATCGTGGCAAGCACAGCAACTGTCCAAGCAGCAACTGAAAGTCTGTCTTCCGCGAAGGCAGCTCATAGTTGATTAAAATCGCTTAAAATGTGTCTGCATGTCATCATTTTTCCTGCAGTCACACTCCCAAAATCAGGCATGCGTGAACCTCATCCATATAGTCTCAAACTGCTTCTGAGGAAAACCACTGAGGTGCAGATGAGGCAACAAAACCTGGACGTGTGTGTGTCAGTAGTGTTGTGTCGGCTTGAGCGAGCATCAGCACTCTGACAGATGCGAGGGCTGTCAAACGTTTGAGGTCAAACTCTGTATGATTTATTGCTTGATGCACTGACGGATGTGTGGCGTTCCACTCTGTTGTCCAGAAAGGATGACCCTCACTTCACAAGGCATAGTGGGGGGAAAAAAAGAAAAAGTTTTCATTATTTTTTGTTACCCAAGCAGGGAGGGTCATGGTTAAACGCACCCGCAAAGAAAAAAAAACCATGGCTGTCATTAGCGGCAGTTGGCTTACCGACTTTTGTAAATCCCTGTCTCTCCCTCTGTTTGTCAGTCAGTCAGTGTGTCTCAGACTTGTCTAAAGGGGTTAGTCTGTGCTTGTGTGGCGGCTATGGGTGTGTGTGGTGCAGCGGGTTAAAAAGCTGTGACCCTGTCTTTGGTGTTGAGACTTTACTTTACCTCCCCCTATACCATATAATCCTCCATCATCAGCACCTCCCTGTGCCACACTTTCATCTCCACCTCCTTCCCTCTCCCTCCCCTCTCTTTCTAATTGACTGGGCAGCTGGGTACCACTCTAATCCTCGCACACAAACACACTCACACACACACACACACACACACACACACACACACACACACACACACTCCCACGGCTAACTGACCAGTGCAGGCTAAGTCCACTCAGTGATCTCCATGCAGGTCACTACATCAAAAAGCACCACAGCCGCCTGCTCTTGACCTTCCTCGGGATCAAGGCCACTTTGAAGCTCAGTGTGTGTGTGTGTGTGTGTGTGTGTGTGTCAGTGTCAGCATGTGTGTGTTTTATTTGTGCACGTTGCTCTCAGCCTTCCTAAGTTTTATTATGCCTCTGCCTCAGAAACATTATGTTTAGATAGACATCATGTTATCTCAGTAACACCTGGATGAACTCATTAGATTTTGGTCCAGGATCAAGATCAGTGTGACATTACTGAATAATTCATATAGTGATAATATCATTTCTTAGCTATGTTGAATTGGATAAAAGGTGAAAGGTCAACTTTGTGATATCATGACATGTTCTGCAGTAGCATTTTTGTGTGTGATGTGAGTGAAGCATCCATGTCATTTGAATTGAATTAATTTGTACTTTCTTTAAATGAACCTGCACACTGATAGATAAGCTTTGTTGGGCTTGTTCTAGTCCATGACTACTGTAAGTCCAGCACCACATATCCTATAATGTATAAGTCCAGACAATAGCTGTGAAGTCTGGTGGCGGAGGCCTTAAACTAAATAGTTCTTTCAAATGGGATTTTTGGTCTATCAACGCGACCCATTGACTTTATAACTGGCGGCAGAACAGACGAGCGTGTGGACGCTGTTTGATGTGCACATGACTCAGGGAAATCAGCCCTCAGCCGAACAATGGACGGCAGTCAATATGACAACTGAGAATTGGTCATTTTGCTGGCTCATCAGCTTCTTCACACACGCTCCCATCTGTGTTCGTCGCGGACAGAAATAATTATTGCCTTCTCATATCCTCCTCGCCGTTCTTTTGTTCTTCAGCTGGTGTGAGGATGTCTGATCTTTGTGTGTGTGTGTGTGTGTGTGTGTAGATCTCCCACTCTCTCCGTCTCTGTGGTAGCCAGTAGTTTCTAAAGCGGTAATGAAAAGTGTGTTTGTCTGTTGGTGTAGTGAAATCTCCCATCGTTGCCACATTGTCACATCCAAAGTCACTGAGAGAGATGACCTGCAGACGCCTCGGCTAACACCCCTGATTATATGACACACCCTTTGATTCACACATTCCCGCTGGATGAAGTATGTCTCCTTCAGCCTCTCTCTCCCTCTCTCTTTCTCTTTCTCTTTCCCCATATCTCTTTATGACGTTGGCCACCACCCTCGGGCACTTGCAGGATTTCCTCCGTCTACTCTCATGTCTGTACAATTCAGTCCAAACAGGGCTTGGACACTTATCACTGGTTACACACACACACAGATTACTATATATAGCTCTGTAAACATGCAGTCAGACTCTGTGTTGGGTGTGCGTGTGTGTGTGTGTGTGTGGGCATCAGTGTAACTGGGAACACTTGCACAGCAACTTTCTCATTTTCCTGTAATAGACACTTGTATAGAAACACTCTGTCACACAAAGAGCTTTTTATGTCTCATTTCCTCAGAGCTCTGTGTCACTGTCTCACCACTCCACTGAGGTCTCAATAACACAAGCCCTCTGGTCAGTGCGCAACACAAAAAAAGGTCAAGGGTTTGTGTAGGCATTTCCTGGTTTGCCATAGGACAGAAATTAAGAATTACTGTAAAGGGCACAGTGAGAAACATCCTTTAGGATTTTTGGTAACCCTTTAATTCACAGGGCGTTAATTACTGTACGTGATAATGTCAAGAAATAGCCAAGAAATAACAATGAATTGCATCATTATGTCTAGACATAGCCTAAAACGGTCAATTTCATAATAATGTTGAGAAATATAGCCAAGAAATAACCATTGATTGCGTAGAAATAGGCCAGAAATAACTATTTCTTGACACTACTACACAATTAATTGTTATTGCTTGGCTTATGTCTTTCTTGGCTTATGTACCAGATTTTTATTTAGTGGTTTGGCAATAAATGAGAGTGAAATGGAGTCTGCTGGCTGTTGTTTTTCAGCAGGGAGAGTGTTAGAGTATCAACATAGATGTGTGTGTGTGTGTGTGGTTGTGTGTTCTACAGGTCCAGTGATAGGGGAGTTTGTGAGCCAGCTGATGCTCCTGCTCCGGAGCTGCCTCCAACCAGACAAAGACCCAGAGATGAGACTGAGCACCTTCACCATGCTTGCCAAGTTGCTACTGGATGCAGCCAACACACTGGATTCCCAGGGGTGAGAAGGACACACACACACACACACACACACACACACACACACACACACACACACATTCACAAAACAAAACACACAGAGAGCAAGTAAGTTCTCATGTTTTCTATTGAATAAAGACACACAACATGCTGGATCGCATGTTCATTTTGCACCTTTTCGTAACTGTACAATGTTAGCCTCAGTTGCCTGGGTTTGCCTGGTCTGCGTTTTCAAAGTCGTCATCATCATCATGACTGAGCTTGTGATTTTTAAACTTTTAGTACCACACCCACAAATAAACTCACAATGGTCTATTTCCATGAGGCTGTTATAACCCTCTCAGGCTCTAGTTGACCTGCAACTCATGTAATACAAAACAGGGTCAATGGAGTGATACAGTCCAGACTGCCCCTAAAGGGCGATATTTTGCCCCTAATATTTGAGACAGTGCAAGTAAAAAAAAAACGTTATCAACTTGCAACTGTGTAACCAGTAAATTTGCATCTTCTCTTTTTTTAACAATCAAAGTATCTGGAATCTGCCATTACAGGTGGCAGGCCGAGGTGTAGGAGGATCATGAATGAAAAGGAAATGTGAATATTTGCTTTGCAAGTCAATTTGTGCCCCTGAATTCTCTGTTTGCGCTCCTAAAATTAAGTTAAGTTAGGGGTCATTGTGCTCCTAGTAAAAAAAAGTTTGTCTGGAGCCCTGAGTAAATGGAAGTCCAGAAATCATCGTACTGAATCCCACCAGACTTGAAATCGTGTCTTAGGGAGTATCAGATGGACAAACTGAAATGAGTCACTGCCCTGGGGAAGAAGACGGCACACGCTGTCTGAATGTCTCGTCAGTAATTTAAATGATTATTGACTGATGACGGAGGTAGGATTGAAGGGATGTCTGACACCCAGAGAGAAGCTCCCCCCGCCCCCCACCCAGACCCTGACCCCACCCCTCCAGGGTCCCTTCCGTGTCCTCAGCTGTGCAGCCCTCAGCTCGGGGCTCACAGCTCTAATCTGAGGGAATGCATTAAGCCGGAGGCCCATCCTGGGTCGCAGCGATCGCAGCAGCTGCTCCTGTCGATCAAAAAGACAAACCCTTGTCCGTGGGGTTGCCATGGAGACATCTGCGCAGCATGCCACTACCCCTAACCCTACAGCCCAAAAAAGGTCGGTACGGGTTTGGTTGGTGTTTCCACCGGATAAATCGAAGGGATGAACTGCTAATCTTATCGTATGGGAGGATGTTGAAAGTGCCTTTTGGCCTGAACCTGGCAACAGTGTAAAGAATAGAATACAAAGACAAAATAATCTCCTTGTCAGTGAAATATGTCGTATAAACAACGGGAAGTATTCTTAAAGCCAAAATATTCTGCCACCTTTGCCAAAAACGTGGAAATTGGAACTTTTTGCTTACAGCTCTCATCAGATTATTTCATCCATAGATGTTGCATGGAAGACAAAAGAAGCCTCTGTCTCTCTCCCGCTCGCAGCGCGGCCACCTGCGCTGCTAACTGCGTCTTTCTTTCCTGAGCTGTATCTCCGGTAATCACAGAACCATCAGGGAACACAAATCATGTTACACCTTCAAAAGGGTTTCAAACAAATGTCTAACTTGCACTGAGGCCGTGCGGTCTGCCATAATATTTCCATTCATACTCACCTCATCCCTCCATTCATGATTTATGGCACCGATCTTTGCAGATTGTAGCCCACACGCACATGCTATATGTCGTCAGGAGGACAATGATAGTCATAGAGAAAACCTCTTCCCTTTGTTCTACGACCAGAATGACATAATGACAGCTCGGCTACACAACAAGCAGAGAGGGAAAGCGTGTTTTTGGTGTCTTTCATCCACACACGCACGTAATGTTTTTGTTTCATGTGGATTTGTGTGCTGTGGGGGAAAAAAAACTCTTGATGTGAAATTTAAGTACAGTAGAAAGTGATGTGTGACAAATGAAGGTTCCTACCTCTTCCCTCTGGATGTGGCAGGGCCAAACTCGTGCTCCACTTCCAAATGAGATAAGAGTATCCTGAGTCTTAATTCTAGCTTTCAAGACATCAAACAAAAACTGCTGCTCCGGGTGAGATCGTCCTCTTATTCCAAATGTGGTTTCCCCTCTGTCAGGACCAGATACTGTCAGTAACATGAAACAAGACAAAATGACTGTGCATCTATCAAAAATAATAGATTTTACAGCTCATCAGCTCCTTCTTTAATCATGTGTAAGAAAATAAGATTTTAAATCATGACAAGATAAAGGATAATATAGTTTATAATTATATTATGGAATATGGATATTATATTATTGTATTTTGAATAGCTTGAATACCAGTGTATATATCTCACATTAACTTAGATGTATGCAAAAAAAGAAAACACAAAGAATAATTGATGAGATGTTTAATGTAGTGAACTGTGTTACAGTAGTATGCAACACACAAGACTAAATTCTTTCACTGTTTGAATCCATTATTTGGATAACAGACATTTAAAGAGCAAGTGTATAGTACAATCATAGGAGGATTTTTCTGAAATCCGAAAATCAGTATTAAAGTGCTGCTGCCCAGTCCTACTAAATGACAAGCTCCTCTCTTTTCTGCTGTGAGAGAGACTTGTTTGCTCTGCAGCTGTTTTGTGAGCGTTGCAGAAGCACAGACGGCTCCACTGTGTAGGGACCCATGAGATGTACAGTCAAATTTCCCTGGCACTTGTGTGTGTTGGTGTATGTGCAGCGCAAAAGGTAAAATCCTCCTAGTCGTCTTTCCCCCTGGACATCATCCCTGTAATGTGGAAACATGTCTTTCCATCGTCTGCCGTCATTCGTGATGAGCTTTCAGCACCTGTCGGGATGAGGAGACTGGGTTAACAGCAGCAGCAGCAGCAGTGGTGGCAGCACAGGCCCGGGCCGCATTAGTGGCACACTGTCTCCCCCTGCTGGCACTGAGACGTTACAGCACACTTAAAAAAAAACACATGACAAACGTATTGTGTCGCCAGATGAAAAGACGAGGCGAGGGGAGAGACGGGAGCGCGTGGTGGAGTCAGTTGAAGCAAAGAGCTCTGAGGCTCTGATGGTGTGAGAGGACGTCAGAGGGCCGAAGCCGGCATGGGAAAGAATGGGAGAAGGGGAACAGAGGACACCCAGATGTTGTGCTCCTCGCCTCCCACTCCCCCGACCCCGCTACTGCCCCACCACCATGTCTGCCTTTTTGAAAGACTGTGGGAAAATGACCGTAGTTCAGGCATTGTGTTGCATTTGCTTATGAATCGTACAGTCGCGTCCCGGTCCAGCATTCCAGCAGCCTCAGTCACTCACCCGTCCTCACTCACAGCGGCTTTGAAATCACCACACGAAGAAATAAAAAATATGTTTCTCCTCCTCCACTCTTTTTTGTGTTCCTCCAGGCGTTTCCGCAACGAGTCCGAGAAGTTCCTGTGTGACGTTCTGCTTCCTAACCTGGTGTGGCACGCTGGCCGAATCGCCGGCGCCGTTCGCACCTCAGCCCTCAGCTGTCTGTTGGCGCTGCTGCACGGAGGGGCCATCACACCCGGACAGGTAGAAAAAGACACACACACACACACGCTTTCACCACCAACTGTGACAATGACTAACACATCTTCCTGCAAAAAAAAAAGGCATGTACCACACGCTGGTTTCATCTACTTCCACCTGTGCAGAAGGACTGTTAATTCTTGGAAGCGACCGCCGCCGGATGTGAACCTCCTCCAGTAGTGTCTACCCCTCATCTCATCTCCACTCTTTTTTTTATTGACTCAGCTGTAAAGGAAAAGACGTGGTTGTGCATTCTTCTGATCCGTCAGGAGTTGACATTTACTTCTTCAAAGTCTCTGTTTTAGCCATTTCACGACAAAATAGATGGTCCCACTCGGCCTTTTAGGAAAATATATCTTTCTCTCCTTGGCTGAGAGCGTTGGCCGCAGCAGGTAAGCAGGTGTACGTGGGGGCAGGCAGGTTCACATACCTTTGTCCCTGAGGAACAATGCGTCCAGTGTTCTGGGCCCTTGTTATAGGTAGGGACTATCACGGGGACATGCCCTTGCACCTGCCTGGTGGAGCTCATTGCCCCAGTTGCAGTACGCACGCTCACACGCACGCACACATCTGGCTGTGTTTGCCCTGATGTGTGCTGAGTGACCAATTGGAACCGGCCCCACGCAACTCCACACTATTGACACATCTTTAACTACGAGGCAAAGCAAACAGCTTGGGGGACAATGTGAGTTTGGTTGTTGGTGTGTGATCAAATTTGAACTATCAAATGGCACCTTTAAAAGTCCTCACTACAATAAAAGACCTGGAAAAGTGTTGATTGAATAAGCCATGTTACTCTTGGCTTTTGGGTTAAATATTGAAGGCTTTTTGGCCTTTAATGGACAGTACAGTTGAGAGAGAGAGACAGGAAATGGGAGGCAGAGAGGGGGGGGGGGTGACACACAGGATAGAAATATTGAAGTTGAGATGAAATAAACAACATGTCCCAACCGGTACAACAAGAGCAGGTTATTTCCACGAGCAAATCAAACAGGCTTTCATTTAGAGGGACATTGTTTCCTCTCTGCTCCCTGTGAAAACAATTAGCAGCTCCAATTACACTTGGCATCCTCGCATTGTCACTGATGTAATGTGGATCACTCCTCTGCCAAATTTTCCTCCTCTTTGTCTACTTCCCGCGTTCTCCCCTCACTCTTTTTTTTTTCTTCTTCTCCTTCTTCACTGTTTCGCCTGCGTGGTTACGATAGCAAACAGACCGCGATGAGGATGACAGAAGTTTTAGCCATCACCTCTTGGCCCCGGGGCTCATGGCACTCAGCCTCACCTTGTTTGTCCATTTCCTCCTGTTACTCATCTGTTGGTGCGATGAAAACATTGGTCTTCACCGGACCTCTGAAGGTGGGCCCCGTGCCCATGTGTCTGCACAAACTGATCCAGACCTGATGTGAATCTGTCATGCTTCAGGTGATATTTCACTTGAGTAAAATAAAAAAGATAATTGAAGAAAAGTGTGTGAAGACTTTAAGCCCGTATTGTCACGTCTTTTTATGACCTTCTTCCACAATCACGGCGTATTAAAAAATTGGCAGCACAGATTTTAGACATTTTGGACATTAAAGCAGAAGTAAGCGATATTTTTGTGTTAATATAAGTCTTAAATAGTTATATCTTCCGACAGCAATCACTTACATAGAGTGTTTGGACCGAAACACGGGTCTCTCAGTCACTCTGCTCTGCTCTGAGCCGAGGAGAAAACTTTTCTCGTATCCTACAATTTTTATCCAATGAGGAGAGAGAACGGCATGCAGGGCTGTGTGTGCAGCCAAGGGATGCGCGTGAATGTGGTGACGTCATAGACTGTAAAAAGAATGGACGTAGCGTCCGTGACGTCACCCATTGGTTTGGGGGAGTCTGTTTTGTGCCGCTACTACGGGGGTTTGAGCCGCGCCATGTTGGATTCTACTTGCCATATTTCGTAGCAGCGGTCACCGGACCTGTCACTCAACGTTTCTGCGCCCTAATTGGCCAGAACTTTAAACCTAATAACAGTAAAACGGTAGAGTTTAAAAAAAATTCACCCCCCTCAGAGTGTGTGCGGGGGTAGAAACTATCGGTTGAGACCAAAAAAATGAAATGTACCAGGCTGTAAATATGTTTTTTAAAGCTGCAAAATCGGCTATTTTAACATGGGGCTCAATTGGAGTTGCTCCCTTCTGGAGCCAGCCCCCAGCGACAGCCCAGGGGATTGCAGCTTTTTGAACGCGGAAGTGAGCTTCACTTCTCAGACCGACAACTGCCCCCTTGGGTGACGTAGGGACGAGGACTGTTATGGTGCGTTCAAGGCAACCCGTAACTCGTGTTTTTCCGACCTGTGAAGTCGTACCAGTTCGATCTGGTACGAGTTCACGGGTCGGAAGTTACGAGTGGCCGTTATAGTGACTTTCACAGGTAAAACAGGTCGGAAAAACACGAGTGGGTTGCCTGGAACGCTACTAAGTCGTAAGTTGTGACTTGAAGCTGTAATTTACGATTTCAAAAGCCTGCCTGGAACGCAGCATTAGCCAAAACGACCGGATCGCTTACTTCTGCTTCAACGTAAGTCGTGCTGAAAGTGCAGCCTTGAAGCAGCATTCTTTACAGCTGAATAGAAAAATGACAAACTCAACAAACTGATATATTGTAAGAAACAGCCGATGAGACTTTGATGTTATGATCCAACATGTAAAAGCTGAGAATGCTTCTCTTGCCTTTTCTGCGTGCAGCTGCTGAGTCTGGAGGAGAAGCTGAGTCCTCAGGTGTTGTCAGCCCTGGACGAGGACTCTCAGATGGGCAGACTGTTGGCCTGCCGCTCTATGTCGACCATTCTCAGACTCGTCGGAAGCAGTCTGCACCCCGAGGCCCTCAACAAGATCTACCCCGGTAAATGAACAACACACACACGCGCTCTACTTTGTTTCACACTTCACATCAACATTGTTTCATTTCACATTATATAGCAGAAGTCCTCCTGTTGTCCTAAGTTCTGGCTCAAATTGACCAAATCTGTTCCCTTCCTCCATCCTTCCTTCTTTCCTTCCTTTCTCCCTTTGTCCTTACTTCTTCTTCCTTCCTCTTTTGATCCAGTTGACCTGGTCTGTTCTCTCCATTCATCTTTCTTTTCTTCCCTTTTCCTTTCCTTATTTCCACAATCCTTTTTGCCTCCCTCCATTCCTTCCTTCCTTCCCTTTGTCCTTCCTTCTTCCTTCTTTTTTGACCCAATCTGTTCCCTCCCTCCATCTATCTTTCCTTTCTTTTTCCCTTCCTTCCTTCCTTCTTTCTTTCCTGTCGTCCTTCCTGCCTTTCTTCCTTCCTTCCTTCCTTCCTTCTATCCCTTTATCCTTCCTTCCCTTCTTCTTTCCCTTTGTCCTCCATTGCTTCCTAACTTCCTTCCTTCCTTGACCCAGGAGGACAACAGGAGGGTTAAATAAATGAATGGCGAAATGTTTTATTTGATATACAGTATGTTTTCATTCAAAATAATTGTTTATGAATGAATGAATGAATTTATTTATTTCGGTATATCAAGCTTATATAACCGAAAGGGTGTAGGTTGAAGCCAAAGCTTATATACCCCTACCCCTTTTACCTTAAAAAATAAAATAAAAAAATAAAATAAAAATATATATACATACGCATTAATACAATAGGATCAGATCACAGACATTTGAAATTAATCAGTACACTTAAATTTCTGATCACAACAAAAGAAAGAATTGTACACAGCGCATAACCCAAAATAGTACAAAATCATTGAACTTAATTTTCCATACTGTAACGAGAAATTATGTTGTTCTTATAAAGTTTTTTAAAGCTGACTAGAGTACAGCATAATTTAATATTTTCAGCACAATTATTCCAGATGTTAACCCCTCGAACAGGGGGTTTATCTCACATACTAAAAGTGTTTGGTAGGAAATGACTATAACCTTTTTTTCTTGTGCGTGTGTGCGTGTCTTTCCTCTGCAGAGCTGCTGAAGCGCCTGGACGACAGCAGCGAGGAGGTGCGCGCCGTGGCCCTGCAGGCCCTCGGGCTGTGGCTGTCCAACCTCGGCAGCGACTACAACCCCGAGTTCTGCGCTCCTCATCTGCAGCACATCTTCCAGCAGCTCCTCCTCCACCTGGACGACCCCGACGCCTCGGTGCAGGGGAGAGTGCTCGGTGAGAACTGGGTTGGGGTTGGGGGTGTTTGAACCGGTGACCTCAGACAGGAGGAGGAGGAGGAGAGGCTGCAGGCTGATAGTTGATCGAGATCTCTAATTATCTGTTGACGTGGGCGCAGGAATTAAAGGACAATTCCAGGCGAATTCAACTCGGGGGTGTATTTTCATATCATTTTAGGTCTAAAAGAAGGAATCTGAAGATTTTCAGTTTAATCGCTCCTGTTTTGCGGTAGTTGCGTCTGTCCCCGCATCGCCACGGCAGCAATGAATGGGAGTGGATGTAAGTTCTGCTGTTTAGGCTGTTTACATCCCTCAAAGCCGCAATTTTTTTCCACAGACAGCGTCAGATGGCGACTCAAACATGCACCGAGAAGTTTATTTACTTCAAGCAAGTCGACATGTTTGTAAAACTAGATCTAATTCAAAGTCTCCCAGAGTCTCGCGCGAGCCCGAAGTTGCAGTGCTGGTGTGTTCACATGCAATGGGAAAAGCTACCGTTTGTGTCATAAACACAGGAATATCAACTCTTGACTTGCTTCAAGTGTACATTTTTTCCACAGACAGCGTCAGGTGGCGACTCAAACATGCGCCGAGAAGTTTTTTTTACTTGAAGCAAGTAAAGAGTTGATATTCCTGTGTTTATGACACAAACGGGAGCTTTTCCCACTGCTCCTGAACACACCGCGCACGGCAACTGGGTCTCGCGCGAGACTCCGGGAGACTTAATTAGATCTAGTTTTACAAACATGTCGACTTGCTTGAAGTAAATAAACTTCTCGGTGCATGTTTGAGTCGCCATCTGACGCTGTCTGTGGAAAAAAATTGCGGCTTTGAGGGATGTAAACAGCCTAAACAGTGGAACTTACATCCACTCCCATTCATTGCTGCCGTGGCGATGCGGGGACAAACGCAACTACCGCAAAACAGGAGCGATTAAACTGAAAATCTTCAGATTCCTTCTTTTAGACCTAAAATGATAGGAAAATACACCCCCGAGTTGAATTCGCCTGGAATTGTCCTTTAACAATTAGTCTGGATCCTGGGAAAGTGGTTAAAAATATTAGTGTTTAAATTTCCTCCATATGGAATGTATCACAGCTTTCCATTTACTCCTCACTATTAATCATGACTATAACTCTTGACAACATGTAAAAACCTTTGTCCTCGTTGGCCTTTAGTGAACTGTTGGCAGCGCTTGATGCCACTTAATGATAAGATGGGGAGAGATAGTGAATATAACACAATGGGATAGGTAATGTGAAACATCCTCATGCACACACACTCTGTATCTGACTTGGAATGATGTGATACGGACCTTCTGACCTCGATAATCTGATAAAGATGTTTAGCTGATACAGACAGTAAAGCTGATAATGGTGAACGCTGAGGCAGCGATGAAAGCAGAGTTCAGACGTGATGATCCGCAGACCAGCCTGCTGCGTCTGGGACACTCATAGAGGGAGTAGATTATTGTTCTGGCGCGCTGCCAACAGCATCCCCTTCTCCTTTATTTCAAAAGCATTATGCCCATTATCCCTCTTTTCTATCCAATTCATCACCAAGAGCAGCTGAATTCCCCAAAGTCCCTCCACGGCCAGGCTGGAGGTGATCCAGATAAGAATTAGCACCCACCTGAGAGAGACACTTCACAGGTTAATTTCTGTATAATTCCCCCCTTCCTATACACCAAATCTCTGCCTCTCCACCCACGACCCCCACCCTCAATGCACACACACAACGGTCCCATCTAATGACAACCACATGGGGAACTCCTCCTTCCCCTCACCACCTTCTCACATCTGTCCTCACGCCCATTCCCTCCTAATCCCCCAGTCTTTTATCTGTCCATCTCTCTCTTCCTCCTCCTCTCATGCCCAGTGTTTTCTGTGACGGTCCGCAGCTTCACGGTCGTGTTTTTTTTATTCACGTGTCAGTGGAAAGTCTGAGTGGCTTCTCCTGAAGTGCGTAACCGAGCCGCCGCAGCTCCTCTGGACTTTCACTCTCTCTCACTCTCATGGATGTTAGCTGTCATTACTTCTGACAGGACACAGGTGAGCGCTGATGCCTTAGCCAGCGACGAGACGAGAGGCCTCACTGCTGGATCGCTTGTTTTCATATACAGTACAGCGAGACGGAGGGGGGGAAAAAAGAAAGAGAAGACATTCACGCAACTCGCCAGATGCAGCAATACGTAGCTTCCATACCATGAATTCTACTGTAGCTCTGCCGGACAGCTTTTGAAAGACATGCAAGGATGATAAGAAGTTTTGTTGTTGCCATTGGTTATCAAGTGTCTGTTAACCTTGACTGCAGAAGTTAGAATAACACATATAAATCAACTTTATGAACCGGCCTTCGCCCACATACTGTACGTCTGTATTTCTTGTAGTTGAGTGATTTCCTGTCATGTCTGTGCATGTGTGGTTGAAAGATTCTCTTTGAAAAGCTATACTGTCATACAGTATGTTAAAGTTTGAACATGAAAGGGACACTTTTGGAGAATTTCTTTGCTGTCTCAAGCTATGCTGGACATGCTGCAATGATTTCTCTTTTACTCTGGCAATTACCCACCAAAGCTGATATTCATGAAAGGATATGTCTGTTGATACTTTCTATTTTTATGCAACAACCATAGCCAGAGCTTGATTTTCCTGGTCGAATATCAAAGGTCAATGTCACAGTGACTCCACAACATACAAATGGGGCCTTGTGAACACCATATCCCACTAACACCTTGGGAGTGTCTTCAGATATGGCACAAACTTTCATTTGGACTCAGGGATGAGATGATTAGATTTTGGTGGACAGTCTGTGGGTCAAAGGGGAAAGTCACGGTGTCCATTAGAGCTCAACGATGAACTGATTCAACTTTGGTTGTCAAAGTCTGACAGTGTCGCCAAGGCTCAATACAACAATTGTGATGAAATATCACACAAATGATCAGTATTTTCTGAAACTGGTTCATGTGGCAGAGGCATAAAAACATGTCAACAAATTCAATGAAAAGACCAATTGAATTGAACTGATACAACTGACGTCTGTGCAGCCAAAGCCTGATACGATTCTCGTCCAAATGGCCACTGATGTTCAAAAACTTGCAAAAACACATCACAAAGCCGCACTGGTGGACGCCGGTGGGATGTGTTTCTCCTTTGTGATGAGCATTTACTCTGAACATGAACATACGACTGCCCTGCTGATGTAAATACTCACACAATGCAGATTCGCTGAAAAATGCACAATTGCCTTCTGTTCACAGAATTTAGTATAATAAACAGCTACATTGCCCATTTGTTTTAGGAATTTCCTTAACACCCCTTAAAAAAGACATCTTTTATGGTCACAAAATGATATGTAGTCTATGCAATCAAGATGATTGCCTTATTATGTACCAAGCTAAAGTTTACTGAGTTTAGCAGTTTTCACCGTCATGAATGATTATCTGAATTGATACTTCTCTTTCTTCACTATTAAATCAGATTTTCTACAATGACGAGTGCATGATAGATGTTCGCTGGCCTTACATAGTGTGTCTGGCTATGATAGAGTAATTCAAACATGAGCCATTGTGTGTAGCTCACATTTTCAAACTGTGATCCCCATGAAGTGCAGTTGACTGGTAGACAGCTCGGAGTCTCTTTGTGAAATGAGATGACCTCACATCTTGCTGAATGATGGTCTGTATCTGACAGCACCCATAACCGCCTGTGCCACAAATGTGGAAGCAATCCTGATGGCGCTGTTTGAAGCTTTCTTCTTTTTCCTCCCGCTCTCTTTCTTCCATTTCTTTCTCTTTGTTCCTTTAATAGTTGATCCCATTCTTATGCTTCTTGGATTTCAAACGCATATCTGTGTTGTGGCTTGATGTACGCAGCATGTCCTGACAGCATGATGGACAGCGCCGCCACCCCTCCACCCCCCCTCCTCCATCTCATCTCTGCTTCTATCACTCCTCCGGTCCTCCACCCTGGTAATCCCACAGTCCTGGCAGCACGGCTGCTACCTGCTCAATCACACACACTGTTGGCACGGGCATAACTCACTTCTCACAAGTCATCATTGTTCTCTTTAATTCCAAGTCCCACCTCCCCTTCCTCCATCCCAGCCGTGTGCAGTATACACAAAAGCTAAAAATCCCCTCCGTCTCCTTGAAGAACAAAGGCAGGTATCAGATGATGAGTTTACATGAACTAACTCATCCAGAGTGACGGCGTGTCACCACTGGAACAGCACTTTTTCATTGTGGTTTCCGAAGCATTTATCCATTTGACAGCAGTTCAAGTAATTCTATATACCTCTGTAAGTCAGCAGGCTGTGTGGGAATGATGGGATGAAAAGATTTTAACAGGGAATTACTGCCTCCCAGTGGAAGAAAAGAGCACTTGCATGTTTGTGTTGTAGAATTAATGCTGTATATTCAGCACTGCATCTGCTGCTGATCTGACTCTGTTTCAGGAACATCAAATCAGTGTCTGTATCAAAATATGATAAATAACAACTAAATAATGAAATATACATGGACAATCACATCCTTCTATATTCAATTTTAAGTAGATCTTAAGTCTTCTTCAGTGGTGGAACTTAAGTATTGAGTATTTCTACTTCACCACATCCCAGGGGGGTATAATGTATTTTTTACTCCACTACATGTATTTAATAATAATCAAAGTGTTTTTATTGGTATTTCATATTTACACAACACAACATCCCATTCAGAAGAAGACAATAGGACTCCAAAAATACACCACATATACATGATGTAAAGTTAAACTACAGACAAAACAGAAACAAAACACAGATAGACATCAGACGCACCCAACACCTGCATTTGACATTTTTCAGAATCAGGTTTTAGATCCAAAACTGTTCATAAAATCCAATATGTTGTTATAGTCAGGGTTCCTACGCAAGTATAGAAAGTATGGAAAAGTATGGAATTTGATTTTATACATTTCCAGGTCTGGAAAAGTATGGAAAATGGAAACTATTATATGGAAATATATTTATCTTAATACTTCTCTGGGTTTGGTCTCATCTGAAGTTATTTGGGTTAATTATTTTGTATGCGCTATTGTACCTAGCTACAATCTCCAGGAAATTATTTCGTTACATAATGGCATACACATTCAGAATAATGAAAACAAATGATAAATTGCATGCTTTTTTTATATTATGCACATCTATTTACTCAAATATCACAAATAATATGAATATTTTAACGAGAAGTCTGGAAATTAGGGTCTGGAAAAAGTATGGAATTTGGAAGTTTCAAATGTGTAGGAACCCTGTATAGTGTAAACGGCAAAAAGGCAACTCTCACAATAATTACATAGTAATAATCCACCACGTTAATGTGCCGCTGAAAGAGGCATATCTGCTGCACTATGAATTTAAATGCATTTTATTGTTTCCCACTGCAAAATATAGTTAAAATGTTGGAATTTTTCAATTCTGTTGATTTTCGGACTTTTCTTTGATTTTTTTTTAGGGTAATCATCACTTTTTTGTGAATATTCCCTTTTATTTGACTGTGTCCACTCATTATCTGACATCCTGAGTACTGACTGTGCCTGTCTGTGTTGCGTGTGTGTGTGTCTGTCCAGAGATCCTGAAGAAAGGCAGTGTGGTTCACCCGGGACTCCTGAAGACGGAGGCGGAGGCAGTGAGAGACAAACAGCGGAGTCCTCTTTACTGCGACCAGCTGCTCCAGCACATCAGCTCACTGCCTAAAGACCCTGCAGCAAACTGAGGGACACGGAGCTCATACAATACAAACACTTACTGAAGTTTGTGCCTTCACTCAGAGAACTGTCACTTTTTGTTCATCAAAAGCTGGTTTTATACATTTTTAATAAACTATGACCAATGTGCTTTAAATTAAATGGCCCGGTTGAAAGAGCTGTACAACTTAAAATGACATTTGTCAGTAAGTCTTTTAATGCAGAATATCTACTTCATTTGTTGTTATTGCAGAATGTGTTTTTCTGCACATGTTGCTTTTTCTGCTTTTGGTTGTCAAGTTAAGTGGAGATTTGATGCACTGTGTTTGTTGTGTTTACATATTTTTAATTAAATCCCCATCTGATATTTTATTATCTCATTCCTGTAACCAAACTCTCAACATCCCGGCCTCCAGATGGCGTTGAGTCTCAGCCTAGGTGGATCTGAGATTTTTTATTATTATTTTGTTTAAAAAAAAGAGAGAGCGAAAGAGACTGACCTATTAACATGTGTTAATATAAATTACTTAAAATAAATCAGAATCTTGTGCTTATTGTGTGGGGTTTAAAGGGATAGTAGCATTTTTTTAAGTGGGGTTGTATGATCTACAAATAGCCCCTAAGTACTTTAATTGCAGTAGAAGACTCTCTGCACTCCTCCCGTTAGCAACGCCAGCCCATAGCCCTGCCCAGAGATTTACAACATACAGTGTTGTGAATGGACCCAAAGAAACGGCCTATTTTTGTGGCCTAAAAGCGGTTTTACCTGAAAAGAAAATACACAGTTCTATTGTTCGCTATAGTATAATTTTTTAGGCCGTGAAAATAGGCCGTTTCTTTGGGTCCATTCACAACAATGTATGTTGTAAATCTCTGGGCAGGGCTATTATGGGCTGGCGTTGCTAACGGGAGGAGTGCAGAGAGTCTTCTACTGCAATTTAAGTACTTGGGGGCTATTTGTAGATCATACAACCCCACTTTAAAAAAAAAATGCTACTATCCCTTTAATCAGGGGATGCTGTAAAAATGTGATAGCTTCAGCTGTACTTGCTGAATTTCTAAGTGTAATTTACATATATATTTTGTAATGTATAATGTAATATTTACATTTCAACACATGACACTGGCTATAGCAGTGACGCTTTCTCCTCCCATTGCCCCCCATCCGTCCTCTGCACAACCTCCCAGAGTGAAGCTGCTGACTCTCGTCCATCTGTGTGTGTGATCCGCTCTCTGATCCACCAACATGTAGGTCTGGTCTACTCTCCACGGTGCTGCCGACAGCTGAGCTCCATCCAGGCCACTTCTCTCTCTCTCTCTCTGACTCTCTGAACAGCAGCGCCTCGTCCATCCATCCTCAACACATCCGCTCCGTTCGTGCCATCAGACAAGCAGACAAGCATCGCGCCCTAACACCACCACCACCACCACCATGCTGCAGATCGGAGATGAGGTGGTGTATTTCTCGGCGGTGTTTCTGTTGGTCCTGTTCGTGACGAGGAGCGCCACCGCGGCCTCTCTCCTCACCGCATTCCTCTACGTCTTCATGGCGATGTTCCGCTTCCCTCCGGTGCCGGCGGAGCAGGCCGGCCGCGTCCTGCGGCCCAGAGCTCCTTCAGGCGGCGTGTCAGTGGTGGCGCACCGCGGGGGGAGTCACGACGCTCCGGAGAACACCTTGGCAGCGATCAGAGAGGTCAGACTGACATGATGCACCGGGCGGTCACCTGTTTCTTTCTGATGGGGATGGGAGGATGTGTAGCTGTGTGCATGGATCTTGTGCTGAGAATGAGGTTATAGCCATGGAGGCTGCAGGGAGGGAGTCCCTAGAGAATTATTATGGGAATAACATGAGGGATTTTGACTGTTTGCAGCCTTTGCATGTCCTAACTCAGGGCCGGCCCCTGGCATAAACACTCTATGCGGTTGTTTAGGGCCACAGCCGTTATAGTCCAGGCAAAATAGCGTTTTACGACAGACTAATTGTCACAGAAGGTTTTTCACCATACATCATTTCTATGAGGTGTCTAGAACAACATACTGAAAGTCCTAAGAAATCCTAGTTGGGGAAATATGTTTAATTTGCATCATTATTTACTGTATAAAGTCTATGGTGCCGACAACAATACACCCCAATGGGCTATTTTTTCCCTTTACTCCTATCACAATGAAACTTTACACAATGAAAATAGACATTAAAAGTAACATTTTTTGTATTACAAGTTTCTTGGAAAATGAATTTGAATATGCAAATGAGCAATACATTAATGGAATATGCCCAAAATACACCCGAATAGGTTTATTTTTTTCCTTTACGCCTACCACAATCACACTTCACACAATAAAAGTATACATGAAAAGTAACATTTCTGTATTTCAAGTTTCTTGGAAAATTAATTTTAAATATGTAAATGAGCTCAACACTAATTGACTTATGGTCAAGAAGCCATAAAGCCACAAGCAGCAACAGGGGCCAAATAACTAACACATTCATGTCCATTCAATAAGTTAACCTATGCACTGAGTGCTGTAACTTGCCACACTTGACTTATGCTGTTATGTTCAACAACATATGAGCGGGACTAAGAACTAAGTTATTTGGCCCCTGTTTTTGCTGCTTGCAGCTTTATGGCTTAGTGTTGAGCTCATTTACATATTTAAAATTAATTTTCCAAGAAACTTGAAATACAGAAATGTTACTTTTCATGTATACTTTTATTGTGTGAGTAAGTTTTATAAGTGTGATTGTGGTAGGAGTAAAGGAAGAAAATAAGCCTATTCGGGTGTATTTTGGGCATATTCCATTAGTGTATTGCTCATTTGCATATTCAAATTCATTTTCCAAGAAACTTGTAATACAAAAAATGTTACTTTTAATGTCTACTTTCATTGTGTAAAGTTTCATTGTGGTAGGAGTAAAGGAAAAAAAGAAGCCTATTCGGGTGTATTTTGGGCATATTTGATTAGTGTAAGGCTCATTTGCATATTCAAATTCATTTTCAAAGAAACTTGTAATACAAAAAATGTTACATTTCATGGATACTTTCATCATGTAAAGTTTCATTGTGATAGGAGTAAAGGAAAAAATTGCCCCATTGGGGTGTATTGTTGTGGGCACCATAGACTTTATACAGTAAATAATGATGCGAATTAAACATATTTCCCCAACTAGGATTTCTTAGGACTTTTAGTATGTTGTTCTAGACACCTCATAGAAATGATATATGGTGAAAAACCTTCTGTGACAATTAGTTCTATTTTTGGGTCCAAAATGAGCTAAATTGCCTGGGGCCTCTGTAGAAAATCCCCATCTCCTTCCACCTCCCTCCTTCTGCCTCAACTCCTGCTATCCCCCCTCCTTCCCCTGACATCACTGGAGGGCGGAGCTCGGAAGGTGATTTAGGCAGGTAGCTCACCTGTTGCAAGCCCTTTCTGCTCTGGGGAACAAAGGAGCTGCTGCCTAGTCCTCCTCCTCCCCAACTCCCTGATTGTTTGAGCTGCGTGATTGATGTAAGTTTTTCAGTTAAGTCCCACACACTCTTTGTTTATGTTATAGTTAATTCAACCGTATTGTTGCTACCTTGTTTACCATTTATTAAGTTTGAGTTAGGTTAACCAAGATTGAATACTTGTATATCTGAGTTTTGTGGGCTAATCTTTTCTGTTCTTCCATTCTCCTCCTTTTCATCAGCATTAACCAGCCAAACAATAAACTAGATGAATTGGACCTTCTGCGTTTGTGCCCTTGTTTCACATCACCACTCACTGCGTTGATCACCCATAATCCGGAACCAGCCTCACCCCACACCCAGTCATATTTTACATGGTCCTTCGAGCCGGAGCGAGATCAATTCAATGGATGAAGGTGCACAAACAAAGAAGCGAGCAGTACGTCTACGCAGACCACCTGCATATCTGCAAGACTATCAGACACAATTCTCCAGCTTGCCCGCTGTCAATCCTCCGCCCATGACGTCTCATCCTACCCTTCAGCCTCCTAAGCCCCCTGATGTAGCTAGAAAGCCCTGGGCAGCATCAGCCGAGGGTTTAGCTACTGGTGGTGCCCCTTTCCTTCCCTCCAAGCTCCCTAAGAGGGCAGAGGGTGAAACTGCTACGGAGATGCAGGTTATGTGGGGAGAGATTGAGCAGCTTAAAGGTCTCATTCAACAGGTGGGTCGGAGTGTGGAAGCTTTGGGGGACAGGTTGGAGACACAGCTATGTTCTGGCGTATCTACTTCTTCTCGTTCATTACCTACATTGGAGGATGATGATGGCACTGGTGAAACCCCAGCACCTTGTCCCCCCCCGAATCCTCCCCCTATAGTGGAAGAACTGCGTGAGGAGTTATGTGAGCATAACATTCCCATTATTCATTGTGTCTCTCACCCTCCTGAACCCCCAGCACCTAGTCGCCTTTGCTCCCTTCCCCCACCTCCTAGTTCTTTAATGATTTCTCCGCCACCTGCAAGATCACAGTTATCCCATGCAACCCAAACCAGTGGGCATTATTATGAGCAGCAGTCAGATTTCGATTGTTCCAGCGAATCTGCTGACTTGCAGCAGCTTGAAGCAGCTATACCTTATGTTGTCTCTGCAGATTTGTTATCCAGGCAGCAGGAGTGTTATGAGCCCCGGCCTACTGTGAGAGCCGGACGTCAGCTCTCTTTACCCCTTCTTAGGGCTCAAGACTTCGGACCAGCCCCTGCCTTCCAACCTCCGCTGGTTGTTCCCCCTCCTCCTGCGGCTTCCTCCTCTTCAGCGGCTGTGGTGGCTAATCCTTCATATGCACAGGCTCCTTATGTGCACTCGCAAGTTGCCGGGTACCCTCCTGTGCCTTCCTACCTGCTGCCCCGTGCCCCTTTGTACGGGCAACAGTGGCCTCCAGCTGCTTTGCCACATTCTCAGGCTGAATCAGCCCATCGTTTCACTGCTCCCTCTTCTCTAAATGTGCGCAGTGCAGACACTGGTTACCCAGCTCAGTCAGTGCCTCAGCATCCGCCACAGCAGCCACTGAGGTCACATAGAGCTCATCCAGTTGCAGCCCCTTCCTTTCCCTACTTCACCCATGAAGATCCCAGACAGTTTGCACTGCTTAAGATGGCCCTCACGAACCTTTTACCCCACGATGAGAGTGAGCCGTTCAAATACCATGTATTATTGGACCACTTGAAGTTGGAGACCGCTTGTCATCTTGCCTTGGCCTATGCACATCATCCCCTTCCTTACACCAGAGCTATGCAAGCCCTGCAACAGAGATATGGCCAGCCGCAGCAGCTTGTTCTGAGGGAGATTACAGCCATCCGGAATCTTCCCTCTGTGCGGCCTGGCGATGCTAGAAACTTCAGTGACTTTGCCATCCGAGTCCGAGCTCTTGTCGGCATGCTGCAGTCTTTGGAGCACGGCGAAGGGGATGCTGAGTTGGCTTGTGCATCTCATGTGCAGCAGCTTCTGGGAAAACTTCCTTCTGAGCATGTCGCCAATTATGCCAGATTCAGTCGTGCCACGAGGCCAGGTGTTCCTTACAACTTGGTTGACTTTTCCAACTGGCTTGAAGAAGAGGCAGAGTGTCAGGCTATGGCCACACAAACACGTGAGAGAAGAGGGCCCCTGGAGGAACGCAAACCCACAAAGTCAAGCTTTCCGAAGCCTAATTATCCAGTGGCTACTATACTCCATGGAACCAGTCATCCAAGCCAAGTAAACCCCCCACCTTCAAATGAGTATGCTACGCATCGTAGTCAGGCATGCCCTTACTGTAGTGTCTCTGACCACCACATAAGTGTCTGCCCAGACTTCCGTCAGCTGTCAAGGGATGCTGTCAAGAGGTGGATCCAAGAGAAAAGACGTTGCTGGAGATGTGCTCGTGAGCACAGAGCTCTGAACTGTGATTTAAAGAAACGCTGCCCGAAGTGCAATGGAAGGCACCTTGGCGTCCTTCACGAGGTTAACCAGCCACAAAGGGATTCAAGCACCTCTTGCCTCATTCGTTCTAGCTGCAGTACGAGAGTCCTGCTGAAAGTGGTCAAGGTTCTGCTAAGTTACAGGGGAAGACACCTCGAGACTTATGCAATATTAGACGATGGGTCAGAGAGATCCATGCTCCTAGCAACCGCAGCTACTTCCCTTGGTCTTGATGGGGCGGCTGAGTCTCTCATGCTGAAAACAGTCCGCCAGGGGACGGAGAGTCTCACCGGCACTACAGTCACTTTTAACATCTCCTCGGCAGCAAATTCAGGCAAGAAGTTCATTATAAAGGATGCTTTCACTGCTGAGAAATTGGGCCTTGCTTCACAGTCTTATCCCGTGTATGTTCTCCAAAGTTTTAAGCATCTGCACGGCTTACCACTCCAAGCTTTCCAAAAGGTGCAACCCCTTCTCCTTATTGGCTCAGATCATCCTCATCTTGTGTGTCCTGTGGAACGGGTCCGTTTGGGTCCAGGGGGTGGCCCAGCAGCGGTGCACACACGTCTTGGTTGGGCTCTGCAAGGACCCACAATGCTCCCTGAGGATTTCCTTGCCACCTCAGGTTGTTCTTCCACTGTAGCTGGAAGATTAGAAGTCCAGTCTTTGTTTCTTTCCTGTACATCCCCTGAGGCAGACCTTTATCGTGCGGTTGAAAAGCTGTGGAAAGTGGATGTATTGCCTTATCAAAGTGAGAAAGTCGTTACTCGCTCCAAACAGGACCAGGAAGCACTAGCCCAACTGGACAGCCGCACCATGAGAGTGGAGATCAATGGAGTTAGTCGCTATGCAACCCCCCTAATCCACAAACCAAAGGCCCCCGAACTCCAAGCTACAAAGGGATCAGTCCTGCCTGCCCTCCGACGCACGGAACGGAAGCTGTCAAAGAATCCAGAGCAAGCAGGTATTTACAATAATGAAATAAACAAGTTGCTGGAGGCCGGTTATGTGAAGAAACTCAGCCCTCAAGAAGTGGTCCAGAACAGTGAGTCATCTTGGTACATACCACACCACCTTGTGGAGCACAACGGCAAACAGCGCCTAGTGTTCAACTGCTCGTACCGATACCAAGGGCAGTGCCTAAATGATTGTCTTCTTCCTGGTCCAGTTCTGGGCCCTTCCTTGATGGGTGTTCTGTTGCGTTTCCGTCAGCATCCTGTTGCCATCTCTGGCGACATTAAAGGCATGTTTCACCAAGTCAGATTGCTGGCGGAGGACAGACCCCTTCTCCGTTTCATATGGCGAGACATGCAACGTGAGGACCCTGTGGAGGTTTACGAGTGGCAAGTTTTGCCATTCGGGACCACATGTAGTCCATGTTGCGCTACATATGCCCTCCAGCGACATGTGAAGGATGGAGGAGAGGAAGACATTGAAACATCAGTCCTTCAATCATTCTATGTAGACAATTGTCTGCAGAGTTTCCCCACCGAAGGGCAGGCCAGACGTCTCCTTGACCGTCTCCGAGCACTGCTTGCTTCCGGTGGCTTTGAGATCCGGCAATGGATCAGTAACCTCCCTTCTGTGGTTCAGCACCTCCCCAAAGAAGCCCGATCAGAGAGCACTGAAATGTGGCTCATTCAAGACCGTACTGACCCCTGGGAAGGAGCCCTGGGTCTAATATGGTATTGCTCGTCAGACACGTTGGGATACAAGCACAGACCCGTAAGTTACCAGTCCCTTACCCTCCGGAATGTGTACAGGATACTGGCCACGCAATATGACCCCCTAGGGTTCATCATCCCATTCACAACCCGAGCAAAAGTTCTTCTGCAGAAACTGTGGTCAAAGGAGCGGGACTGGGACGACCCCTGCCTTCCTGATGCCTTCGTGAAGGCCTGGACCTTATGGGAGGAGGAGCTTCCCCAGTTGTCCCGGATCAGACTCCCACGGTGTTATGGACTCACAGAGGCCCAAGATCCTTCAATGACGAGAGAATTGCATGTGTTCTGTGATGCGTCTGAGGCAGCATACGGCTCTGTTGCCTATTTAAGGACAGTGGACTCCAACGGGCAGATTAATGTTTCGTTTGTTATGGCGCGTTCGAGAGTGGCACCAAGACGACAGATCACCATACCCCGCCTCGAGCTGTGTGCTGCTCTCACTGGCGCCCAACTAGCAAGGATGCTAAAAACCGAGCTGACTCTCCCTCTCCTCCGTATAGTGATGTGGACAGACTCCACCACCGTTCTAACCTGGCTGCAATCAGAGTCCTGTCAGTACAAGATCTTCGTAGCTCATCGGATCACAGAGATCCTGGAAAATACTGCTGCTTCAGACTGGAGGTATACAGATTCAGCCAGTAACCCCGCCGACGACATTACCAGGGGTAAAACCCTCACAGAACTCGCTGCACCCCACCGATGGAAACAGGGCCCTCCTTTCCTGTACCTACCCCCATATCAGTGGCCTTTAAACCCCTCCTCATCTTCCACTGAAGCAGCCACAGAATTGAGAAAGTCTGCATTTTGTGGTGTTGCTCATGTACTGCCCCCTAGTGTTCCCTCAAACCTACTGCAGTTCCAGTGCTGGGAGGACTTGGTGGCTGGTACCTCTCAGCACCTCTCTCCAGCCCTGGCGCCAAATTCTCAGCCCCCTGAGAGACCCTATGTGGAAACTCTTCTCCTCCAGCATGCACAAAAGGAGAGTTTCCCAGAAGAATATGCTTTGCTACAGACCAACAAACCCCTTCCAAAGCAAAGTCCCCTGAATAACTTGGCCCCTGAGTTTGATCTCACCACAAATCTAATCAGAGTAGGAGGGCGGCTGCGAAAGAGTGAGGATCTGGACTACAGTAACATGCACCCTGTGGTCTTGGATCCAAAAAACTATATCACACAGCTGCTGATCAAGGATTATGACCGACGACTGCACCACCCTGGCCCAGAGAGAGTTCTTGCAAGCCTAAGGAGGAATTACTGGATCTTACGAGGGAGGCAAGCAATAAGGAAATGTCAACATTCATGCATTGACTGTAGGAAATGGAAAGCCAAACCCCTGATCCCTCGGATGGCTGACTTGCCAGCATCTCGCCTGCGGCTTTACAAGCCCCCTTTCTGGTCTACTGGGATGGACTGCTTTGGCCCCTTCCTCATCAAAGTTGGCCGCCGGCGAGAGAAAAGATGGGGGATCCTCTTCAAATGTCTCACTACACGTTGTATCCACATTGATCTCCTCTCAGGCCTGGACACGGACAGTTTCCTCATGTCTTTCCGCCGCTTTGTGGCACGGCGTGGAACCCCTTTCGAGGTGCATTCGGACCACGGCACTAACTTTGTAGGAGGCGCGAGAGAGTTGCAGAGAGCCTTTGACCAACTGACCCCTGCCCTCCAGGCTCAATTGGCCAAATACAAAGTTCGCTTCCTGAGGAACCCACCACACGCCCCTCACTTCGGAGGAACCTGGGAAAGAGAGGTGAGAGCAATCAAATCTGCTTTACGTGTGACCCTGGGTGATCAAGTTGTGACGGAGGAAGTGTTGAACACCGTACTCATAGAGGTGGAGGAGATCTTGAACTCCAAGCCCCTTGGATACCTGTCATCTGATGTGTCTGATCCTGATCCAGTCACTCCCAACCTCCTCCTCATGGGGCGGCTTGAAGCAGCCCTTCCTCAAGCCATATACGCCCATCCTGACCTTCTTGGAACAAGAAGATGGCGTCACAGTCAGGTACTTGCCGATCAGTTCTGGGCGAGCTTTCTCAAACACTATCTACCAACCCTCCAACCACGACAAAAATGGACTGGGGAGAACCCAAATCTCGTGGTGGATACTGTGATCATGGTCGTGGACCCAAACCTACCCCGTGCCTCTTGGCCGATAGGCAAAGTTCAGAAGATCCTCCCCAGCTCGGATGGAAGAGTCAGAGTGGCCGAAATAGTGGTAAAAGGAAAGACCTATGTACGTCCAGTCAGCCGACTGGTGGCCCTCCTGGAATGCGAAGATGATCCAGACCCCCCTTCCACATGAGGATTTTCCCCACAGTCAAATATGATCCACATATTTAAGGGGCGGCTGTAGAAAATCCCCATCTCCTTCCACCTCCCTCCTTCTGCCTCAACTCCTGCTATCCCCCCTCCTTCCCCTGACATCACTGGAGGGCGGAGCTCGGAAGGTGATTTAGGCAGGTAGCTCACCTGTTGCAAGCCCTTTCTGCTCTGGGGAACAAAGGAGCTGCTGCCTAGTCCTCCTCCTCCCCAACTCCCTGATTGTTTGAGCTGCGTGATTGATGTAAGTTTTTCAGTTAAGTCCCACACACTCTTTGTTTATGTTATAGTTAATTCAACCGTATTGTTGCTACCTTGTTTACCATTTATTAAGTTTGAGTTAGGTTAACCAAGATTGAATACTTGTATATCTGAGTTTTGTGGGCTAATCTTTTCTGTTCTTCCATTCTCCTCCTTTTCATCAGCATTAACCAGCCAAACAATAAACTAGATGAATTGGACCTTCTGCGTTTGTGCCCTTGTTTCACATCACCACTCACTGCGTTGATCACCCATAATCCGGAACCAGCCTCACCCCACACCCAGTCATATTTTACAGCCTCATTTATCAAAGAGCGTGTAAAAGTCCTCTTAAATTTTCAGTACGACGGAAAGGCAAAATGTGCGTACGACCAAAAAATATACACTCTTTTCAGATCTATCAAACTCCGCGTACACACGGCTGCACGGTATTTCCCTTGATAGATCATACCGGACCTGAGAAAAGCGTGGATGAGAACACGCCTCATACCCAGCCCCCTAAACGGCCCCACGCAACCATATGTGGTCAATGCAAATCAGTTACGTGCATATTAAGTAGCCATGTGCACTCTGGAAACGTGTGGAATGACGTCAGTGGAAGACGGTGAAGACAACAGACGGACGGAGAGCGGAGGAAGAAGCGGAATTTCTCTGAAAGCGAGATACACGGTAACACGGCAATATCAGTCAGAAACATCATCTTGCATTGAAAGGCTACAATAAAAACAAAAAACTCCCAAATCTAAATGAAACAGAACAGAAAGAAGAAGAATCATATTTATTCTGCCCCTTATTTTAGATTATGTCATAATAATTTAAAGCAGGGTTTCCACTGCCAGTCAGTAGGCTACTTTGCACCCCTTTCCACTAACCCCCAACTTCCGTTCACTGGAAGACTTTGATTTTCATTTGTGCATAGCTATATATTAAAAAACATTGAAGTCCACCAGTCTGTGACTTTTCCTAAAATGATGTTGGGCAGCACCCATTTTTGTTAAATACAATAAATATTATTCACACAAAAAATATCGATCATGTTTTCTCATTTGCTTTGATTTGCGCCGACATTATTGTGCTTGCTGCTTGCTTGTGTGTGTCCAGTCTGGCTACGTAACACACGCACGTCGCAGAAATTATTTTCCAGACTGGACAGACTGGTTGTGGAAGAGTTGTAGTCTACATGCAGGGAAAAATATCAATATGATATCAAAAGAAAACGAAATTCGTTTTATAAAGCCAGTATTTAGGAGCAAACTAGTGTAAATGCACAGGGGAAAAATCTGAGTCGCTGTGCTTTTCATGTAAAGTGCCGACGTCAACACGTGTGCAGTGGTGGTGGTGGTGGTGGTGGGGGGAGGGGGAGGGGGGGGGGGGGGGTCATGATCACCACCACTTGCTAATGATAGCCCCAGGGGCCTCATTTATCATTGTGGATACACGCTTTTTTACACGCTCTTTCCCCCGTTTTGTGCGTACGCTCTTTTCTCCGCCTAATTTGGGATCTATCAAACCAAAACTTGTCGGGAGTAAGTGCAAAAATTTACGACCAGTCCGACCATGGCGTACCGGCATTTACACGCTTTTTGAAGAACAGGAGGAATTGGCGACGCCGCTGCAGAGTCAGAGAACTGCAGTATGCGAGGGAGAGAGGAGCGCGGACACTGTTTGAAGTAGCAAGTGGTGGTGATGATGACCCCCCCCCCCACCACCACCACCACCATCACCACCACCACCGCACACGTGTTGACGTCGGCACTTTACATGAAAAGCACAGCGACTCAGATTTTTCCCCTGTGCATTTACACTAGTTTGCTCCTAAATACTGGCTTTATAAAACGAATTTCGTTTTCTTTTGATATCATGTTGATATTTTTCCCCTGCATGTAGGCTACAACTCTTCCACAACCAGTCTGTCCAGTCTGGAAAATAATTTCTGCGACGTGCGTGTGTTACGTAGCCAGACTGGACACACACAAGCAAGCAGCAAGCCCAATAATGTCGGCGCAAATCAAAGCAAATGAGAAAACATGATCGATATTTTTTGTGTGAATAATATTTATTGTATTTAACAAAAATGGGTGCTGCCCAACATCATTTTAGGAAAAGTCACAGACTGGTGGACTTCAATGTTTTTTTTTTTTTTTTTTTTTTTAATATATAGCTATGCACAAATGAAAATCAAAGTCTTCCAGTGAACGGAAGTTGGGGGTTAGTGGAAAGGGGTGCAAAGTAGTACTGACTGGCAGTGGAAACCCTGCTTTAAATTATTATGACATAATCTAAAATAAGGGGCAGCATAAATATGATTCTTCTTCTTTCTGTTCTGTTTCATTTAGATTTGGGAGTTTTTTTTGTATTTATTGAAGCCTTTCAATGCAAGATGATGTTTCTGACTGATATTGCCGTGTTACCGTGTATCTCGCTTTCAGAGAAATTCCGCTTCTTTCTCCGCTCTCCGTCCGTCTGTTGTCTTCACCGTCTTCCACTGACGTCATTCCACACGTTTCCAGAGTGCACATGGCTACTTAATATGCACGTAACTGATTTGCATTGACCACATATGGTTGTGTGGGGCCATTTAGGGGGCTGGGTATGAGGCGTGCTCTCATCCACGCTTTTCTCAGGTCCGGTGTGATCTATCAAGGGAAATACCGTGCAGCCGTGTGTACGCGGAGTTTGATAGATCTGAAAAGAGTGTATATTTTTTGGTCGTACGCACATTTTGCCTTTCCGTCGTACTGAAAATTTAAGAGGACTTTTACACGCTCTTTGATAAATGAGGCCCCTGGACTATTAGGTGGGGGGCCACATGATCAGAAAGGTACCGGGGTTCATTCAAGTAATTTAAACATCCTGAGGTCTGCACGTGCACGCTATGAGCTTTATATGTAATTTGAAGTCAATATTCAGCTTCTTTTATCTCACATTTGAGACATTTGGTGAAAATAGAACGGCAGAATGACAACATTTATGCTCAAAAAGCAATTTTACAAAATTTCATTTTAGACTCGTTTTCTACACTTATCTATTACTGTATTCATATCCTATTTCAAGCACCAATGACTGAAGGTGTGTTTTCACAAGGGATTTGAAATTTTTCAAAAAGCAGACCTCAAATTTCCAGCATTTGGCCTAAATTATTACAGTGTTCTAGGACAAATTGGCCTCAGTGTGCTTACAGCGGAGGTTCTAATATTTAGACATAAAACACTTGAGTATTGTTACATCTGCAAGTATCTTAAAAAGATAAATTTAAGAAAATATGTAAAAGTCGAGAAAATGGCCTCAAACCTCAGAGGGCATAAACACGTCTGTATTCAGTTTTAACCAGTGATTTGGTGTTTGCGCTTAGAGTGCAGGGCCACAAACAAAAATCCTGTTTAGGGCCACCAAAATCCTAGGGCCGGCCCTGAGGGATTTTGACTGTTTGCAGCCTTTGCATGTCCTAACTCCTCTGTTATTGCTGTGTAAGATTCCCTGGTTGATCAGTGTAGCTAACAGTGTTGGACGGGGTTTTCATCCATTGTGCTGCATGGGCCTTTTCTTTTCTACAGAAATGAGTTGTCTTGTCTATAAACTGATGCCACCTTCTTCATGAAGTCCACAGTTGCATAACTGTTGACTCACTCAGACTTAGAGCTCCTCCCTCTCCTCACCCTTTCTGTTTTGGTACATGGACTGCTGTGTGTAGAGTGTCCCACACACCGGGTGTCATCCTGTAGCCTACACACTCTTCTCCTCTACCCAAACTCTGTGGCTTCTTAGACTTTATCTCTATCTGGTGCCTTCATCCCTTCATAGACCACTGCTGAATATAAGGAGGGCTTTTATAACCATGCTGATGCTGATGCTGATGCTGCTGACTTTGACATTACTGAGAATTGACAAAAAATATCTGTGTTAAAGCCACCAAAAAGAGAATTTTCATTTTCTGGTGCGAGTTATGTCCTCTCCCCTGACCAGCAGAGAAGGTGTCTGTTCTGTTCTTGAATATGACTTGAATTTGAGACTTAATTCCCAAAACTGTAAATGTCATCTACTGTACAGAACTGCACTCACAGGAGAAGAAGAAAAAAAAACTGAAGACGATCTTGTATCCCGCTGGAAACATGTGGGATGTAGCCAAACCTTTTCTAGGTGGAAACTGTGATAATGATTCACAGAGTAGCCCAAAACAAAACCATTGGTCTCATTTGAATCAGAATACAAATAATACAAAATTATTTTGAGTAATGTGTCAATTAGTCTTTGTTATCCAGTGAAGAAACCCCGCTGCAGCCAATATATTTTTGTTTTGATTATTTGGGAATATTTACTCATGTTAATCTGTCCTTTGCTTTTGTTAAAGATGAGACCCTCGTCCCTCACCACTGACTGACAATCAATCATGGGAAAAATTCCTCTGATCATTTACTATAAATCTCCAGCACAAAATTGAACAAGACTCAAACCAACATAGTCTCTTCATATAGAAGTGAAGTAAATGATCTTCCGTTGTCTTTCCCAAAAACTGGAGCAGCCACCCAGTAAATGTCAGGTCTGGTTATTAAAGGGATAGTAGCATTTTTTTAAAGTGGGGTTGTATGATCTACAAATAGCCCCTAAGTACTTTAATTGCAGTAGAAGACTCTCTGCACCCCTCCCGTTAGCAACGCCAGCCCATAGCCCTGCCCAGAGATTTACAACATACATTGTTGTGAATGAACCCAAAGAAACGGCCTATTTTCGCGGCCTAAAAGAGGTTTTACGTGAAAAAAAAATACACAGTTCCATTGTTCGCTATAATATAATTTTTTGCAGCCCTTCAAAGTGCAGGAAAAACACAGTTTTTATTTGGACCTAACCAACTCACGTATCCCTCCGCCCAGGGTTAGCGCCCGCCGATCAGCAGTTGGTTAGAAAACTGTGTTTTTCCTGCAGTTTGAGGGGCTGGGAAAAATTATATTGTAGCGAACAATGGAACTGTGTTTTTTTTTTCAGGTTAAACCTCTTTTAGGCCGTGAAAATAGGCCGTTTCTTTGGGTCCATTCACAACAATGTATGTTGTAGATCTGTGGGCAGGGCTATGGGCTGGCGTTGCTAACGGGAGGAGTGCAGAGAGTCTTCTACTGCAATTAAAGTACTTAGGGGCTATTTGTAGATCATACAACCCCACTTAAAAAAAATGCTACTATCCCTTTAAGCTTCAGCTCACATCAATGTCACTCTGTCACACTGAAATGGAGGACGTACGTATATATGCAAAACTCCCAGCACATTTCCATTTTGCAATGATGTCTCTCTGTCCTGATGTCTTCGTCCCCGCTCCCTGTCGTCTTCCTGTTCTAGGCCAGTAGAAATGGGGCCACCGGAGTGGAGCTGGACCTGAGTTTCACAGCCGACAGCGTTCCTGTGCTGATGCACGACGAGACTGTTGACCGCACCACCAACGGCTCCGGACCAATTAACAAACTGCAAATTGTCCAGCTAAGGAGATTAGATGCTGCAGCTCATCACAGGCTGAAGTATGTATCCTGTCCAACAGGCACTTCACCTCACCTGAGCTTCTCATTTCATGCTCTGATAAGGAAACTAAGGACATAAGACCAGTCATCTCTGACCCTTTGTAGATATCACCATGTAGAGATCAGGGCCGTTGTATAGGGGAGAAAGGTGATGATAATTCTAGGGGCCCAGCGCCCAGTGGGGCCCATAAAAAACCCCAGTAGTCTAATCTTTGTATGACTGAATTATTCTGCATAAGACTCTGACTAATACTCATAGTACACTGTAAAAACTCAACATCTTTCCAAGAATTTTTGTCTTATTTCTTGTCCAAATGTCTCATTTCTAGTCAAAACTAACCTCTTTCCACTTAAAATAAGACTCATCACCTAAAAAATTACCTTGTTTTTAGATCATTTTCACTTGTTTCAAACAAATTTTCACTTGAAATAAGTAGAAAAGCACATTTTTTGTGCTTGTAATAAGGAAGAAAAACTTGTTCCACTATCAGATTTTTTTTTTTTCTACTTATTCCAAGTGAAAATCTGCTTGAAAGGAGTAAAAAGTGTCTAAAAACAAGCTACTTTTAATATGATGTGTCTTATTTTAAGTATAATGATATTTGTTTTGACTAGAAATGACATTTTGACTAGAAATAAGACAAATATTCTTGGTAAGATACTTGAGTTTTTGCAGTGTAATGCTGCATTAGCATCAAAACAAAGTAGGCTAAATAATAAATGATAATACATACGTAGTCTAAGAAAAAAAAACTGGAAAAGTTAGGGGGAGGGGCCCACTTTAGTATTCTTTAAGGGGGCCCAGGATTCCTAGCAACGGCCCTGGTAGAGATTATGACTCTCTCATCTTATTTAATTTGTAAATCTCACTTAATTTTATACATAGCACACTTGTCTCTTTATTTTTCATCAGAGTGGTTTGAGGGAAGAAATATTTGTTCACACTTGGTTTTCAAAGGCAGGAAAAAGAAAAACAGACGTGAAAGTGTGAAGCTGATGCACAAGGAAAACTGTATCATCAACTGACTTCCAAAACCGCTGTGTTGTCTGTGACATCCAGGGACAAGTTTGGTGTTGAGAAAGTCCCAACGCTGCAGGAGGCTGTGGAGGAATGTATAAGACACCAGCTGACCATCTTCTTCGACGTCAAAGGTCAACCTGATAAGGTGACATTTTTAACACAAGAAGAGATGGATGAAATTGTTTCCTGTATTTAGTTCCTGCCCTATCTGAGCTCCTTTGTTTCAATAACCTCTACATTTATAAGTTGCTATTATATTAGGGTATTAACATGTTTTACTCTTTTCCAGGCAGCATCAGTGCTTCGTGAGATTTATAAGAAATTCCCCGCCCTTTACAATTCCAGTATTGTTTCCTCCTTTGAGCCCAAAGTGATCTATAAGGTAACAATGACAGTGTGATGAATAATTAACACAAATGCTAACTATTGTCTTCTGTTGAGTGCATGGCTGAGTGAAAGCTGCGATCTCCCATCTGGTTCCTTCTTGTTATTTTGTTTATTCACCTTTTATTGATATTTCATGCGTATAAAAGGAGTGATGACAACACCGACTGACTGAAAGAGTTTGTTGCTTAAGTAATCTAACACAATGCAAGGACCTGCTTGAGACAGCTTTTTTCTCAAATATGTTTATTGAGCTTTACATTAACACAATAACCACAGCAACAAGACAACGTAACCTTCAGTACAACATTGGTCTAGAGTCTAGACAGTCCATACACGTATATTGTACATCTCACATACACCTCACCAGTACAATGAATACAGTAGGAAACAGCCCACATCAACCTCATGTAAAAAACTAGATAAATAAGGAAATAAAACACAAGCACTGAAGCCACTGTAGAGTTGGAAAAGTGGAGATATGGAGTCCAAATGTCCACAAACTGTCCCTCTGAAGAGTGAAGCAGGCAGGTCAGATACTTGAGGGGGAAAGTTTCCATAATTATCTTATGTCAGTTTGATTTTGTCGGGGGTTTGTCACTTATCCAGGACAAAAACATGTTCTTTCTTACTGCATATGTGAGGATATTACACAGGGCCGGCCCTAGGATTTTGGTGGCCCTAAACAAGATTTTTGTTTGTGGTCCTGCACTCTAAGCGCAAACACCAAATCACTGGTTAAAACTGAATACAGACATGTTTATGCCCTCTGAGGTTTGATACTTGCAGATGTAACAATACTCAAATGTTTTATGTCTAAATATTAGAACCTCCGCTGTAAGCACACTGAGGCCAATTTGCCCTAGAACACAGTATAAAGAAATAATTTAGGCCAAATGCTGGAAATTTGAGGTCTGCTTTTTGAAAAATTTCAAATCCCTTGTGAAAACACTCCTTCAGTCATGAGAATGAACTGTTTTGGTGCTTGAAATAGGATATGAATACAGTAATATATAAGTGTAGAAAACAAGTCTAAAATTAAATTTTGTAAGATTGCTTTTTGAGCACAAATATTGTCATTCTGCCATTCTGTTTTCACCAAATGTCTCAAATGTGAGATAAAAGAAGCTGAATATTGACTTCACATTACATATAAAGCTCATAGCGTGCACGTGCAGACCTCAGGATGTTTAAATGACTTGATGAACCCCGGTACCTTTCTGATCATGTGGCCCCCCACCTAACGGCTGTGGCCCTAAACAACCGCATAGAGTGTTTATGCCAGGGGCCGGCCCTGATATTACACAGTCTGGTGGCATTCACATCCGCAATAGTATCTTGACTGATGTAACCCAAGATCAAAGAGAGAGGGTCCATGTGCAACACAACACCAAATATATTTTCCAGATCTTGCAAGACATCCATCCAATAATAAGACAGATTTTTGTTGACCTTTGTGATCTCTTCTGATCCACAGATGCGTCAGACCGACCCCAGCGTGGTCACGGGTCTGACCCATCGGCCCTGGAGGCTGAGTCGCTTCAATGACGGCACTCCTCGGGGGCTGTCGACGTGGGCTCAGCTCTGGATGGCGACCCTCGACGTCTTGCTGGACTGGGCCCACCACCACATCCTGTGGAAACTCTGCGGAGTCTCGGCCATCCTGGTGCAGAAAGACTTCATCTCACTGTAGGTTCAACTAGTAGAGATGTTTTATAGGGATGTCACGATTATAGATTTTCTTTGTACGATTACTGTCAGAGAAATAATCACGGTATTACGATTATCACGATTATTACGCATTAATTAATTTCACAACATATGAATGTGTAAAATCAAATACAGTCAAAATTTAATTTCATTACAAATTTTTACACTAAATATTTTAAGTATCTACTATTCATATGTAACCAATTATTAATCCTCCAGGGGAAGTGTTTTAAATATTCAAATCATTAATTGTCATCTATACCAAATGTTTATTAAAGTTTATTTTAATTGTTTGTTTTTTATCACAAATGAGACGCTAACATTTAAATTTCCACCATGTTACGTTAGGTAAATTGACCAGTATTTCTTACATTTACCTTAACTTTTGTGCACATCTGCCTCTGTGTTTCCAAAATAATCTTTTTTGGAAAGTGACGGTATTTAAGAATCTTTACGATTAATTAATTGTGGCGTTTAATACCGCGATTAATTGTGAAAACAAGTAATTGTGACATCCCTAATGTTTTATCATTGCACTGCATGACCACAGATGTGTGTAATTCTTGGAGTTTCAGGGGTTGAAAATCGGTTTCTCTTTACCTGGTGTATTTAAAGTTAAGTGGGAAAGGGAAGAATTACCATTTGGTTTTCATTTGACTCACCTAAAAAGCTTTATCCCAACCCATCATTACAATAGAAACTGTGCTGTTCAAATTGTGTTCAAATTGTGTTCACAACAAGACCATAATCGACTTGGAGAGGTCATAGGTCATTTTTGCCTCATTTTATTAGGTCCTGAGAGCAGTTTGGAACCATATTGTCCCATATAATGTTGTTTGCAACCAAAAATGTGTGGGTGCTGCTCTTTATCTGAGCTGCATTCTCTCATCTTCCTCCTCCTTTCTCGCACACAGAGACTATGTCCAGTACTGGGCGGATCGCGGTGTGGAGGTGGTGGGCTGGACCGTTAACACCGCTGTGGAGAAAGACTACTACCAAAACCTGCTCAAGATCGGCTACATCACCGACAGTTTGCTGGAAGACTGTGATCCCGAATACTGACCTCACACATACTCACTCACACAGATACAGTGGTTGAAAACTACAGAAAGGATTTTTTAAAAAATCTTTCATTATAACACTTCTCGGCTTCTTGTTTTTCTAAGGAACATGAAAAGCTGAGATACATACTATACAGTAAATTAAGTTTAAATTTAAGGAGGAATAAAGATAGACATTTGGTGCTAACCAGCTCCGTAGTGGCAATCGAACAACCCAAGCTTTAGACAAATGCATGTATGAATTTACTGTAGATTAGGAGTACATCATTACCTGTAGCTGGCATACAGGTAATTTCCCTTTAAATCTACAGGCTAAAGTGTAAACCTCCTTGTCCTTATCCTACTACCAGCAGCAACACTCTCCAGCTCTCCTGGACCAGGGATTAGGATTACGCTACCTTAAAGATCTTTTTTACCTTCTGTGCTGATGTTTGTCGCGCCTTTAAAGAGACACCAGTGCAAGAAGTTTACACAATTAACATTATACATCAAATTTATTTAATAATACTTAATATTCTATAACTTGATTGCTGAATGCTTGATTGTTTGATTGCTTAGAAACTTGCCTGCTGTCATTGTGCACCACAGTTGCACAAAAAAACCCCGTTGTCGCAAGACTTTGACTTTGACTCAGCCGTAAGAGAATGACAGCGTAATGTGATCGTTTGCTCCGAAGATCTTCTTCCTTGAAGGAAAGTACAAATTTCCTTTCACACATTTCAATTACATTTTCTCTCAGTTTGATTCACATGACACATCCACAGATACAGAAAGTGACTAAAGGATATCAGACTCAGCCTTAAGAAGCCCACCATAACTTGTCTGTAACTGCAGAATGTAAACTCCAAAGTCCCAGAAATGACATGAACCAAAAAAAAGGATAATATTTTGTTTTCTCTCTCTCTTTCTTGTAAGCAGAAGGCTCAACAACATCATCTTGGTGACAACTTGTTTCTCTGAGATGAAAATTAAATAAATAATTAAAAACATTTTCTCTGGCATTTCCTTTTTTTTTTTTTTTAATTTTTTTTTTTTACTCCCTGTGGCGTTGAGGGAAAAAAAAAAAAACATTTCATCTTCCTTGTTTGGCTGAAAATAGATCTCTAGAATGAAAAACCAGTTTGCAAAACGAATCCACCTCTTGATTTACAACAACACCATGCCTGCTGTTAGTGTATAGTAATGCATGGTTGCATTACAAACAGATGTGTGTGTGTGTGTAGTGTGACAGTGTTGTGCACCTGAGCTCTCCTGTGTGTACTGTAAACACACAGACGTTGTGCCTCATAGGGGATCCTTGGGGGGGGGGTCAGACAGTATGAACCCTGCTGGATAAATATATGAATAAGTTTAAACTAATTTGAGGGGGCAGATTTTTATATCATCACATCACAGATTGAGGAATTTTGGAATAATTTGAGTCAGAGAAGAAAAAGTGGAAATTCCCTCACATGAATTAGGCTAGCTACCAGGGCCGGTTCTAGGCAGGCATATATGAGGGGGCAGTCAGTCAGAAATGTGAAGGGGGCATCATGTGAACACATCAAGCTCCAACACTTTTTATTCTCTGTGCTTATAGTAACTTCATTGAATTGGGTTGTTGACTATGTGTCCAACCCCAACCTGGAGAAGTGGATTGCACTTTGTCAGGCTTCTACCTTCAGACCTGTCCAACTAGGGGCCGGGGGGGCCAACCAGGGTCTTAGAGCCCAATTTTTTTTTACTGTCGTAATACAAAGAGCCACATTATATGGGGGGTTAGGGGTGCATATCCCTGAAGATGCATTGCAAACCCAGCGGGGGTGAAAAAGGTGAGTAGCTAAATCCCTGGAGGGGGTTCTGGGGGCATCCCCCCCAGAAAATGTTTGTGATTTTAAAATGTGAGTGAAGCATTCTGGTGTACTCTGAGAAGAGGCGGGGGGGGTGTCTACTATGGTCAGGATTTACAAAACTGAAAGGTAGTCTTATGAATACTAAAAAAAAAAAAAAAAAAGAACAGAACATTTTAGAAAAGAACAGGGTCCCTTTTTCGGCGGATTTTTGTGCTACAGCAGATTTGAGGGGGCAAGACATTTATTTGAGGGGGCGCCGCCCCCTCTTGCCCCTGCGTAGAGCCGGCCCTGCTAGCTGCTGTAAATTTCAGTGTATTGTCAGTGGAGTCCCCTCACCCCCTCCCCGCGTGCTCCACATTTGTTACAATCCCGGGACACTGTCTCTTTAAAGGTGTACAGAAATGGCCGTTTGTCCCGTTTGTCGCGCCGAGTTGTCACGAGCTGCAACACGAGTTTACCCGAGTAAGGAAAATGAATTTGATTGGTCGTTATCGAGCGGGCGGGATATTCAAAGCTTGGGGCGAGACCGAGCTCCGTGTGTGTGTGCGTGTCTCAGACGTTTGAATGACGGATTACGGATCCAATATCAGTGGCTGGTGAATCGTGTACAGGCTGACGTATAATCCGTGCGCCTGCATTATCCAATACGAAAAAAAAAACTACACTAAAATACACACTTTCATCACGGATTTACTCAAAAATAGAATTTTGCACAAAGTTTGGCCTACATCGTCTGATAGATGAGTTATTACACTAATTTTATGACCCAGAGTGGGCTCAAATTCAATTTTCTTTTCTGTACACCTTTAAAGCGCCGAGGGAGGCGTGTGGGCACGTCGTCGTCGTCGTCGTCGTGGAGAAGTGGTGCGTTTTGACGGCGGCGTGCGTCCAATGTCTTATGAATGACAGCCGCTGCTACAGTGGTGTGTGTGACATTGTGGCAGCGCAGGCAGGACACCTCAGCGCCAAAGTGACTTACAGTGAGTGTGTGTGAGTGTGTGTGTGTGTGTGTGTGTGTGTGCACCCCGGAGACTGCAGGTAAAAGAGAGAGAGAGAGAGGGAAGGAGAAGGAAGAAGAAGGAGGAGGAGGAGGAGGGTCGCCGGGTTGAGATGCGTACCGGGGGTCTGGCTGGTTTTTAACGTGCAGCGCGCAGTTGTGTTTCCTGGGAGCTGTGTCCGCTCTGGTCTCGTGTCCGCTCCGTGGGCAGCTTGCGTTGGCTTCACTGTCTCACCCAGTGGGCGGAATTGATCCTGATCAGCTGAGGGCACGACACGACCGACGATTGAGACACTTTTCTAGTGTGCAAGGACGGATCATCCTGGAGGAAATGTCTCTGTCTGTGCCTTTATAATTAATCAGGCCCCGCTCCACCTGTCTCTGCTCCATCTGGGAACTCCTTTTCTTTTCTTCTTCATACGTCAAAGTGCCAAACTTCAAAGTTTCCAGGTGACTTTTCCTGCGCATGATGTACACAATCACAAGAGGTCCCAGCAAACTGGTCACCCAGCGACGCACAGGTGAGACTCTGGACTCAAGTAACCAAGTCTGAACTATTAGGCTACAGTATGTTAGAGATCCATAGGAAAACTGATGATCAGCTGTGTTTTGTGTGGCTGTGTTGGCTAAATATGCGTCTTCTCTTCATGTTGTATAGGACCTACACAGCAGCTGGACAACAAAATTAACGACTTCAAGCACAAACAAACGTCCTGGAACCTGCCCGAGTGAGTAACAGTGTGTGTGTGTGTGTGTCTGTGATGCTTTTTCATTATTAGTTTGCAAAAAAAAAAAGATCAGACTTGACATCTCAGGTTAAAAATGTGTGTCAGTGAATGACAGCATGTGGACGTCATCATCTTGAGACGGGCGGCGTTGCTTCATATAAGCACAAGCAGGGCTGAGTGATTTATAACACACCTCCAGTCCACACTGTGGGCTGTTTTCATGCCTTTAACCAGTGTGTGTGTGTGTGTGTGAGTGTGTGTGAGAGTGTGACCTTGTGGGAAGGCGAGGTGGCACATGGTCCTTCATTCAGCTGTTGTAATCTCTGACTTCTGCACAACCAACCTTGCTTGACTTGACTTTAAGCCCCCAGAGGCAGACACACACCTGCAAGAAAAAAAAGTGTCCTACTGGGAAATGAACAATGAAATCATGCAAGAGTTATTATACTGTAACCTGTGACACCTCCCCCCCCCCCCCCTCTCTCTCTTTTACTTATACCCATCAGCCTTCCTGCACCCAAGATCGTTTTCAACCGCCTCAATGGTAAGAAGTACCATCACCCTGCTCCGGCTCTCCCCGCGGACAACCATCAGGAAGAGACTTTCACCGCCGCACACGAGGAAAATGTCACGTTTGTCTACGAGGGTGAGGAAATTAAAGAAATGGTCTGACTGGAAATACGGGAATATGTCACCAGACAAAGACTTCTCATTGTTTTCATTGTATCTTGTTTTGTGAATGACATTGTTTTACTATCATACTTTCAAAGAGCTGCTACCCAGACCTCCCCCCTCCCCTCCCTCCTTGGCCTCACCCACACAGCTGCTCTGACACTGATAGCCATGATAGGCGCCCAGAAGTGAAATGCTCTCACACCCACATATCATTGCTCCTTGTGACCCTGTGCTAACACCCATGATTTTTTTTTTGGTTGTTGTTGTTGTTGTTGGGCTTAAACCCACTGGTCACTCAGGGAAAGAGTCTTGGTGTCTGCTTTGAGTAAAGGCAACACAAACTCCTGACAGGAGGGGGAGGCTTTGTTGGGTCTGGGTGAAACTCTACACAGTGACCCACTTCTGAAGTGTGTGTGTGTGTGTGTGTGTGTGTGTGTGTGTGTGTGTGTCTCTTTTTAACATTCACACGCTCATTCAGTCTCCAGGAGACTTCATTTGGCATAACCCCGTGTTGTCTGTGTCCTGTGAGTTGTGTTGGCATTGAAGCTCGGCCGCTGCAGCTCATAAACAACTTGAGTAACCTTGTCACTGAGTGGACAAGGACACAAAGTGTAGGCCCGCCCCCACCCCCCACCCCCCACCCCCCCTGCCCCCTTTTCAGGGTTGATTCTTTCTCTTTCACTCTTCATGTACCTAAACAAACTGAAAGTCGCAGAGATAACATCAGTTGTGGTTCACGTACATGCACACACACACACACGCTGCATGTGACAAGTCCACATGGTGCATTATTTGAAATAGAAATGTGTGCCAGGAGGGGCAGGCCTTTGAAGCAGTTGCCCTTGTGGACTTTACTTTACTTGACGTTGTGGGTGCGACACAATTAGATTTTTTTTTCTCTGTTCACTATTATAACTGTGTTAAATGTTGTTTTGTGAACCCTGGAAGTTGAGCAGAGGGCTAATAAAACACAGCATAGACCTGCAGTAGTGTATTAGGTGTTATTAATTGTGGTTTTACTGACAAAGCTGTGTGTTCAGCCTGGCAGGAGGTGGTGCAGCAGGAGCAGGAGCAGAGGGCCGGTCAGGGGTCGGAGGGAGCACAGGGGCCAGTCCACTACAAAGAAACCTCTCCCAGCCCACACATGGACAGTGAGTAGAGCTTTTCCTCTTCTTCCTACTCTTCTCTCACTGCACCGTTCTCCCTATGAGGTGCTCATGATTTCAGGTTATAAGCATGTGTCTTTAATAGTTGATTTTAAAGCTGCTCTAACCAAACCTAAACCTAAATAAACCTGTTACAGCTATAAAGATTCATAGTACTTCTCATAAATTTAAACAGTCTATAGTTAGTCCAACCAGAACGGCAGGTTGTATTGGTTTATATGACAGTCAGCCAAACAAGGATTAATGGAACGGCCTCTGATCCCTCCAGCTGGAAGGAAGCTAGTTAAGATCACAGGCCTGTCTCTCCTCATTGTCCAAATTAGATGTGTCGACTCAGTTAGCACATGTAGAAATACTAATTTAAGGTTCATGCTTTATCATCTTTATTGCCGTGCAGTTTTTCATTACAACCACAAGGGGTCAGCGAGGGGGAATATTGTTAACATTTATGATGTGCTAGAAAACCGTCTAAAACAATTATCAAAATGTATGGTATTGTTTCCTTTTTTTTTTTTTAATTTAGCAGTTATGTCACAGTTTTTTGTTTTGATTAACTTGTGTACTCCTTTGTTTAACTTTGCTTGTGGTCAAACCTTTCATTGAGACAGTGTGTGCCATCTCACCCCCTTGCTTAGTGTGTTTGTTGAAGTAATGAACAAGTAAAGGGATAAGGACATAAATACAGAGGTTGATTTTTAAAATGTATACTATAATTGTTTTTTATTTATTGAACATCACCTGCAGTGATTTATTAATTTTAAGTTTCCACTTTTGGTGAGGAAGAAGTTTTGGCTTATCCTTATAATAATGTTTGTTATGCTTCTGTAAAATGTACATCACAGCCTCACGCTCTACTGACACTGTTATACACCTTGAGTGTTGCCCTGTCATACAAATGACTTTGTTGCTTTCCGTTCCAGACTTTGCGCCCATTGACCTGGATGAATGGTGGGCCCAGCGTTTCCTAGCCAACATAGACAAGCTGTCCTGACACTCCTCTGGGATTTATGCATCCTGACAGGCGGTCAGGAGGTGAGACCTGAAGCAGAACGGCTCACTGAGGAGAGGATGCCTGGAAGCCACAGGTGCGATGGGGTCAAAGTGCCCTGATGTGATTCACATGGATGGACAGCGCTGGGACGCTGACGGAGAATCACCGCACTTGAACTCTAAAGCCTTTTAACCCCAACCCATCCAATGCTAAACATTCAGTCAGCCACAGATGGCACACGGGAGGACGGTGTCTCCAAAGCTGAGATGTTCTCATCTTGCCACCCTGAAAACAGAGATGTCATGCTACTTTGAAATGCAGTAAAATTGTATTTTCAAGAACCTCTGAATTGGCATCTTTTTTAATTGTCACACAAATGAATCCATGTTTGTCTCTGTGATGCAAGGCCACAACCAACAGCTCCATAAATGCATATACATTATTTCATAACACATTATGAACCCACATTTGACCGATGACAGTTGACAAACTGCATTTGCAAGTCAACTGTATGTATTATATGACTGGCTTAGCTCCTTTTCAAAATAATGTGAACATAAAATATTAAATATGGAAACATGAGGAAAAACTCCTATCTGCATCAGGAAAACTGTACGTTGACTTGTACCACTTATCAAACACGCACTTTAGAATAACAGCTAGAACAACGTACGTAGCTGTTATTACACATGGGATTTCAACAGGGTTTTGAAATGTTATTTAAGAAACAAGAAAGTTTTTTATGTCTCCATCCTTCCTCCAACTTTCTCTCTTCATCTCTGGGTTGTTTGTGGCTGGTTTGCATTCTGATTATTCAGGACGTGTTATTGAGTCTGATCACTTGATTTTGTGGTTCCAGGTCTTGAAAACCACATATCACTGTAAGAAAAATCCTGGTTTTACATCTGAGTGTGACAGTCACATTGAAAGGACAGGTTTTCGGCACAGTCTTTTGAATTATATGAACAACACTTGAAACTCCTGATGAAATAGTGCTAAACACAGAGCGTGACGACGGAAATGTTTTGAGGAAAGGCTCTGTCAGATGCTGCTAAGCAGTACATCTTTCTCCGGCCCGTATGTGCTCTCCTCAAGGGGGAATGAAGTAACATCAGAGCGAAAAGAGATGTGATGTCTTTTTGTGGCTTCAGATGAGGCCTGCAGTGCTTCTAGTAACTGTAGTCCTCCAGCTCTGTAGGCCCACCTGCTGCTGTAAATGCTTCAGTCATCAAAGCCAAGTTCATGTCTAGTAGCTCTCAGTGCTTCCCCAAAGCTTTTGTCAGCAGATCGTTGAGGCGGGAAATCATTGGTCTGGGATCATCATTCAGGCCTGCTGTGATCATGGCGTTGTCATAGATCTGAAAAGCAGACATAAAGAGATTTTTAAGAAAAATGTTTAAATCTGCACTGATAGGATGAACAGCAATGGGCAGATCTCTTCAAAAGACAATAACATCTGATAAATTGGTGATTACCACTGCCAGAGTGGAGGGACTGGGCCAATATATGATTATCATTTAACCTGTGATCATATTTCATTTTATGTGTATGCACAATGTATTGATGTTTTTTAACAAGAAAATAATGAATGAAACACATTTTAATCATCAAGTTCTCAGAATAAGCTGGCCCTGAACGAACAGCACAAACAAAGTAAAGTAGTCAAATTTAGTCTCGACAGAGTCACACCACATCCATCAACCTGCTGCTGAGTTCATTTGCTGAACAGAAATATTTACTCCAGTCACTTTCACTGTGATTGAATGCTGTTAAGGTTCTGTTAATAAAACGCAACATTTCAGGTAGAAAGCCTGGAGGAATGGAGGCTTTGACGTAAAATGTCACCGCAGGAAGGACTGCATTTCATTGCGAGTAACAAAGTGAAAACACAGCTGTGAGAGTAGAGGATTAGGGAATAAAAACTGTATTTCTGTTAGAGAACTGAGAAAAAATCTTTGCAGTCTATTCTACTACAGGTTTGTTATGTCATTTAATTGTGTACAACTTGACAAGGGGAATCTGTAGTTGTTCAATATTGTATTTTTGTATCTTTCTTGTCTTTATCGTGGTCATTTTTGCAGATAATATTCAACTGATGTGATCTTATTGTTGAAGTGGAGGATTTCTCGCTATATAAAATGTAGAAGTCCACAGATTTACAACAAGGACGTTTTAGGCGAATCACAAAACAAGGATGGCTCTTTTTAAAATAAGAAAGAATCTGTTTTCCATAACCAGCAACATTACCTGCTCCAGTAGCAGTCCAGCCAGCTCAGAGTCTGTGTCTTTCAGGCCGTGCAACTTCTTGATCAGATCGTGTCTATCAGACATAAAACACATAAAAGCCTCATTATTTACAGTTTCTTTTTCTTTTCTTTTTTTAAATTTCATCTACTAAAATCCACCATTACCCTGCATTGATTTCCAGTGTGGGCTGCAGGATCTGAGCTCTCTCCTCAGCGGTGCGGGCCAGCTGCTGGGTGCGGAGGAAGTGGCGTGCAGCACCCATTTCCAGCACGGTGATCATAGCAGGGTGGGTGTCCAGACGAGGAGTAAGCTGGGAGACGGGGGAGAAAATCCATTACACACTTGAAAACTAAACTAAAATATAGCTGATATTAGGGTTTGAGTTACTATACACACAATTAGTTTTATGTTTACCTTTATGTTGGTGACTCTGGGACCCAGAGAGTTCTTCATCCACGCCATCAGGTCATCGGCCTGCTCCTGTGTCAGACGCTCGGAGGCTGCGGACGATAAACAAAGGTCAGGATTACAGCCGTGACAACATTCTCATTCAATGTGTTTCCTTTATTCTCACTGAAGGCACCAAAACTATGAATGAACACATGTGGAATTAACAAAAAAGTGTGAAATAACTGAAAACATGTCTTTTCTTCTTTGTCTTCTCTTTCTTCTTTTCTTCTTCTTCCTCCTCCTCCTCTATCTCTGCCCCCACCAATTCTAGTTTCTTCAAAGTAGCCACCCTTTGCTCTGATTACTGCTTTGCACACTCTTGGCATTCTCTTGATGAGCTTCAAGAGGTGAACCTGACCTGAAAATGGTTTTCACTTCACTGCTGTGCCTTGTCAGGGTTCATTTGTGGAATTTCAGTGAGAATCTACAATGTAAATAGTCATGAAAATAAAGGAAATACATTGAGTGTGTCCAAACTTTTGGCCTGTACTGTATGTGAGAAAACCAGACCTGGTTTGCTGTCCTCAAACTTCTCTTCCTTGTAGTGATCCACCACGATGTCCGTCTCCACTGAGATCAGCTTCTTCTTGTCGAACTCCCTCAGGTGGAGCAGCGTCAGCTCATCGAACTGCTCGTAGCAGAACAGCACCTGCACACACGCGAGCAGAGAAAAGTCACACAATGTGATTTCAACTGGACCGCAGCAGTAAGAACAGAGCCCTCAAACTCTTATTTGATCAGTCGCGTCAGCCTCTCACCTCCATGTCTTTCTGTTTCATGGCCTCATAGTAGGGGGAGTGCTCTGCAAGATGGCGGTTGGGGGCACAGAGGTAGTAGATGTTGCGTGTGCCAGCCTTCATTCGCGAGGAGTACTCTATCAGATTGGTCTGCTGGCCCGCGGGGAGAGCGGACGACTCATACCTCAACAGCTTCGCGATGTCCTCCTACACAGACACAGCAACAATATTTAGACGCAACCTTTCTCTGTAACTTTCAGCACTGGCACTTTTTTTTTTTTTTTACCGTTTTCCTCCTTAAAAGCCAAAGAGTGTGTCACCTTGACATCTTGTTCCTGGGTGGTGACGATGCCCTCCCTCATGAAGAGACCGTAGTCATCAAAGAACTTGCTGTACTTCTCTGGCTCCTTCTTGCTCTTGTCCAGCAGGAAGCGGATCACCCTCTGCTGCAGAACATCACGAAGCTTCCTGAAGCCGGCGGCGACGGGAGAAAGAAAGAATAAATCATCAGTGGATCAAAACCGTGGCGAGAGAAGCGATGAAAAAGGTAAAAAAAGAAGAAAACTAAGATGTAAGACTGGTGTTGTACCTGATGAGGGCGCTCTCCTGCAGCAGCTCTCTGCTCAAATTGAGAGGGATGTCCTCACTGTCCACCACACCTACACACAGACGAACACAGTGTTAGTCCTGCACACAAAAATCAATTACCTATTCCTTCGATCTGTAAAAATCATTAAAGGGATAGTAGCATTTTTTTAAAGTGGGGTTGTATGATCTCCAAATAGCCCCTAAGTACTTTAATTGCAGTAGAAGACTCTCTACACTCCTCCCGTTAGCAACGCCAGCCCATAATAGCCCTGCCCAGAGATTTACAACATACAGTGTTGTGAACAGACCCAAAGAAACGGCCTATTTTCGCGGCCGAAATGAGGTTTAACGTGAAAAAAAATACACAGTTCCATTGTTCGCTATAATATAATTTTTTCCAGCCCTTCAAAGTGCAGGAAAAACGCAGTTTTTATTTGGACCTAACCAACTCACGTATCCCTCTGGCCCACGGTTAGCGCCCGCCGATCAGCAGTTGGTTAGGTCCAAATAAAAACTCTGTTTTTCCTGCACTTTGAAGGGCTGGAAAAAATTATATTATAGCGAACAATGGAACTGTGTATAGTAATACTGTGTAAAACCTCTTTTAGGCCACGAAAATAGGCCGTTTCTTTGGGTCCATTCACAACAATGTATGTTGTAAATCTCTGGGCAGGGCTATGGGCTGGCGTTGCTAACGGGAGGAGTGCAGAGAGTCTTCTACTGCAATTATAGTACTTAGGGGCTATTTGTAGATCATACAACCCCACTTTAAAAAAATGCTACTATCCCTTTAAGGGGGAAAAGAAAGCAGCTCCGTCGGGAGCAGGTGGAGGCGGTCAGGTGGACACTGACCTCGGAGGAAGCGCAGCCACTTGGGCAGGATGTCAGCGGCTTTGGTCTGGATCAGGACCTTCCTGCTGTACAGAGCCACGCTGGAGCCCATCTCCCTGCTCACGTCAAACATGCTTGGTTTCTGTTGTTGGAAAAATAGTTTTGTTATATGTCTGTTTGACTAAACCCTTACTTGATCTTACTCATCGCTACTGAAAGAAGCTACTTAGACGAGGAAATTTGCTGGTTCTCCCTTTGACTTGTAAGATTTTCTCTGAGTTTAGCAGCAGAAACTAATTAAAAAAAAAATGCACTGAGTTGTTACTGCGCACAAAAACGCTCAAAAGTCCTGAGCTCCTCACCGCTTCGGGAACATAGAAGATGCTTCGGATGTTGAGTGGGGCGTCGGCGCGGTAGTGCAGCGTGTAGCGGGGTTTGTCGTAGGACTGGGCCACGTAACGGTAGAACTCCTCATGCTGCCAGTCACTGATCTCCTTAGGATCCATCATCCACAAGGCCTGAAGGGAAACAGAGGTCAAACAACAGTTAGTTAGTATAATTAGTAAAAAATGTTTTTCAGCTCAGACTATAAAACCTAAAGTAAGTCTTTGTTTTAACTTTGGTTGATTGAAATTGAAATTGTTGGGAAACGTATTTTAAATCTATCTGCTAACATTGAGACATAGAAAATGATTCCATAGCCCCAATTCACCCAAGATCTTCTGTTCACATTTCCTTTTTGTCTTTTATACTTGCTGTGTGCAATTTGACGAATTGTAATTGGTTCCGAACACCTATTGATGCTTTGTTGTGTCAACAATGTTTTTATTTACACACACGCACACACGCACAAAGATCTTTTTCAGAATCATTCAGCTATGGCAGATGGTATTTGTGAGCTTCGACCCTTCAACCGCTGCTGCTAACTAAACTAAAACGGTCCCAGCTCACACATATAATGTAGAAATTTAAAAAAAAAAAGTACTTCCTTGTACAGAAACTAAATCCAGAGTCTCCAGATTAAAAAGCAGAGCAGCTCACCTGTAGAGTGTTGAGCCTCCGTCCATTCAGGAAGATGGGGAAGCTCACAAAGTTGCTGTACTTTGTTACAACCTCTGAAAGGAAATACAACAGCCTGTCATCACATGGAGCGATGTAGTAATGAACATGCTCTCTGCAGTTATAATTCAGCTTCTGAATAAGCTCCAGCAGTTTTTACCTTTCACTCTGTCCTCAGCGGAAAACTCCTTGCAGTCGTCTTTGAGGTGCAACACGATCTTTGTCCCCTGCTGAACACCGCTGGCCTCAGCGATCTCGAAAACACCAGAGCTGTGGGCGACGACCACGACAGAGAACATCATATTTAGCTAGACTCATTTCACAGCTGTAGGGCAGGATGATGGGATATTTAAGCAATATATCATGCTTCGCGTCGGGCCGAACAACGCCCCTTAGCCGTGGTATAATGAGCATATACCACGGACTGGAGTGATATATTGCTTTTATAAAATGGTTACGAATAAAGGCAATATAAAAGAGGGATACGCAATCAATTTCATGTAGTTTTATTCAACCAGAAATACATATTATCCAATAAAATATCCTCACTGTGAAAAAATAGTCCCACCTCTCCAGACGTTAGCTCCAAGTTAGCTCTGCAGCTCGTCTTTTCCTCTGCTTTTTTTCAGGTGAAAGTCACTGCTCAGTCCCCTCTACCATTGTTAACCCTCCCCGGAGGTGAAAGTTCATCTTTAACATGTGAATTCTACTACTTTAGTCCATTTTTTAACATCGTAAAAATATCGACTGTCTTTTGCTACGGACTGCAACAGTCCGTTGTCATGGATACATGACAACAACTTCCATTCATACCAGTCATACGAGCCTGACGCGGAGTGATAGCTTAGCTGTGATAAGGGTTTAGAATAGTAGCCGTGGTATATGCTCAATATACCATGGTTAACAACCAATCGGATCGCCGGATTTCACCTTTCCGTTTTATAACACGGGATATTTTGCTCTCACCCGTCTGAAGACCACTTGTACCCAGGGGCACCAGGCTCAGCGGAGCGGGAGTAGACGTCCACACCGTCAGCCACCATAAAGGCGGAGTAGAATCCAACCCCGAACTGACCAATGATGGTGCTGCTGGCCTCCGCCTGGTTCTGCAGAGCATCCAAGAATGCCTGAGGCGTGTAGAGGAGATGATTAGATCCACAGGTTTAAACTCATATGTACTTATTTAAAAAATAAGAGACCGTATGTTTAAAGCTGAACAAGTATACATTACACATATATTACAAGTAGGGATGTCACGATTACTTGTTTTCACAATTAATCGTGGTATTAAACGCCACAATTAATTAATCGTAAAGATTCCTAAATACCGTCACTTTCCCAAAAAGATGATGTTAGAACCATATCGGCAGATGTGTGCAAAAATAAAGGTAAATGCACAGATACTGGTCCATTTAACTAATGTAACATTTAATTGGTAGGAATTTAAATGTTAGCGTGTCATTTGTAATAAAAAAAAATACTAAACTAAACAAAAAACGATAAAAATAAACGTTAACAATTGGTATAGATGACAATTTATGACCTCAATATTTCAAACATTTCCCCTGGGGATTAAGAATTGGTCCTATATTAATAGATACTTGAAATATTTTGTGTAAACAATGAGTAATGTAATTATATTTTGACTATATAAGTCAATTTTTACACGTTCATTGTGAAATTAATTAATTAATGCATAATAATCGTGATAATCGTAGTACCGTGATTATTTCTCTGACAATAATCGTACCAAGAAAATGTATAATCGTGACATCCCTAATTACAAGACATGGAAAGATCAAGAGCAACAGACAACGATCACCTTTGAACCGGAGCGGGCGATGGTCCCCAGGTTGGCCACCAGCTCCTCTTGGCTCATGCCAATGCCAGTGTCCTGTTAAGAGTACAAAGATATTCAATCATTTAAAAAGAAGCCACTGTAGGCTGTTGTTCAATATCCACCCACCAGGTGGCAACACTGCGCAAAAACAGACCAGGAAACAGAGGGCAGTGTAGCTGCAGGCAGCAGCCAGACAGTTGCACTTCATTTATCCCAAGAGGAAATGTTACAGCAGACTGCGGTTAAAAGCTGAATTAAAAACCAAAACCACAACTGCTGAAAAACTGAGGAGTTAGATATTGAAAATAAATTTTTTTAAATGAGCAGTATATATGAAGCAGCATTAATCCAAGATATGGTGAAATAAGGTGGCTCAGAGGTTTAGATAAGTGAAACATCACAAAGTTGGAGCATTCTTTGTGGTTACTGTGAGTTACACAATGTTAAGAAACGTCCGTGATCCACAAGGCTCTGCAAACACTTGTTGTGTATTCTTTCTTACCTTTTAATCTCCTTAATTTGGCCACAGTTCCATGATGAACTGAAGATTTAGACATTTATTTTACAGGTAACCCCTTGAGATGAACAACCATCTCCTTTTCAAGGGGGTCCATTTATTCACACTTCATAGTCTTTACATTGTGATTAATTTTTGTGATCTTGGTAAATCTTTTCCATGCTCTGACACAGAAATGGCCCTTTCATTTCTAATTGCTGGCACAAATGAGGACATGGATATCGAAGTCAATCAAACGCTCTATGTTCTACACTCTTATAACTTCATGTTGTCCTGGTTGATACCACGCAAACATTCTGTTATTGTTTGTTGCAGTCATTGTTTTTGGCATATGGCCATACGTCATGCAGGCCGTACATCTTCCACAGATGTGGGTGTACCTGGATGGTGAAGGTGCCCTTGGCAGCGTCGGTCTGCAGGTGGACCTCCATGGGAGCTGTTTCACCTCCCGCTGTGACCAGTTTGTGACGCAGTTTTTCCAGAGCGTCGCTACCATTAGAGATCAGCTCCCTGATGAACACCTGGTGGGATGAGGAGGAGGAGGAGGAGGAGGAGGAGGAGGAGGAGGAGGAGGCAGGGCATCAGGCAGAGAAGATCGGTTACAGTTAATGAACTTAAAGCAGAAGTAAGCGATCCGGTCGTTTTGGCTAATGCTGCGTTCCAGGCCGGCTTTTGAAACCGTAAATTACAGCTTCAAGTCACGACTTACGACTTTGTAGCGTTCCAGGCAACCCACTCGTGTTTCTCCGACCTGTTTTACCTGTGAAAGTCACTATAACGGCCACTCGTAACTTCCGACCCGTGAACTCGTACCAGATCGAACTGGTACGACTTAACAGGTCGGAAAAACACGAGTTACGGGTTGCCTTGAACGCATCATAACATCTTGTCAGCCGATGGAGTTAGCAGCCCCCGCCCTCGTCATGGATCTACTGGTCCTCGTCCCTACGTCACCACATTCACACACAGCCCTTCATGCCGTTCTCTCTCCTCATTGGATAAAACTTGCAGGATACGAGAAAAGTTTTCTCCTCAGCTCAGAGCAGAGCAGAGTGACTGACAGACCCGTGTTTCAGACCAAACACTCTATATAAGTGATTGCTGTCGGAAGATATAACTATTTAAGACTTATATTAACACAAAAATATCGCTTACTTCTGCTTTAAATGTCAGTCTAATTATGTTATGTCCTCTCCTTTTTCAACACAAAAACCCCCTTACCTCTTTCTCTGAGTACAGGGACCGTGCAACAATGTCCAGCAACTTCTTTGTTTCAGCCTGAAATTCATGTTTGGAGGAACTACCTGGATAAATCAGAGGTAGAACAACATTCAGATGATCTTAAATCTTAAAAAAAAAAAGATTAGCAGTGAGCAGTAGCGTTGAACAATGGCTATGTCTCTAGCTGTTCCAGCACCTTGCACAGACTCGGTGTCAGTGATGATGCTGTGCAGGGGCTCCTCCTCGGGCTCCTTGTTCTCTGGTTCCTTCTCAGGTTCCTTCTCGGCCTCCTGGGTGCTGTAGGAAGACTGCTGGCAGAAATTGAAGCAGGAGCGCTGAGTGCTCCAGACTCTGGGCCGAGCGCTCCACCTCTGCTGCTGCCCAACCTGCAGGTCTGAGGACAGGTGGAGCAACATGCAAGTGTAAGTAAGAGGGTGATGCTGCTTTACAGGACAGCTCTTGCAGTGATTTTTTTGGGGAGGTTTTTGTTGCATTTTTAGTGTCTTGCAGAAAACTTACAAAGCAAGACCTGCAATGATCAATTGCAATGCATGGACAGAGATGACCAAACCAGATCAGCTTCAACCATTCAGTCAAAAGAGCATTTGGACATGACGTCTTGTAAACAGTTCACATTTTGTAATGTGAAAACTTTTACAGACATTTTAGAGTTGCAAATATTAGTTGATAAATCTGTTTGTCAAGCAACAGAGAATGAATCAGGGACTTTTTCAAAAATCAGTTCTTTATTTTAAGTCATTTAGAAGAGAATTTAGAAGAGAATACCAAAGTCTCGCAACTGTGTATTATTTTCAGTTTGGCTCATCTACTGTGACAGAAAATAAAATGTGTTTGTATGATAGACAATGAATGTAAAAATAAATAAATAAATCTTAGCCAATGTCAAACAAATAAAATCGCTGAAAAAAAAGTCTTCATGTTTACGTAGATGTTGGCATAGCTGCAAGTACTGCCATTTTTAACACACAACAGAATACAATTTGACACCCATTTCATGGTCAGACTGATCTGATCTCTGCAAGGCATCAGTGAAAGAAAACCAATAGGGGTGATAGGGCCCACAGTTAATTACAAAGTGCACATATTTATTGACATATTTAAGTCATTAGCTCTTAGCTGTGCACCAGTAATTTCCTAATGATATCATTAATTAAACATTAATGAACTGGGTAATCAGGAGAAACCAATGGATGGATAAACAGATTAAATAAAAGTCCACATGTAAATTTTACATGAGCTCAGGTGACTAGAGTAGTGTTAACTATTATTACATACATACAAATCAATTGACAATTCACATTCTTGTCTATAGCCATGAATGTAGCAGGGCAGGTTAGAAAATATATCTAGGACTTTTCTAAATTCATTTTACGGCTTTCTAACACATTTAATACCTCCTTGAGGTCACAATGCCCAATACTTTACTTTAATCTTTGAGTGGGACACTCTGACCAATGGGGCATGGGATAGGGACATATATGACATCTTGCTGAGAGCTGGATATGAAGACCATTATTATAACAAAGAGAAAGTTGAGATTAATGTATTAAAAGAAATTATTTTTCAACAAAGTAAAGATAGATGGGCATTAGACACTTGGGGTAAACCAAAACTGCGTACTTAATGCGAAATAAAACAGGTATTTGGCCCAGAAAACTATGTTTTGTATAATTTGTCTAAAAAGAAAAGATCCCTGTGTGCTCAATCGAGAGCTGGTATTCTTGGTCTTCATATGGAGACAGGCAGATATGTCGGCACAGCAGAAGATGATAGAATTTGTAACTTATGTGACATCCAAGAGGTGGAGAATGAAATGCATTTTGTGTTCTACTGTCCTTTCTATGACTCTATAAGACAAAAATAATTTAGTAAAGTAGATCCAAATAACGAATTTGTGTGGTTGGACGATGCTGAGAAGCTAAAACTTCTTTTTTATTTGAATATTTTTGCATTTTCTTTATTTCTTGAAAAGGCTTGGACAATGAGACGAAGAGCGATATATAGTTGAGTACTGAAAGTAATCTGAAATTGTTTATTTATGTCACACCTGTGTGGCAGCAGGTAACACCAACAGGGAGGACTGTCTAGTTTTTGTTTTTTTGTTATTTGTTATTGCGTCTTGTAATCCCATATGGGATGGGCCACAGTGGTGGCATGACACGAAAATAAAACATTCATTCATTCATTCACTTTACAATCTATTTTAATGATGAATTTGAAATATAGGCTATGTGTTTTATAAGACCACCAAACCTGCAGATATCGTGTCGATGTATTATTGTACAACCCAACCCAGTTCACATGAACCTCTCTTCTGCAGTTTAACAAATTATGTCCATCTGGTGCGATTAATCAAAACACAAAACCAGTTCAGTCCAATCTGCACAGTGATATGATGATGTAATACCGGAGCATTTGAAGCAACTTGTCGATTTAAAACCACCTGTGCTTGTTGTGTCTGTGGCTTCTGTGTTCTGCTGTCGGACCAGCTCAATGTCAAACCAACCAGGGCTTGTTGTTGATTAAACATAGAGTAACAGTGCACTGTATGCACTTTTAGAGGGCTTTTAACACCCTGCAGCACTAGTAGCACTTTCTTGTGTCTTCTTGCAGCACTGTGGCACTTTCCTGGGTTTTTATGTATTGTTTTTATGTATTATTTTATTGCCTTGATGTAAAGCACTTTGGGTACCGTCTGGCTACTGTAAAATGCTATACAAATACATTTTGATTGATTGATTGATTTCGCCACAGCTGAGTTTACATGACTCCCATCTTGGGGCTAGGCTAGGCTAGGCTAACGTGGCTAACGTCACCAAACCAAACACAGCTTTTTACCTGCAGTCAGCTGGGAGCGCGAGACAGGTCCAGGTCCGCTGCTGCTGCTGCTGAGCCCTCGCGCACAACATGTCGTCGTCAGCCGCGAGCCGCCGGTCCTGTGAGCGGGACCGAGGGCGAACCGAGCCAGCGCGAGACACCGGGACATGGTGACAGACAGACAGACAGACCGGTGAAGCGAAGCCAGGGGACAGACGAGCAACAGACAGGTCAACCGACCCTGGGAGACACAGGACACACGCTGAACGAGCTCGCGCAGCCAGTCAGGACCCCCAAGCGCACTGTGATGACGTCAGAGGGCGAGCCATAGCCACCGCGCTGCCTGACGAAAAATATAATTTATTCAATCGATTGCAAAAATTGTTTTATTATTATCGGAAAGGGCATTTATTTACGTGCATCATTTTACATTGATTACAAATATCAAATACCTGTACAACTCTATTCTTAGTCTTTATCCCTTTATTTTTTTATCAACTGTATAAGATCTTAATTTACCCTTCAAGGTCAAACTGTGATCACCTTACGTAAAATTAACAAACTTGCATGTTGCAAGTAATAATGCGACTTTGGCATGTTGATACCTGAAAAGTTTTAGCGATCTATTTTTGTGGTGTTAAAATGTGGAATAGACTAGATGAGGATATAAAAATGTGCAATAACTTAAAACAATTTAAAAGTAAGTACAAACATACACTCTTGGACAGCTATAAAGAACTTGACAGCTAATTTTACTCTTTTTATTTATAATCATGGTCTTATTTCATATTAAAGCAATATGTTTTTAATCTTCTGAATTGTATGGAACTACAGATGTACTGTATGACATGAATCACAATGTAAGGGGGGGGCTGAACTTGATAAGCTTTGCTTCCTTCAGCCCCTTCTCAAACTTGCACAGTATCATTATTGTTTTGTTTCTTGTTACATAGATTGTTTGTCTTTTGATGTGCTTGTTTGAGACAAATAAAAAATCAAATCAAATCAAATCAAAATGCTGACTATAGCTGAAATATTTTTGCAATAATATGCAACTATTTCGTTCATCAATTGAACATATGTTTAGGCAAAAAAGTTTAAGGTTGTCAGACGTGATGATTTATTACTTTTTCTTCTTTTACATGATAGTAAACTGATTTTCTTCGTGTTTTTAGAAAATGATAAGAAGTTGATTAATATTAATCATTTCCATCAATGCTTAATCCAACAGAAAAATTAGAGGCAGAGTCTGTGGCACACAGGTTTATTTAACAATATGGTATATAAGTACGAAATGAGCCATTTGAACCATTTTGTACAGTGATTTCATTCTTATTTTCTGCATATTTACAGTACTGTCTAGCTGCATGATTTACATTAGAGAACAGATCATCATCAATTCAAGTTTAATGCAAGAGAGAAAATGATGCGCAAAACTCTCTGAATACAAATCAGCAGTCAAACAAGTTAATTTCCCACCACAGGCAAAAGAGGTTCAGTACTTAATGAGAATTTCTTTAGACTGAAGGAGAGACAAAGCAATTTTTTTTAAACATCTGCAAGACAAATACTGGGCCCAGGCCAGTAAAAAGAACATTCTGGCACCTGTGAACATTAACAAGCTTCAACGCAGGTTTGTCTTACACCTGCATGTTGTGTTTGGGTGTGTGCAATAGTTCCTAGATCTATACAAATACGTTAATCTCCCATAGACTCTGCAAACAGGAAAGAAATTAAGGCTTTCCCAAAGGCAGTCCTTTTGAAAAATGGCATATTAGAATAAATTAGCCAGGAACAGAGAAACTGAGCAAGAGGTGAAACCTGGCAAAAAAATTCCCAGACAAATAATTTTACAGTCTTCTCAACACAAATACGATATTAATTTGCAAAGGTACAAAATAAAAAAAAAAAGAATAATAAAGTGAAATATTTTTTGTTTTGAGAAGTTTTGTTAAAAAAGTCAATACCAGAGCATAACAAATGAAAAACAAATTAAAACAACACAAAGACCAGGGGCAAATTCTTGCATGGCTGGTCTGAACCAAAAATATATTCTTTGTGTCTTTGTTGTCTTCTTTTCAACAGCAATTATTAAATCACTCTGTGTTGGAAGAAAAAGCAGTCTCTTGGTTTAAGGAAAGTTCACAGTCTGTAGGCCTCATATGACTCCTTTGTTTGTATTTCCTTTAGCTTTTTACATCAGCAAGTACAAAAAAATTTCTCAGCTGAAAACAGAACAAGGCCTTTCTTCTGTCATGAAATGCTACAATCCTTCAACAAATTTCTCTAGCGTGTCTCCAGTCGTGTCACCCGCCATACCCATGTCATTACTTAACCCCCCTCGGTTTGGTGTGTTAAGTTGCGGGAGCATGGCGCTCTGCTCCGGTGTTCCCATGTGCCCCTGCTCCATGGGGCCAGACATGGGGCCTCCGAGGCCGGGGTGAGGAGAGTTGGAGTGGTGGGCGCCGTGCTGGGGCGAGGGCTGGGGCTGTATCCGCGGGGAGGGGCTGGAATGAGGCGGCTGCTGCGAAGGCGGACGGGGCGACTGCACTGGAGCCGGGGAGCGTACTTGGTTTCCCAGGGTGTTTGCCATCGTCTGGCCGGGTAGGTGAGCCCCTCCCTGGGCTTGGCCTTGTAGCATATGGGGCTGGGGACTCATCGAGTTAGCCTGCGCCGGGGAGCCCATCTGCTGCTTCAGCATCTGCTGCTGCTGCTGCTGCTGAAGCATGCGCTGCTGGAGGAGGGTCTGGGGCCCGTCCATGCCCATTCCAGGTTGGCCCATTTGGGATGTGGGAGGGAGCTGGCCCATGGGCCCCGCGCCTCCTTGCATAGCCATTTGCTGCTGCATACGAAGCTGGGAGTAGCTCGCCGGCCCCTGCTGCTGCTGGGGGAACTGCCCGTGGCCCTGAGGCATGCCTCCCTGTTGTTGTTGCTGCTGCTGCTGCTGCTGCTGCTGGTGCTGCTGTTGCTGCTGCTGCATCTGCTGCAGCCTGAGCAGCTGCTGTCTACGGTACAGCTGGTTATTACCATTTTGAGCAGCGTTCATCATCTGGCCTTGAGGGCCCATGGGTGCCATGCCCTGGGGCCCTGCCTGCTGAGGAGGAGGCTGCTGCTGAGGTGCCATCCCTGGTCTCTGCACCTGGTTTGCCATGGCCGCCATGGCCTGCATTCCCGCCTGGGGCCCCAGCATCGCCTGAGGGTTCTGCTGCTGGCCCGGCTGCTGCGGCTGGTTGGCCTGGTACTTCGCCGTCCTCTGCTTAATGAATGCGGCCATGAGGTGGGGGTTGGCCTTGAGGATGTTGAGGACCTGCTGCTGCTGCTGGGGGGAGCTGGGAGATTTGAGGGTGCGCAATAAGTCCTGTAGGGCGCTCGGAGGAATGTTACCAGGCATCCCCCGGGGCATGTTTTGCTGCTGTGGCGTCATGCCCTGCGAGGGCCCCTGGGGAGGCATGACCCCCTGCATTTGGAGACCCGGCTGCTGAGGCAGCATTGGCCTCTGCATGAGCTGGCCCTGCTGGGGCATGGGGGTTCCCTGAGCCTGCTGCGGGGCTATAGGACCTTGTTGAGGAGGGACCTGTGGCTGATGCGCCTGGGGATTCTGCATGGGATTCTGCATTCCCGGACCCCACTGGCCCTGCTGCAGACCCTGCATCACCTGGGGGCCTCGCGGTCCCTGCATCATATGCATTTGGCCCTGCATAGGCCCCATCATTCGTTGGTGGTTCATGGGCATCCCGTTCATGGCGTAACTCTGCTGCTGCTGTTGTTGTTGTTGCTGCTGTTGCTGCTGCTGCTGCTGCTGCTGTTCCTGCCTCGCCTTGGCCACCATTTCTATCTGTCTGGCCACCTTCAGGGCCGCCAGTTGTTGTTGTTGTTGTTGTTGTTGTTGCTGCTGCTGCTGCTGCTGCTGCTGCTGCTGCTGCTGCTGTGGTGGCTGAGGCTGAGGCTGCTGTTGGTGTGGCATGGTGTGGTTAGGAAGAGGCGACTGCTGCTGATGGAGAGGGGATGACTGAGGCCCTGGTTTGCCCTGTGGGACTGGGGTCGGGGGCTGGCTGTTGCGGCCGTTGTTGGCGAAGCCTGGGGCCATGTTGGCAGGATTTGGTGGCTGCTGCGGTTGTTGTTGGGGCTGGTTGGACATGGGCTGCGGGGTCTGGGGCGTGCTAGGCTGCTGCACAGAGTTAGGGGTGTCGGGGGCAGCTGAGGTAGGTGGGGATGGCATGGGGAGACCCCTTCCGGCCATGGTGGCCATTCTGCGGCGCATCATTTGAGCCTGCTGGAGCCTGTGCTGCAGCTGCTGCTGACGGAGTTTGTGCTTGATGTTGAGACAGAAAGGAACAGGACACTTGTTCTCCTGACAGTGCTTGGCGTGATAACAGCACAAAGCAATTAGCTGCTTGCAGACAGGGCAGCCACCGTTGGTCTTGCGCTTGCAGCCCTTGGTGTGCTGAACCACCCTCTTCATCTTCTGGCACGAAGGCAGAGAGCAGTTGGCGTTGCGGCACTGACAGGCGTGGACCAGGGACTGGATGCAGCGCTGGATGCTGAGACGTCGGCTCTCCTGAGGACTCTTCGAGGCCTCGCCGCCCTGACCGCTGTCGTCGTCTATACCCAGGCCCCACTTCACCATCTGGTGCTCGTGGCCCTTAGTGTTATAGCAGTTAATGCATAGGTCGTAGTCCTGATGACAAGCAAAGAAGACCACGTTACGATAAAGGCACAATTCAAAACCAATTCAAAACTGAAAGAGACGTTAAAGGGATACTATCATTTTTTTAAAAGTGGGGTTGTATGATCTACAAATAGCCCCTAAGTACTTTAATTGCAGTAGAAGACTCTCTGCACTCCTCCCGTTAGCAACGCCAGCCCATAGCCCTGCCCAGAGATTTACAACATACAGTGTTGTGAATGGACCCAAAGAAACGGCCTATTTTCGCGGCCTAAAAGAGGTTTTACCTGAAAAAAAAATACACAGTTCCATTGTTCGCTATAATATAATTTTTTCCAGCCCTTCAAAGTGCAGGAAAAACGCAGTTTTTATTTGGACCTAACCAACTCACGTATCCCTCCGCCCAGGGTTAGCGCCCGCCAATCAGCAGTTGGTTAGGTCCAAATAAAAACTGAGTTTTTCCTGCACTTTGAGGGGCTGGAAAAAATTATATTATAGCGAACAATGGAACTGTGTATTTTTTTTTCAGGTAAAACCTCTTTTAGGCCGCGAAAATAGGCCGTTTCTTTGGGTCCATTCACAACAATGTATGTTGTAAATCTCTGGGCAGGGCTATGGGCTGGCGTTGCTAACGGGAGGAGTGTAGAGAGTCTTCTACTGCAATTAAAGTACTTAGGGGCTATTTGTAGATCATACAACCCCACTTTAAAAAAAATGCTACTATCCCTTTAAAAGCAAAACATTTTCGCACAGTTCCCACTGTTTCTTACCTCACAGACGGTGCAGTGCCAGCGAGTCTCCACGTGGTGCTTGCACTCGTTGCACGTGTACACAAAGCGGTCCTGGCCCTGGTTGTGCAGCTCCACCAACATGCACATCGTGCTCCATTTGCATCTTCTCAGAGAGCTGAACTCCCAGTGCTTGTCCCTGGCCAGCGTCAGAAAGGCATCACGGCCGTCCATTAGGTCACAGGTTAGCATGGGGTCGGGGTCCATGATGGGTGGCAGGGTGTTGATGACTGGCCCAGAATGGAGGTGGATTACAAAAAATACCTGGCAGCAGAAGGGAGGAGAAATGTTTTATTTGTAGAGCCAAAGTTCCCAGCTCAGTCCATGTAATGTTGGTGACAATCCCTTACATGGGATCTAAGCATCTAGTCCTACAAACTATTGTGTGTTTGTGTCCTCATGAGTCTTATGCCCCATGAGGACGTGTTGGAAGAATTGTGCAATGAGAAACATAATCTATTTAGTACAACTGGACATCACTCATGATGAATAGACTGCTAGCAGGTTTTCCCACCTCCTTATGCTTCTCCATCGTGGCGTAGAGCTTCTGGGACAGATCATTGGCTACATTCGGCATCCCAGGCTTTTTCTTATTGGCTCGGCTGACGCTGCTCTTGTTTTTGTTGGTTTTCTTGTTATTCTTCTTTTTGGCATTCTTGCTGTCAGTTGGGGCTCCCTTGAAATACACAGACACAAACGTTCAGACAAGCAAATATTGCACAACAGGCAAGATGAGGTTATGCAATTAAGCTGAGTGGTTATACAATGCCTGAGTGGCCACTGAAAGCTTTTATATAATGAGAACTTGAGGATGATAAAAAAATCTGGGGTGAGACAGAGGCTTAAACATCAGGCTGTTGATTTTGGCCAAACGACGGCGTTCCTCTTTGGAAATCCTATTTCGAAACGCTCAGAACACCTATCCATCTCACTCACCTCTGGTGTCTCCGTGGAGGCCGTGTTCTCCTCCTTCTTCCTCTCCTCCTCCTCTTGCTCCAGCTCCTTGATGCTCTCCTCGAGCACATTAGGCCAAAAGTCGCCCTCAAAGTACGGCAACTCGTAGGCACTCGTCAGCCTGTCTTCTGTTGCCTGCTTGAAAATGTCCTGAACACAGACGCACAAACCTCCCGTCAGGTGATATAGCTCTTAAGTTTCTAATGGGAATGTCGGGACATTCACTTTTTTACTGCTTTTTAACAACAAAAGTAAACATGAGATAATTTTGGCCCACTGAAATCACCAATAAAAATCCAAAAACAACATCTGGTCTTGTCCTAAAATTCAAGCATACTGGATGGATGTCCTGCAAGATCTGGGAAATATATATGGAGGCACATGGACCCTCTCTCCTTTATCTTGGGTTACATCAGTCAAGATGCTATTGTGGATGCGAATGCCACCTGAGTGTGTAATATCCTCACATATGCAGCAAGAAAGAACATGTTTTTGTCCTGGAGAAGTGACAAACCCCCTAAAAAATAAAACCGACATATGATAATTATGGAAACTTTTCCCCTCAAGTATCTGACCTGCCTGCTTCACTCTTCAGAGGGACAGTTTATGGACATTTGGACTCCATACCTCCACTTTTCCAACTATACAGTGGCTTCAGTGCTTTTGAGTGTTGTCTCTGGCTAACACTCGAGGATGGAGGCTCTTTCCTTGTGTCTTGTTCATAACACTGAACTTGCAACCTTGACATTTGAAACTCTCAGAATTGTGATTTGAGGTGTGTTAATTTTTTATTTTATTATCTTTCTAGTTTTTCTAATGGGGGTTGATGTGGGCTGTTTCCTATTCATTGTACTGGTGAGGTGTATGTGAGATGTACATGGACCCATCTAGATCAGTGTTATGTTGTCTTGTTGCTGTGGTTATTATGTTAATGTAAAAAAGGAAACAACTCAATAAACATATCTGAGAAAAAAAACAAGATGAAAATCCTACTTGATTGTAATATAAATATTAATCTAAACATATATCTATGTTCATATTCATCTATCTCTAGTAGTTACTGTTCCCATATTTTACAATAACAGGAAACAAAATTAAAGTTCATTTGCATTTTTTCAATAGCTTATAAACAGGTGTTAGCAATATGGACAGCTTTAATGTGGGGTTCATAATCACACTCAACAGCTGAAGGGTTTTTATATCCTGATATATTTTATCTGAAAGACTACACCACATGTATAACATTATAACTAAAATATTTCATATCTTGATCACTTAGATTATTCAAAATCATTACTTTTTTAATAGGTAGGTAAACAGGTATTATCAATACCGCAATATTCCATAACCAATCAATTTGACTGCAAAATAGTAAATCATAACAGATGAGATCTTGAGATACTCCAAGTCCCGTTGTGGTCACAAGGTGCGATTATTGTGGGATGTTTTCTAACCTTGTAATCGTGTAGGATCCTCTCAGCAAAAGCCTTGTCCAGCATCTTTCTGTACCACTCTTGGAGCCGCTTGGGCTTGGGGATCTTCTGGTCGGGAGGGTGGCAGTGGAAAATGTAGTCATCTCCCTCACTCGGTGGGCAGGCCCAGATGTGACCCATCACGTACCTGATGGACAGGAAAGGTATCAGCCACGTTGCACTCGCAGGAGCAACACCATGATGTAGAACTGTTTCATTTATGCCAGGATCAGACCACAATTCTTGCCGTGCCGAGACTGGCAAATACTACAAGTATGATCCCGGCAAATCATCGTCCACAAGGCGTCACAACAAACTGTCAATCATGGATACTGTATCAGGGTTCCTACAGCTTAAGCCAAGTTAAATTTAAGACTTTTTAAGACTTTTTTAAAGCCACTTGAAATGAAATTTAAGACCGACTTCATGATAAACACAAATGCAGAAAAAAGAAAAAAAACACCACATCAATTACATAGGGTTAGGGACAATTTTACCCACTTTCCTATGTGATCCAAGGTAAAGTGACTGCTACATGAACATTGGATTGTGTCTCTTTCCAGCTGTCCTTTCAAAATAAATGCAAAAAAAGTCCACTAACTTCTCTATGTCGGAATGCTACCAATTAATTTGAGATTTGAGACTAATTACAACCCTAAAATACCACTTATCATGTGTTAACATTTTTAAGACTTTTGAAAAATTGATTTAAGACATTTTAATGCCAATTAAGGCCTTGTTTTTAGATTAATGAATTCAATGCCTTTTAAGACTTTTTAAGGATCCGTAAGAACCCTGTGTATCACTGTGTGTGCATGGATCTATTTGTGTGTGTGTGATGCAAAAGAAAAGGAAGAAAAAACAATTGTGTAGCCATTCCTGCGTCTGATGAAGAGGACAGTATGACCGTCTGTCCCTCAGAGGGAACATGAGGTACGTTAACGAATGCCTACACTTCAAAACCATTAACTTACATTGCGCACATGGAGCGAGCTAACATACCTTCACTCTGTGTAAACAATGCATCAGAGCGCTCTGTCATCCTATTCAAGGTTCACGTTGTAGGTGGTGGAAACTAGGCGGAGAAATTAAAAAAATTCTAACATGCTAGACTTTCCGTTGGGATGTCGAGCCTGACAGCTGGAAATTTGTTGGCCACAACAAAATCGTGTGAGAATCGGCCTGAATTCATGTAGTCTGATCCTGGCAATACTGAGAAAAATGGAGAATACTACATAGAGCAAAGTTATTCTTCACCCACCCCAGTTTCTTCACATACTCCAGGTAGCCTATTAAGATCTCATGGTACACTGCAGTCCTGAGCAGACGTGGTTTGAAGAAGTGAATACTGTCAAGGTATGATATGTAAACCCGTCTGCAAGACAAAAAGTGAAGAATCTGATTAAACACAAATCAAAGACAAACGCACACACAAATACATTCAACTGAGAGGAAACTGAAAAAGTGGTGTTATTTACTGTGATTTTACCTGGTATTTGGAAAGGGGCACTCTGACCCGTACTCCTGGACGTGCATGCCAAAGAAACAAACGTCCACCCCGTCTATTTCCTCAAACGCAAAAAGTGCTTTGGTTCTGTAAGGGAAGGTCTCCACCATCTCGCCTGACTCTACAAACCTGTGGAAATACAGAAGCACACGTAGAGTTACAGCGAGACTAAAGTAAAGATAAAAAGATAGAGCACTTTCATATTTATGCTGTTTATGCACCAGTTAGTTTGGAAGAGAGAAAGAGAAACACAGTCTATCTCCATCCACTGAAGAGCACATGGAATTCATGGCACATTACATACTCAACATTTACAAACCAGGACCATTGCCAATCCCAATACTAACTCATATGTTTGTTTGTTCCCCAGTGATACAAGTTGGCACACACCAAAAACTATCATGTTCTTCAATTAAAACATTTAGCAAATGATTTTGTAAATCAGGAGAGACACTTCATCAGTGCTTGAGAACCTTACCTTGACTTCATGCCAGGCTTAATTTCCACATTTTTGTCTGAGCTGGCCACCACCCGCACAAACACCTCTCCAGCCTCAGGGTGGTTCTGCCTTTTCAAGTACTTATTCACTCTGTCCTCAATGTATGTCCCCAACCTTGTAGACTGCAAACCTTTAAAAAGCACAATTACATACAAGGTTATTCTCTAAATATCTACACTTTACCATGGTAAAATATAGGACAAGGATGGAACTGGTGTTTTACCAGTAAAGGTAACTTACGTTTGGCTGAAAACTTGTTCTCTTTTCTTGTTTTGCCAGACTTCTTCAGACAGTTGTCACAGATAAAGCTAGAGATTGAAAGATCAAGATGTTCTTTAGTATCACCAAAAAGAAACTCCAGCAAAAACTAAATCCTGCTGGTAAGAATCATGTTCAGGTTAATCATGGACTGTCCGTGCTTAATGGACGGTTACAGTGAGGCTTACCCTGATGGCCAAATGACATCATAGTGTAGGGCGCAGATCTGATGCATCTTTCGTCCACAGTCTTTACATTCAATAAACCTGCAAGGACAAACAGTTGCTTTTTCCTCTGTGCTTTCCTTACAAAAAGCATCGCTGCCGTAACAAAAAAAAAAAGAGTCAAACTAAAGCTTCTGCCCAGACAGTACTCACGGCTCAGGGTCCAACATGTCGTTTTTCTTCTTTTCAAACTGATCTTTTAATATCATGCTGCGTGAAAGAAACACATAAAAAGACAACCGGGTTCATGTTTGCTCCTGACATTGAAATTCCTTTCCACAGAATGAGTTCAGAGACTGAACAGCCTGATAATCTCGCAAGATGATCACCAGGTAGCATCAGCCACCCAGGCCTGGGTAACTTACGTCTGTGGCTGTGCCGGGTCGTCCCCCAGGGTCACACTGTTGCCCTGGATCTCGTTGAAGCACTTCTCACAGAAGTGATACCTGTCGGCAATAAGGCCATATTTGGGTGAACTGCAGCCAGCACACACAGTAGCAGCACAGGCAAACCGGCGTACGGGTGGTAGAATGTAGAGTGAACGGGGCAACAACCGAGGACGGCGCACGGGCAGTGGACAGACGGATGGACACAAACACACACACACACACACACACACACAGGCAGAGGTACATGTTAGTCACAGATGAAATGGTCATGATCCAGCCACTCTCATTCAAAGTGAAATAGAAACGGGGTAAACATGCTAAAATGCTATGTTAATGACGGTAAATAAATGTCAGGGACAAACTACAACACCAACTAACTGCATGCTGGAATATGACAACAACAAAACAAATTCACTTCCTATATAATTTCAGCAACATGCATTAGGAGCTGGTGAATGAAATGATATGGTCATGCCAAAGGAGACAGGATGGGTGCTTCAACAAATACAAATGTACAGTACTTTTGGAGGAAGTGACTACATCAGATGCTTTATTTGGAATAAAGTCTATTTTAACACTGATCGTTATGGTATTGAGTGTTAAATCCCTGTTTAGGGCTTCTTACACAATGAGGAAACAATTAAATTCTCATGAAAAGACTTTTTTTTTTGACGTCTTGAATTTTAAATTGGGAATCCTCACAGTATTTAGTAGCGTCTATCTGCAATAATTGAATGGTGTTGCATTGGAATGATATAAAGATGCAGTAGCACTGTCTGCACTGCAGGGGGAGCTTTGGTGCTGGTTCTTGGGGCAGATGTGTGAGGACAACACCAAACCCGATCATGCACATTCTGCTCGGCCACAACATAGAACTCAAGAGTGATGTCTGTGACACCGCTGTGAAGGAAAGACCGTGTGGAGGGAGTCCTTACAGGTCTGTGGTCAGGTGAAGGCTGTCGGTGAAGTGGTATCTCCGGCCATGTTTTATCTCAGAGGATGCGGCTGCACAGCTTCTCTAAGTTGCCCACCCCTCACATTTGTACCCCTCCCTACCCCTTTAGCAGAGTCAACATGCACTTTTTTTTTTTTTTTTTTTTTTACCTGTTCTGGTAGCTGTAGTAGGTGCCATCCCTGGAGATGGTACACAACTGTTTGCCGTAGCAACACAGCGTCTGGGGCGAGAATTCGTACTGTGGAAACAACAGATGCACATTAAGAAACCGTGTGGCTGCGACAATCAGGTTGCGACTCAACACAAACAGCCAAATACAGGTAAAGATGATGCAAACTGACAAGATTAAAGTGAGTTAAAGGGATAGTATCATTTTTTTTTAAAGTGGGGTTGTATGATCTACAAATAGCCCCTAAGTACTTTAATTACAGTAGAAGACGCTCTGCACTCCTCCCGTTAGCAACGCCAGCCCATAGCCCTGCCCAGAGATTTACAACATACATTGTTGTGAATGGACCCAAAGAAACGGCCTATTTTCACGGCCTAAAAGAGGTTTTACCTGGAAAAGAAATACACAGTTCCATTGTTCGCTATAATATAATTTTTTCCAGCCCCTCAAAGTGCAGGAAAAATGCAGTTTTTATTTGGAGCTAACCAACTGCTGATCGGCGGGTGCTAACCCTGGGTGGAGGGATACGTGAGTCGGTTAGGTCCAAATAAAAACTGTGTTTTTCCTGCACTTTGAAGGGCTGGAAAAAATTATGTTATAGCGAACAATGGAACTGTGTATTTTTTTTCACGTAAAACCTCTTTTAGGCCGCGAAAATAGGCCGTTTCTTTGGGTCCATTCACAACAATGTATGTTGTAAATCTCTGGGCAGGGCTATTATGGGCTGGCGTTGCTAACGGGAGGAGTGCAGAGAGTCTTCTACTGCAATTAAAGTACTTAGGGGCTATTTGTAGATCATACAACCCCACTTTAAAAAAATACTACTATCCCTTTAAGTGGCTTTCTGTTCAGTTTTCCCTCCCGTGTCGTCTCACCTTCCTGCCGCAGCAGTAGCCCAGGCCCTGCATGACGGGGTCTATCTCCGCCTCGAACACTTCTGCCAGTTTGGTGCAGTACTTGTAGACGCGGGACGTTTTACGGTTGTACAGCCAAGCGTTGTTGAACATGAGCCACACGTCGTCCACGTACTGCCACGGCTCCTGGTACTGACCCGTATCCAGCTTACGCTTGATCGTGGATAAGTCTATGGGATTCTTCACGATGTCAAAGTAGTCCTGTAGAGCAAGGGAGACAACAGTGTTTGGTTTTATTTTTTTGGTTGGCCTGGAAACACTGAAATAAAAAAACATGTGTTGATATGAATATGTGTTTATCGTTTGGACACTCACAGGGATGCCCAGTAGCATGGGGTCTACAGGTTGTCTGAACGGCAGTGACTCTGGGTCTTGCCTGTAGAGGGCCTCAAGTGTCGGCATCAGGGCTTGTCTCAGCTCCTCCGGCTTGAAAACTGCAAAGATAATAACAGTGTTGCAAGAACCCAAACAGAACTGTGCAACTGAGACCACAAACTGTACATTGATGACTTAATCAATGAAAAATAAATACTATAACAGGATAGATAGATATTTAAAGCAGAAGTAAGCGATATTTTTGTGTTAATATAAGTCTTAAATAGTTATATCTTCCGACAGCAATCACTTCTATAGAGTGTTTGGACCGAAACACGGGTCTGTCAGTCACTCTGCTCTGCTCTGAGCCGAGGAGAAAACTTTTCTCGTATCCTACAAGTTTTATCCAATGAGGAGAGAGAACGGCATGCAGGGCTGTGTGTGCAGCCAAGGGATGCGCCTGAATGTGGTGACGTAGGGACGAGGACCAATAGATCCATGACGAGGGCGGGGGCTGCTAACTCCATCGGCTGACAAGACATTATGGTGCGTTCAGGGCAACTCGTAACTCGTGTTTTTCCGACCTGTGAAGTCGTACCAGTTCGAACTGGTACGAGTTCACGGGTCGGAAGTTACGAGTGGCCGTTATAGTGACTTTCACAGGTAAAACAGGTCGGAAAAACACGAGTGGGTTGCCTGGAACGCTACAAAGTCGTAAGTCGTGACTTGAAGCTGTAATTTACGGTTTCAAAAGCCTGCCTGGAACGCAGCATTAGCCAAAACGACCGGATCGCTTACTTCTGCTTTAAATTCTTTGTATCTCAAAATATGATGTCATGATATATTATTACTCATTCAGTATAAACAGATGAGATGTTTGTTTTTACTTTTTTTGCGGTTCTGTGTGGCGGAAGCGGCCGATGCGCCGCTGTCCTCCTCTTCTTTGGGTTCTGTCTTCATCTCCGGCTTCTTCTCCGGCTTCTTCTCCTCAGTTTCCATTGGTTCCTGCTTTGGCTCTGCTGCATCTGGCTCCTCCTTCTTCACCACCACTGGAGGTTTGGTTTCATCATCCTGCTACATTAACATACATGAACAACCAAGTATTTAATACATTTTCAATAGGAAAAGTGTTACATCTCAAAGTAGAATGAAAAACCATGGGTCCCGTTACTTTTTCTGCACGTGAAATGTGAGCAGAACTGGTAGCACACTGCCTTTCTTACCCTAATTAGTATTAAATAACCTCCTAAAATGACGTGCTTACCTCCATTTTTCCACCAGTCTGCTTCTTCCCAGACTTGCTGTCATCTTCTTCATCTTTTACTTCGGGTTTGGCTTCAGTGCCGCCGACATCAGGAAGGGTTGGCTGGGTGCTCAGCTCAGCCACAGAGCCTGGGGTGGGCACTCTGTTATCTATACTGGCTGCTGCCTGGGACAACTGAAAGGAGAAAGGACGAAAAGAACATTCCCATCACAATACTGATCATTTACAAATTAAGTCATACCGACTACAATGGGATCGAAGATGATCGGGTAAGAATAAACTGTCAGTAATCCTCCCTGCCAGAGGGTGGCAGAGATGTTAAGTGACACAAGAGCTGTGGTGGCTCACCGGTGTACTGGGGTGCTGCGGCTGCACCGAGGTGGGCTGCTGCATCTGGCTGGGGGGCTCAGGTTGGGGCTGCAGGGGAGTGTGTGGCTGGGATCGGTCAGGGGGCGTGCCGACGGCGGCGGAGGGGGGACCAGCGTGGCTGCTGGGTATGTGTGTCGGGGTGGAGGAGGGGCCGCCCGTGGAGGCGGGGGTTGATGGCCGCGGTGGAGCTGCAGGTACGTGGTGCTGCTGCTGCTGCTGCTGTTGTTGCTGCTGCTGCTGCTGCTGTTGTTGTTGTTGCTGTTGTTGTTGCTGCTGCTGCTGTTGTTGCTGCTGCTGTTGTTGTTGTTGCTGCTGCTGCTGCTGTTGTTGTTGTTGTTGTTGTTGTTGCTGCTGCTGCTGCTGCAGATTGGCAGAGGCATTGGGTGGAGGGGTGGCACCCAGGTTGGGCTGGGCTACGGGGCCACAGGGCATCTGGGGGCCGAGGGATCCCAGTGCATTCAAAGGGAGGTTAGAGTTCTGCGGCTGCTGGAACAAAGACGGATGCCAAGTTAGCACACCAACGCACACCATTCATACAGCAGCCCCACACGCTCATACTTGCATGTGATGCAAAGACTAATGAGCAGGTTAGGAGCTTTACGAAATGTATGCAGCGCAAGTCTTCTCACCTGTGTGACAGCAGCCTGTGTTATAGGCTGGCCCATGCCTACGTTCACATTCATTGCTCCACCTGCAGGAAACTGGCCCTGTGGCAGGAACTGGCCCTGATTGGCTGGCTGAGCAACCATGTTGTTCGCGTGACCACCCATCATTGCTTGATTCTGAGGCATCCTTGATGGGGACATGCCCATCTGGAAAACAGAGTTGAAATAATCACAAAAAAGGCATCTAATGCAGTGGTTCTCAACTGGTGGGTCAGGACCCAAAAGTGGGTCACGGACCTGTTCTGGATGGGTCGCAGACAGCTGGTCAAAAAAGTAAATAATATTTAATGCACATCTAATGTTGGACATGTATTTTATTTTGAAAAATAACTTATATTGTGTAGTTGTAATGGTCCTCCTCAGTTTCTTATTATTTGCTCTGAATGCAAAGATATCAGTTTCTTATTAATGTGGCCTGAATGCAGTGAATCTTGTTTTGTTTTGTGTGTCTTTATTTTGTGCAATTTGATATTTATTCACTTTTGTGAACATGCTCTGAATGCAGAGATGCATTAGAAGTCAAATATATCGTTTTGTTTGTCTACATTTTGTGCAGTTTGATATTTTTTTATTCACTTCCGTACATGCAGTTGTCATGGTCCTCCTCAGTTTCATTTAGGCTATGTGCTCTGAAATGCACTTTGCACAATAGAGGGGCGCATGACGTTTGTCCGACTACCCATTTCTCCGACCGTTACATTTCTTTATTTTTGCGTCCATTAGTCCCACCTCCCACTTCTCCAACTTAGGTAGCCCTAACCCTTAACCTTACCCTAAACCTAACCTTAACACTGTAGGATGGGTAGTCGGAGAAATGAGCCGTCGGACTTTTGGGCAGTCAGACTGATATATGCTCCTCTCAATAAAGAGCAAAATGAGTTTTTAAAGGCTTCAAAAAAAATCTTGGTTTGAATTCTATAAAAGTGGGTCGTGACTTAATGACCATGGGAAAATGTGGAGCCCAGAGTGAGACTAGTTGAGAACCTCTGATCTAATGCATACCAAGTGAACTAAAAGTGAATCAAATGGTGCAAAAATGCTTACTACCTGTACATCAGTCTGCTGAAGGTCTCTGGTGTTATTTACAAAGAAATAATGTGTTCAATGCAAACTACATCTACTACACATTGTATTACATGTATTGGCAACATGTAGATGATGTAGTTTTCACTGAGCATATTATTTCTTTCACCAGAGACCTTTAGCCTTAGACCAACTAAGAACAAGACAAACGTGGTAATAAAAACTGAGAAATGGCTCCAAGAGGAGCAAGTTTGACTGAAAAACCGTGATCAGAGAAATTGCAGATTAAAAATACTTAGTTACACAAAAAAATAGACAAAAGAAAAACACAGCACAAAGGTCGAACCTGTGGGACGGAGCTCATGTGCTGTGGATGGTTCATGGGGGAGGGAGCATGTGTTCCCATGGGTGCCTGAGACATCTGCGCGTTCTGCATTGCCATTGGGTTAAATTGACTGATTCCTGTGGGGACAGATGCACACAATTATGTACCTGGTTATTATTCTTGGGAGTTGTTGTAATTCAATATTGTGTGTCCTACTGGGCAGCTTACTCTAACATCAGAGTTCTGATTAATGTATTTAAGTGGTTAAACATCCAGGCGTACACAAGGAACAACGTTTAAAAGGTAAAGTAAAGGAATACTAGGGCGTTAGCTCAGACGGGGCATATGAAGTGCGAAGAGTGAACACAAACCTTGGGGCATACGGTTGATCATCTGATTTGGCATGTTGGGCATAGGCACAGGTCCATCTATGAGAGGACAAGACAGAACGGTGCTCTCAGTTTCAGACATATCCAGAAACAGCATCATTTTAGTCACAATGTATGATCACATGAGAACAAGAGTGTAAGAAGTTGTGGCACGTACTGGGAGGTCGTACAGCCTGTCCTGGGCCCATGGCGTTGGGCTGACCCATACCAGGCTGCTGAGGTCCAGCTGTGCCCACCATGCCAGGGTGTTTCTGCAGCCGCGAGCGCCTCTTCTCCTCCAGTTCCTTCTGGATCTTGTAGATTTTCTCTGCCAGGAAGTGGTAGTACTCATCCTAGTGAGAGGAAGAGAGATACAGTCATTATCGTTTCAGAAATGTCCTCTTACTCTCTGGATCTGGTCGAGATTCACGGTGTGAAGTGTGTATTATATTAGTTACCCTGCTGTTAGCTGACTCATACATGTCACCCTCAACCTTGCGTGCGTAAGCCACAAGGTTCTCCATTCGTCGGTCCTTCAGTGCTGCAGGGTCTGGGGTGGGGAATATGGCTTGTACTCTGAACATTAAGAGAAGAAAAGAAAAAAAAGCCCTCAAAACTCAAATACAACCTTGTGCACCAAGTTTTATTCTATTTGCATGTGGCAGAATTTGAATACTTATAAGACATTGGCTGTATTGTTGAACTTACAGTTTGTGCACCAGGTGGGTGCGCAGGTCCTGAGTGACGTGTTCATGCCAGGCCTTCCTCACCCCTGAAGCAGAGAGCGGGGTGGCAGCGGGCAGGTTTCCCATGCCTCCTGCTACTGACCCATCTGGCATCAGCTGACTGTGGAGCAGAGAAGGTAGGTTACTCAAGTTCAAGATACTGATTATTGATCATTACCCAAAAGCTTAAATAAATAACCATTTGAACATAAATTGGTGCATGTGTATTGTTATAAAACCTGTCCACCAGATGCTAAACTTGAATACACCTCTACATTAAGATTCAGATCACGGGCAATGGGAGATGGGAGCACTGCTGAGAAAAGAAATGAGCAGCCATAGGACTCATTATATGAACTTATTCACATTCTATGTGTTACATTTCTTGGGAAGCAAATTTCTCAGGCTGTGAATGTTTGTTTTTGTGCATCTGTTAAGGATGAGAACACTATTCAAAAAGAAAGACTGTGCCTGCACAAACCATCCTTCCTAGCAAAGTGTCATATCAACCCACATACGTATATCGTGACCTTAACCTGTAAGGCCTTAGGTGTAGGTGTGATTCAACCTTTTACATGGTACTTTACCCTGCTTGCAAGGAGTTACTGCAACTTGCAACTGCAACTTCTCTGTCTGTCTGTTTATGTACCGTAAATTAAAAACTGTCTGGAAGTGTTTTTTTCCCCCCTTGTTTTCCTCTATTTTCTTCTAAGTTTAACTGTTTTTCAGTTAACACTGTCCACAATACATGTGGCGTGTTTTGTTAAGTAAAAAACTGTAAATAAAATGATAAAAAGGATGAAATGGCTCACTTGTTGAGTGTCGAGGCTAGAGAGGAGTCGGAGTGCATGCCAGTCTGGTCTGAAGAGGGGACACCCATGCCTCCTGCCATCTGGTTCATCTGATTAGTGCCTGCACACATCATTTACAAGGATTTACAAGAAAATGGATTAGCAACAGATTTGCCGTATTGTTATCACTTGTACACACGCCTGTAAAATGCCACTGAAGTCTAATAAATTCCTCACCTAGTGGGTTCATATTTCGCAGTTGCTGGTGCTGGGGGCCCTGGGGGTTTTGCTGAGCTGGACCCTGGCCTTGTCCCGGCACCTGAGCAGGGGAATGGTTCCCATACGGGAGGCCCAGGGCGGCGTAGGCCCTCTGCATGGAGCTGGGGTCGATGTGCGAGGCGGCACTGTTGATGGCTGTGGCGCTAGGCTGGCCAGGTCCGACCGTGCTGATAGCGTTCTGCAGACTGGCCCCAGGGGAGCTCAGCATGGCTGGAGAGAGAAGACAAAGTAAATTAAAAAAAAAAAAAGAAAAAAAAGGGACAAACAACAAAACAACACATTTGATGATGAATAATACAGGATTCCTACACATTGGACATTTCAAAATTCCTAATTTCCAGACTTCTTGGTTTAAAAAAATCATTTGTGACATTTGAGTAATTAGATGCATATTGTATAAATAAATTATGCAATTAATCATTTGTTTTCATAATTGTGAATTTGTACGCCATTATGTCACCAAATAATTTCCACGAGATTGAAGGTAATAGCGCATACAAAATAATTAACCCAAATAACTTCACATGAGACCATACCCAGATAAGTATTAAGATAAAGATATATTTCCATACAATAGTTTCCATTTTCCATATTTTTCCAGACCTGGAAACAAAAACTATGTGTATGTAAATTATTAAATCCAAATAATTATGTTTAAGAAACTGACATCAGGAGTAAGAATATATTTTTAAAATGATAAAAAATGATCCATAATAAAAGCTGTAATAACTGTTTTCTGTGTAAAGAAAAAAAGATCATTATGTTGAGGCCCTATCTGAAATCCCTGCCACTGCTCCCTGCTGTGTTGATTGCTGACAGGAAGCACGCTGCCTCTGTGGGGGATTTAAACCTCTCATAGAGCCTTTTAACCAATCAGAGAGAGTGCAGTCCCAAGACCCTGCCCCCACTGATAGCAGAGCCACAGCCGCCCCTCCCCTGGGTGTCACATTACAGGCCCAGCCTTTCTAGAGGAATCCTCTTGCTGTTCGAGCTCTCGCAGCCAACGAGCCAGCACAGAGCTGCGGCGCAGAAACACGACCTGCAGGTGGCACCACTTCATACTACACATGCACTGACTGGAGCTGCGCTGCTGCTGAGTGACAGCTGCCTAGTTGAACAGTTCGCTTGGTTTTTCCATGTGGCTTTCTACCAAAATTGACTGTGTATAGCATATTTAAGTGCACATCTTGAGTGATAGTATTATGGGGCCTGTGTTTACTTTTATTGCAGCCACATATATGTTTAAAAACGGTGTCAAATATGAAGAAGACGAGAGAAGAGGAACTGTCGGAGTCACTCACGCTGCTGGTTCCTCTTGTCACTTGCATTCTTCAAAGGCAGGCAGACCGGACAGTCGTGCCGCGTACAGTTCTTCCAGTGGGAGATGATCTGTCTGGACGATGCACAGTGAGCCACTGGAGAGAATCAAAGAGAGAGATGAGTTGTGAAATCAAACTGAACTCGTAGATCATCATCATCACTACAGAGAACACAAGTTAAACTGACATTGACTCACCAGTGAAAGATTTGGGCAATGAAACGGTTTAATATTGTGATCAAACCTGGCACCGTTTCAAGTTAAAATACAGCAGGGAGGGGAAACGAAAGCACCAGTGCATAGTACAATGTGCAAACAGCAATGCGAAAGCAATTGATCCCCACATTGTAAAGCCATAAACACATCTTGGCATTTACTGTAAGAGTTTAAACAGTAAAAACCACTAGAGTTCAAAGGTCAGAAACCTTGGGCGAGCTCCATCAGGGTAGATCCACATTATGAGGTATAAGACAGTTTTAAAGAGATCAAATTTATGTTTGCTGATGTTGTCAGTCGCTGAGGCATGTGGGCCTTAGCAGGTCTAGGGTGTGGAGTGGATCAACTCCAGCAATAAAACACCGGAGCCAGCCAGAGCTCGCTGCTTTACATTGCCCATAACGACTCCAGTAATTAAACAGCACAGACTCTAATTGTTATTTTAAAACAATGGTTAAATAGAGTGAAGATGTTTTTTTTGTTTTTTTAATCAGTAACTCCTCTTGAGCTATCAGCCTTGTTGGTCAACGACCAAGCAATATGGTTGATCACTGCTAAGGACGCACATTTCATGAAACCCTTTTTAATCATTTGCAGCCAAATACAGATCAATTTCTATATTGACAATAATAAACAATTTTGCTAAGGGGCTAAAGACAGTAGCTGCTTTCTGCAGTTTGAGTAAAACTCAAACCTGTAGCAACACATCAGTAATTTTCACTGTGGTGTTCCTGTGTTGTGTAAAGCAACTGGTTCAGTATGGCTAGCTCTGATCGTAGTTGGTCGTGGCATGATTACCCACCAACATCGCAGTAAAATATCAACACTGGGGCAACAGTTTGCGCATTGGAATTTGGATTTAACCCCATGAGGTCAGAAACAGTAGTCGGTTGAGTCAGAAATCTGGATCCAAGCTAGATTTGACCCACGCTTCGCTTTTACTCACCCTGGCAGGACTTGCCGGCCTGGCAGTGGGTCATGTGGTTGAGAACGTTCTTCATGGTGCGGCAGTGGGGCAGCGTGCACTGCCTCACCTCCCCGTTGGCCTGCTCCCGCCGCTGGCACTTATGTGCATGGAGCAGCAGGACCAGCTGCTGCTGAATGAGTTTGCGCTTCTCGGGGTCGGCTGTTGGGCCGGCAGACACGCCTCCAGCCCCAGGAACCATGCCCACCGACGCTACTTGTTGCTGCATCTGAGACTGCGGGAGGGGGGAGGGGGGGGCAATACACACACAGATTAGGCAGGAAAAAATATTAAATAACAAATCAGAATGACTTGATGTAGAAAAGTGGTAATAAGCCAGGAATAAAATTTAAAAAAAGAAATTCGCATCAGAGAAAAGAAGAAGACAGGCTGTGAAAACACAATTCAAATAACACTATCTTTTAATTCATTGAAAATGTGAGTGGACAGGTAAACAAGGAAATCTACCCTATAAAATCAATTTCCTGTTCCTCAGGCAGATTTGCATAGTACTGAGACAGATCTGTTTATTTTGTTTGCCTTGAAAGAATCTCATCCTGTACTCAACAGTCGAACAATGTCAGAGTGGACAGCTTTTAACAATTATGTTGCCCTTAGTGCAATTTTCATTTTTGGTTTTGCTTCAAAGAAAGGAAATTCTGTCCATAAATGGTTGCAGCAATATCTTAAGCTTTATGCCGACTACGTGTGAGGCCTGTTTGAGGGGTGAGGATGGGTCGGTACCTCGCCAAACTCCCACAATCGACAAACAAACGTGTCAAATGTCAGGTTTCTTTATTATTGGGTTCAGCTGTGTGGAAAAGCCACCAACCAATATCACCATCCATATTATAGTTAACCATCGAGGAGGTCAGAGTATTTCCATATTCTGATTTTTGGCTATAAAGTCTTCACATCAAATGGACATGGACTTATATGGGATTATAGGCTGTGACTCAACACAGGGCTGTATTATTTCAAGGGGACGACAGTTCATTGGGAAATACCATTTAAAAAATTAACCAAAATGAGTAAGGAGATTCATGTTTTTGATATCTTTTGCAGTAGCTTGCAATTTATTCTATGTTCTTTTGATTAAATTATCTATGATTTAGTCTTGTACCTTGTCTGCATCACAAGCAGCAAACTTTCTTCTATCTATTTGCTGCACTTTACGTTCACTTCCAGGTGCAACACACTGATATTGTGGATAAACATAAACCCAAAGAATAAATGTTTTTTCTCGATTAACCCACAACATGGGACAACATCACCACCATTTTTTTTACACTCACCAAGTTTGGCACACTCCCAGCTCCCTTCAGTTCAGCAGGGAATTGGGGCAGGTTGTTTGAAAGGGCTGTCTTGTTCTGGAGTTGTTGAGCGTTGACCCCCGCGGCCCCCATCTGCTGCACTCCGGCCTGACCATACTGCTGGCCAAATGAAGCCCCTGACATCCCCATCTATAGTAAACGGACAGGACAGAGGGTGGTCAGAAGTGTATCCTGCAGCATACCATCACAGCAGATCAATCTTATTTCTTCTTTTTTTTCTTTTTTCTTTTTACATCTGCACAGAGAGTACTCTTTGTGTGTAAAAGGTTACAGAGCAGCTTTTAACTTTGAGAATCCACATTCAACTAAAATTGTTAGCAGAAATTAAGCATGACTCTTGACCCCTACACTTTATTCCCCAAATGTGACCCGATCCATCAAAATGAGTCACAGTGACCCAAATTTCAAAGTTGAGATTTTTGTATCAATGGAAAGATTAGAAAATAAGCTTTAAAATGACACCCTAGTCAGAGTCAGACATTTGATGGTTTTCGAGATGTGGCCATTTGAATTACAATCTCCTACTCTCTTATTCCGTTCTAAAACCTGAGAAAATAGCAGTTTAAGTTTTTGCCAGTGACTCTGGCGTCTGTTCCTGTACCACGTGATTACACGCACCCTATACGGTCCCTTGTTGTCATAGAGGCAGCATTCAATGACCCTCGGAAAGCAGGGAATCTCACAATTCAGATGCTTTTTACAGCTCGTCTCTATCATAAACGGTTCAGAAGTTGTCATGTTTTGTTGACATTTTGTAAAACATGTGCAAGCGTGTACGTTCGGTTTAGCATCGTGGCTACGTTCGGTTTAGCATCAATGCTACGCTCTGTTAGCATCGATGCTACTCGGTTTAGCATCTGTTTCTGTACCCGTCCCTGCTCGTCGTAGAGGCACCATTCAATGACCGTCGGAAAGCGGAGAATCCCGCGATTCAGATGCAGTTTACAGCTCGTCTCTATCATGAACGGTTCAGGAGATATTTCATGTTTTGCACCGAAGCAACACTCATTTTCAGAGGGTTTAAGTTGCAAGTCAACTTTAATCATCATTTACGTGCCTTTTCTCAATTATCTGGACTGTGAAACTTTGGGAGATTGTTTTTGAATGTCATTGCTTTGAAATTAGGGTAAAAAAATTTTTTTGATTTTCTATGGGTTTTCCACGTTATCAGCTGATTATCTAAAAATAGAACGTTGCGACATCCGACTCATTTTGATGGAACGGGTCACAAATGTTTTTCATCTAACATGGCTTCATCAGTGGCGCCTTAAATTCCAGTCAAAGCAACATTGAAGGACTGCATTGAAAAACTTAAAACTGGCTAGGTTTCCAGTTCCAGTTTCCAGTTTCAATTCCCAATCTCTCTCACCGTTCATTAGGGTTGGGCATCGAGAGTCGAATGGAACAGGTTCTAACATTTCAATTCCACCGGAATCGTTAAGAAGTTTTAATTTCGATTCCCCTAAACGAGTCCTTAACAATTTTTATTAGCACTTTGTTTTTGGTGTGCAGTCGGCAGATTGCCGTAAACCGGTTGACCACGCAAACTTTTTTGACCCCGCCTCTTAAAAGAATCAGAATAGAGAATTGTTAAGAACCGGAATTGAAACATGGAATTGGAATTGGAACAGGAATCGCTAAAATTCAAACGGCGCCCAACCGTACCCTTCATTTCCTGACACCTCTTTATTGACTGCTATTTAATAAGGGTATAAAATAGAGATGCACCGATCCAATCCGATACCTGGGCTGAACGTATCGGCCGATACCCGATACCGATCTGATACTACTGTTGAATGAATGAACCATATTGCCATGCGAGTGAAGGCATCAGGCTTGACATAAACATTTAGCCTTGTTAAAAAAAAAGGTAACAAATTAACACAGATATAAATGTACTTAATATTATTTAATAAATAACAAAGTGTACATTAGCAGCAAAAAGAAAGAAATAATACTAGATCGCTGTAACTGTATTGCTGTGTATGATATTAATAAAAAAGAAATGACTGGATCGGAATGCTGGATCGGCCTCATTCATCCGATATCCGATCCAGCTAATTAGTCAACATCGGAGCCGATATCTCTAGTATAAAATGCCTCAAAAACCAGTTGCACTGTGTATGGTCAATGTGTGAAATTGAAGATGTAGTTCAAAAAGAACTGCCTGTAAACATCAGTGGTTTAACTTCAGCACTTAGTCACGTGGCATCCAGATGACCAATGGTTAAAATTCACTCAGTCAGCAACCTTCTCATTTATTCCAGTCAAGCCAAGAAATAAAACTTCTCCCTTGAAACTGAGTTGATCGCTTCAAGTAAAAAGAAATGAACAACACAGTGTTTGGAAAACCTGAAGAAATGCATCTTTTAAATTTCATTATTTACATCAGAGAAGGAATAGTCAACTTCCCTGCTGCTAGGTCCGCTAAAAGTCATTTATTCCCATCTCTTAACATCCCTCAGCGTGCCGTGCCGTGCCGTGCATCTGTCTACTGCTTCTGCCAGCCAGCCGCTCTCCGCTGTGGCCAAAGCAGCAGCAGCCTGCTTTGCTTCGCGGAGGTCCCTCACTGCCAGCAGAGCTCAGGCAGACAGAGATACAGAGCAAGCCCAGCCCCAGAGAGGGAGAGAGGGAGAGAGAGAGAAACGGGAGGAGAGGCACTGAAAGAAAGACCAGCTTGCTCAACAGCTGAGCAGAGCACTGCACTGCTGCCTGCCCCTCCCCCTCCGTCGCACAGAAACACTCAGACGCTTGGCTGCTGCCTGCCTGCCTCCCATTCACACGGCCTCATCCTCCTCTCTCTCTCACACACACACATACACACACACACAGGCTCGCCCACTTGATGATGTGCGTTCATTACAGAGGAGTGTCGCCAGGCTAAAAGACGGCCCTGTCGCACAAGAAGCCTCCAGTCTGTCCCCTCCTCTTGGCATGTGCTCCCCCCCTCCACCCCAGCTCAAAAACAACACACACATCTCTAAAGGTGATTTACAGCTCCATTATCAAGCACCGGAGGCCCAGAGAGAGACGGCATATGCCAGGGATGGTGGGAAAGAGAGAGAACTAGTTACCACCTTGCTGTTAGATGCATCTGTCAAGCAGTCAAGTTACATTAAATATAGTCACAATCTCCTCTTCTGTTCCTGAGTTACAGTTTTGAATAACACAGAAGATTATGATGTCACAGAGAAGTTGACCATAAAATGTCATGACTTCATCGCTTTACCCTGTCACACATTTGTGTTAAGTCTAATGCCCCTTTCCACTAGCGCTACTTGGCTCGACTTGACTCGTTTTTTAAATTTTTTTAAATTTTCTTTTCCACCACCTTTTTTGGTAACACCTCAGCCGAGGTTCCAAGTGAGCCAAGCCGATACTAAAACGTGATGTCAACCGTCTGCCTTCCACTGATTGGCCAGAGTGCCGTCAGTGGAGGAGTCGCGAGCACAACATCCGACACAAGAATCAAATCCGCTATTTCGCTAGCGACCACCGATCTGACCACCGAAATAGAGCAAGACGGTGCGACAGTAGCAGCCGTGCTATGATGACCTCGCCCATGCTGAGGACGTACTTAGTTTTAATGTAAAATGACCTAAACCGAGGCAAGGCGAGTGAACACTTGCACCAAATTAAAAAAAAAATCTTGCAGGGTATATCTGAGAGACAACCTTGACTCATGGACAAGATATCCCAAAAACATCTCAGCTACAGCTGTCATATCGGCATGGAGGCAATCAATCAAACACAGTTGAGGCTGTTCTTGTTTTCATGGCATAGTCTCGCTCGCCAGACCCTCGTCCAGAGAAGGAGGGTCTGGCTGGTCCGCCTATGATTCTGCGATCGGAGAAAAAAAAGCTCTGGCCGTTTGGAATTCTTTCAACCAGTCACGATCGTTGTGGTCGGCGCCGTAGCAACGGTGCGCTTGCAAAATATTGCCAGTTGGAAACTGGATTTGGGTCCGCGGTGTAACGACGGTCGGCAACTGTTGACGGATATTTATTCTTTTGTTCAGTTTAATGGCGGTTGGCAACCGCTGACGGATATTTCTTCTTCTGTTCGGTTCATGACACGGATGTATAATAGATCCACGGTTCGGTACCTGTTGTTGTTTGTTGCCGGGCGGACTGTGAAAGCTGCAATACTGAGGCGGGACTTCCGCCGGGTGGCTCATTCCGGCCAATCAGAAGCTAATAGCAGCAACACACTTCCGTCAGGCCAGACTACTCATGGCATAACAAAGGACAGGGTGCTTGTCAGCTGCAGCTGGAAGACCAATGCTCCATTTGAACCAATAGCTGTTGCTGGTGAACTTTCCAACTATTGCACTTTGGTTACCAATCGAGCCATCCCAAAGTCCCTGTTGCATTGGTCCGACAAAGGGTCTACATCCGCCCATTGTGCATAAACCCGACAAAGAGGTTTATACTAGTGATAGACCGTAGGTAACCACAGAAACTCACCGGAGACACCGGGGCGTTCAGCTCAGGGACAAACGATCGAGGGGGCGTCTGTTTGAAAACCATCACGGCGGTGTAGTGTGAGAAAGGATGGAGGGTCACACTGATGCTGCATTCACATGGAGTCAGGCAGACGGCAGTCGGCAAACAAACTGGATGTCATTTTAGTCGATGAGAGAAAGCCGGTAAAACGTCGGCATGACAACATACTGTCATGCGTGCATGCCGACGGACCACTTTTTAACAAAGACGCTTGTTCATCCCGTTATATGCAGCAGCTGTCGTCCGTCTGCCCATTTCCGCGTGAATGCAGCATAGAGAATACGACTGAGTTGGTTGTCATATACAACCGCACCGCTAGATGGGAGTAATTCCTACACAATGGCCCTCATTTATCAAACTTGCGCAGGATCTGGTGTAGATTCTGGTGTAAATATCAGTGTACGCCAAGTGTCACGTGTGATTTACTAAAAGTGTGTACGCTGCTGATTTCGGCGTAGAACCGGCGTGGTGTTGATAAATCCGGCGGCTGAAAACGAGCGTCATTTAAATGTCACGCCCCGATATATTCCTGCTTTAGAGGCGTCGCCCTGCCCCTTTTACGACATGAAAACTGTTCAACGTGCACTGCATTTCGATCATTTTGAGGAGAGACAAAAGTGCAAAACAGGAAAGACGTCCACCGCCTCACTAGCTTCCATGCTGCTTTTCACCGTTTACGTCGCTGTTCTCTGTTGCGCTGTCGCCAGACACGCTGCGGTGGAGGTGAACGGCCACACAGCTCGCCAGCTGGAGATCAGACTTGGGTTTTTTAGTTAGTGGGGAAAGAAGCCATAGGCCGAATATTTGCAGGTCGATACACGTTTAAAAAACCAGCGACGCTAATTTTAGTGGGAAAGCAGCTTTCAATGGCTGTAGTTTTGAGTTGGTGACCAGCTAACCCAGATGAATGCCATATGCCAGCTTGTATTTGTAGTTCAAAAGGTTTGCTACTATCAAGTCTAACATTTGCTCTTAATAAAATAAATAATAAAATAATAATACAATGAAACAGATAATTAAGAACATTTCTATATGATTTTTCCTTTGAAAGTGATCTTAAATTGAAGCTGTGGTTCCATCCCTAGCACATCTCCGGTGCTCATCGTGGCTGAGTCAAAACATGGAACAAGCAAGTCAATAAGAGATCGCGCAATTTACTATGTGCATTCCTCTGTAGCTTCTGTTAAATTTTAACCTTGTCATCATTGTACTGATGGATCTATTATTAAAAAATTTCCAAAGGTCTTAATAGATCTTTTGCTCAGTTACATTTATATTATGGCTAGGGAACCGTGTTGGTAGTTATATTTCTGCTGCTCTCAACAGAAAAGCCAACACATCAGTTACTATATGTCAGCAACATGTTTCTCTGATGACAGCTAGACAGGGTGAACATCCCCCAACTATAAGCAACACATACAAAGGACTCATAACATAATGTAACGTTTGTCTGTATAGATGATGCAATACTGAAACCAAGCTATTAGATTTTGGGTAATAATAATGTGAGAAAATATAGTCAGCCATTGTACAGGAGGGAAGGAGAGGTTTGTTTCATGTGGTCTATACGTCTAATGAAATAATGCTAGCAAGAGCTATCGATGGTTTCGCCCTAGTTTCCTGTCAAACCACAAAGACCCGAGACTCTGAGAGGGGGAAACACTTGTCTCGCTCTGAGCACTTCAAAGTCTGTGAAAATAAAGACATTCATGTTGTAGAGTTGCACGATACCCACGGTAACCCCACAGTGTCACGGTTCCTACCATACCAGAAATTCTACATGAGGGTACTACCGTGGATTACTACCGGTGCCAGTTTCTGCTACGTAGCGGGCCGCCTCTACTCTCCACCTGGCTTCTCACTACACGCTGCTCTGTTGTAAACAAACACACATGGCAACGACGCTGCAACCGAACTACACAGCTGCTGAATGATTGGCTGTTTGCCTGTTACTGGTGGCGTCCATAATATAGCGGGATCTCTGTTTAAAACGGGCTGCGAGGCAACAAAAAACTGTTACCTGTTGTATACTGAGCCGAGGCATGTACGGTCGCTAAAATGCCAAAGACCAGTGAGTCAAACAGCTGCAGCCACTGATCACTGCCTGAAGAGTTTGAAAGTATAACTCCATATAATTGCAGCTCCACTGACGAAGCTTTTGGTAAATACACCGAATCCGCGCCGGTACAGTGTGTCCTCTTGTGTTTTAACCGGGTCGCTAGTGGAGCTTTTTTTATTTCTTTTTTTTTCTTTTTTTTAAACGCTCGACGCGGTGGAGCCAAGAACAGCTGAGTGTGGTCAGGTCACAGTCTCACAGTGCACTCTTCATTAATATAAACTCATAAACTTCAACCTCTCTGTCCTCAGACTGTCCTGACCAGGGACAACATGGAGCTGCTTGTGTGACAGGTAAATACGTTTTATTAATGTTTACATCAGGCTGAGTTCAATAAATCAGTATGCTACTGTGATTTAAGTAGCTAAATACAGTAATAAGATGTAATTCATATCAGAGTTAATATCATCATAATAGTCTAGTGGCAAGAAAGATCAATTCACCTGTATCAAATATTGTGTTGGTCATAATAGAACAAGTTACTGCTTGTCTGTTGATTTAAAAAAGTTGAAATATTTCCATGTATGACCCATTAATAAGTAATTATAACTTGTGTTAATACATTGTAGTTCATAAAAATAATGATTAATCGCGATAATATCCACAACTTTAGACGCGTTTCCACTGCAGGAACTTCGGGGTAATTTTACGGGGCCAGCCCCTTTGGTGCGTGTCTCCACTGCAGGAACCTCCCCCACAGGGCCGCTTACAGGAACTTTTACAGGGCCGAACGGAGTCCCTGCCTGGGGGTAGGTACTCGGATCAGCCCTGAAGAAGTCCTGGTGGTGCTTGATTTACTCTGTGCTGATTGGTCAGACTCAAAGCAGGATCATGTGACGCTAAGAGAAAGCCCCAAAATAAGATGCATTTTTATAACCCAACGTTACTAAAAACGGAAAAACGGCCGGAAAAAAGAGAGACTCAGTAAAAGACGAGAGTAGCAGTAGGCCTGAAAAAAAAAAGAGTGGTAAATAGGCGATTGCGGGATTATGTGATTGAGACGGCTTTTTTTTTTTTTAAGAAAGCGTCTACTGACAGAAAAAAACAACAACAGTCAAAAAAAAAAACTGTTGCACGTCGCCCTAAGACCCCGGTGGGTCCTGTCTGCAGTGGAGACATGGCAACCGAGAGGGCCGAGTGAGAGGACGGTTCCTGTAGAAGTTCCTACCCCCTCCTTTTATCAGGAACTCCTGCAGTGGAAACGCAGCTTTTGATACTTTGTCTGGTATAATATCATGGGAACTCATTTTGGTATCATGACAACTCTAACATGTAAAACCAGCAGCAGATCATTCTGTGTTGCACCACCACGGCACAACTGCAGCTCTTGTTGAGTTTATAGAAATACTCATTCTTAGATTAGCGAGGCATAGGAATTCAGTAATAAACACATCAGCATTGATCTGCTATGAAACTCTCTGTTGGGCCAAGTTAGACCCACAGAGATTGATGCACTTGACTGCAGATTCAAGCCCCTCAACTGATTGTCTGCTTCCTCTAGCGGACCCGAGAAGAACAACAGATCAATACATGGTGAGGGGGAGATAAGTGACAACAAGCCAGCAATAGGGCTAGGCGATAAAAATAATGTATTACATACACATCCCGTCAAAAAAAAAAGAGAAGTCGGACTGACAGTCAAAAAGGTACATTGCTTGACAACAACAGCCTTTTGCATTTGCGATCTATTAGTGTAACTAACAACTACTGTAGTTTGGTTTTTTTAAATGCATAATTGGGTTTGTTCTACTTATCATTTGGAGAAAACAAGGCATAGAAAAAACTCTTCCAAAGAAGTGTTAGGAAATAAAACAATAACAACAACTTTCACCATAAGCGAACTGCTGTGGTTAAAATAAGGTGGAAAGATGTTGGCTATGTGCCAATTAGGCTGTTTTTTGCATTCAATTATGTAACCTTTATTTAAATCTTGCTGCCATCATGATTATATTTCTCTACATCATAAATGCAAGTGAATATGGGACCAAATTGAGAAAGGTTGACATGTCAACATGATGTTATTTGCAAACGCCCTCTGACGTACAGTAGTTATTTAATCATGTGCTCACAGAATTATGATCTGTCACGCTTTGCGCTTTCTTATACTTTGCTGCACACATACAACTGCATGCTTGTGTCATTAATTAAGCAGAAGATAAGAGAAGAGTTTAAGACCTCACCTTCATGTTCCCAGCTTGCTGAGCATTCAACGGATTGTGTGCGCCCATCTGTGGCCCTCCTTGGGTGAGTGTTTCCGCCAGCACGCTGCCTCCGACACCAGGTCCAGCACCCACTTGTGCACCCTGCATACCTTGGCCTTGGTACTGCATGCCGGGTCTCCCCCGACCAGCCGGTCCTAGAGCGCCGTTCATCACCTGTCCTGTCTGGCCCATGACCCCGTGACCTGGCCCACTGTTCAACATGGCCTGGCTGAAGCCCATGCCTGCGGTTCCATTGCCTTGTGCAGCTGCAGCTCCTCCTTTCTGGGCCTGGGGAGACTGATGATTGGGGGAGCCCTGGCCCAGTGGACTTTTACCAAGCACGGCCCCCAGCTGGCTTCCCACCATTCCTCCCTGTTGGGGGCCCAAGATGGAGGAACTTCCCGGTCGCAGGAGCTCAGACAGCTGCTTGTGTTTGGCTGCAGCATCGGGAACAAGAGAGTTGAGACCAGGACCCCCTCCACCTGGGCCACCGTTAGAGGACATTCCCATTCCCAAATCTCCATTGGGAATGAGCTCGTCTGGAAGGTCATCTTCCAGGTCAAACAGAGACACGAGATCTAAAAAGACAAAGAAATGGAAATAACAATTAGCCATCATCACTTACATGTCCTTTAACCACTAAAATACTTAACACACAAAGCTGCTAACCACCAATGGAGATACTAAGGAATTTGTCTATGAGATCTAAATGGTTCATTTTATCTGAAGAACAGAAGACTTAAAGGGATTGATCAACATTTTGGCAAATTGGCCCATTGCCATAATCACTATAGTCATTTTTAGAGCGGCGGAGCAGAGTCGCCAGCTGCTCAGAGCTACGCTACGGAGGCTAAGGGAATTTCTTGGTTTCCCTCATCAAACTCATCAAATACACAATCCAAAAACGCTCTCATGGACAAGTTGTGACCTGCACATTATATGAGATAATAATGGAACGTTACGAAACGGAGGTAAATACAGAGACTGCTTGCTGAAAAACTGTCCCTGAAGGCAACGCGCATCAGCAGTTTTGCATGAATTTACCTCTAAAACAACTCCATCTCATAACGTTCCGTTATTATTTCATAGCGTGGTGAATGTGCAGGTCACAACTTGTCCATGACAGTGTTTTGGAGTTGTTGGACTGTGTATTGGATGAGGGAAACCAAGAAATTCCCTTAAGCTCCGTAGTGTAGCTCTGAGCAGCCTGCTGCTCCGCTCTGCCGTTCTAAAAATAGCTTACACCGACAAATAAAGGAACCTACTGCTATGACTATAGTGATTATGGCAATGGGCCAATTTGCCAAAATGTTTAACTATCCCTTTAACTATGTTTGTAATCGCCCCCATTGTATAGTTTAGCCAAAACCGAAAAACCAAGTTTATCTTTTACTGTCAATGCCCTGCCCACCACATTTCTTGCTCAAATTTTAGGGAACATGTGCAAAGATGATCATGGCATGGGTTTAGAGGATTATTATGGTATCATCTTAAAAAGATGATAATTTGTGTGATTCATGGATTGTTAGTTATGCAAATAAAAAGAAAGAGTACGAGCACCTGTGTAAGTACAGTCACACTGAATAAGCAGAATATTATGCAACAACATGATCTGTTAAGATGTAAATGTGCATAGCAAACATGCACGCACGCACACAAAATTACACTACTGCAGTCTTTTTAAACTCTTGAGCACAGAGAATTAAAAAAAAAAAAGTTCCCTGTAGCTTGGAGCACTCTTATGGCTGAAGTACACATGAAATCTACAAACAATTAAACATTAATGAAGGTTACAGTTCAAATTCCGCATCTGTGCAGAGGTCCTTAATGTGCAGGTGCAAGTCTGCCTCTGTCAATAGCCAATAAAGATTTTACAAGCACAACTACCACACCCCCGACACACGCCAAGCTCTGAAAACACTGTTGTTGTTGTATTTTAAAAGGAGAAATCCAACCCTCCTTCCCATTGAAATATAATGACAATTACTTACATATTACAGCTATAGGCTTTCAACGAAAGGCTTGAGCCGTTAGTGCTTGAGGTCAAAGCAACAAGTCTCAAAGAACAGCAAGAGACACGGATGGTGCGTACTTAAGGGGCAAACACCTGTGTCTTGCCTGAGGCCAGTTCAACAACAAGACTGAGTGCACACAATTTTCAGAAGAAGAGGAAACATTGGCTGCAAAAACCCTGCTGAAGGACACAAAGTACCTTCAGCATAGTGATTCTTTACAAATGCTGAGAATATGATTTGAAGATGTTCATTACAACAACAAAGCGGTGATGGGTCAATCACCAGCAGCTATCACACGAGCAAGCAGTGACAACAGAAGCATCTGCTTATCATAGGGTCCCAACATTCGAGTCGCCCTATTTTCACATGAAGAGGACGTTGCTGCTGCCAGGTGTACTTCAACCTTTAATTGAAGAACTAAATGGTTGATTTTACTTCCAGAGTTTGGAAGGCTTTATTTGGATAAAGCTCCTCTTCGAACCTTTTGAGCAATGTTATGAATCCTCAAGCTGAACTCTAATTTTCAGATTTATGCTCATTTGACAAGCTCAATTTTAAATTGTCTCACAGTCCAGCGCTGTGTCTCCACTCCATGCAGCTTGCATGAATTATTTTATTTTGAAAATATGGACGGGACCACCACATTAAAGAATCACATTTTCAGCCAGAAATAATAAGCACAAGAAATTTAACAGAGGAGGCTTGCTTTTTGCAAACCTATGATGCATTTGATTGGCAGCACATTTGTAAAACCTTTAGCATGGTGCTTTATAAGAAAAGTCGTGATGACTTCAAGATGTGCAAAATTAGCAGCACACCACACTTGTAAAGCCGGGGCTGCAGTCATTTGCTGCAGCGTCACGGAGGCAGCGTTTCAGAAGAAAATAGCAAAAAAATAAAACTAATTTGGGTTATCCACAACACAATCTCATAAGAATAGAGAGCATTTTTATTCAGGTTTTGCAGACAAATAACAAAAATGTAAATGAATAAAACAGCTCAGAGCCTTGTTCTAATCTAGACAGTATCAGCATGCAGGGGACGTGTGGGACACGCAGCGGGAGGATCAGGGTGGACATACAGAGGGCTACAGGGCAGCGCTGTTTAGGTTGGCTGACTGGCGTCCAGGGCCTCCAACCCTTCTCATCATCTCCATCACTTCCCCCAAAGTTGAGACATTAGCCAGCAGATCCAGAGCATCTTGTGGCAATGCTTTGCCATTCTGGTGAAATGCAACATTTTAACATCTTTCCTTATTTGCAACATGTGCTGACGCTCATGTAGCTGAATAACGCTCAGCCTGTGGTTAGTGATCATACACACAGGCTAGACAGGAGGAGGAGGAGAAGAAGGAGGGGGAGGAGGAGGAGGAGGACAACCCCCCGCTAGGTGAGCGCTAGCGTTGAGAGAATGGCTGCCTGTTTCACAGCTCTGGCGCTGACACGCCCACTCAGCCATACAAATGAAAACAAGCCTGACACTTGCCTGTGGCCACAGGGGCAAACACAGACTGACATGAGACCAGAGCCATAAAAACTGACACACATTAACATGAACATTAAAGACTAGCTGCTAATCTGTGGCTGTGAGCGACAGCCACATGTGCACAGGGTTGGATGTGACTACCAGAGATGTCTTTGCTATCTGTCAGACAACCAGTAATGGAGAGGCTTTACAATAACAAACATGACTCATGCACCCATTAGTGTGTATTGTGATAATATTACTTTGCAACATACCGAAGGCATGATGTGCCATAATGACATGAGGGACTGCCTTTAGGAAATGTCACCATTTCCATCAATCTTACCCTATTGACCCCAATGTAAGACGGTGTTTTTAACGTCAGAAAAAGTCTGAAAAAGTCTGAAAAAGACGAGTCGTCTCATAGTCAGGGTCTAGATATTTATATATGCAAATCAGCGGGTGACGCCACACAACGTCTCCCAATGCAAGTCAGAGCTCGTCTTCCTCTCACACTCACATACACCAGTGACCTGGAGAGAGGCGCAACACAGAGACCCGCTGGGGAAAAAAGGGGCTCAAAGGTTGGACAAGTTAGCAAACAACAGACGAGTTATGATGCCAATTTTAAGATAATGGTGATCAGTGTTTGAATTACCCCTGTAACTTCTTTTTTTTTTACCTGGGGGCACACACACATGGGCTAACCCTAACCAAAGGCACAACACACTGAGGAAACGAGGGAGCTACCTGCTTGTAGGTCTCTCCTGTAGACTGTAGTCTGTCCTATCGCTCTGCTTGATGGAAGTGACACGCACCACCTCAGGTAGCTGTAAACCTTACCTGACGGAGGTTCAGATATAAGAAGAAGAAGATCTTTGATATAATGAAACCAAGAAGGGCTGTTCGATTTTGCCCAAAAATAGAATCTCGATTTTCTTCTCTGAAAAATCGATTTCCGATTGCGATTTTTTTGTTAAATGGCAAACTATTTTGTGTGCTGTTTGTGTCTTTTTAATGGACCTAGAGTCTAATTAAAAAAATTTAATTTAAAAAAATATCTATCTATCTATCTAAAAACGTGAGAGCTGTAACTGTGTAATGGAAAAGGGCCGCAAAATGCCGACATGCTTGTTTACAGTGTGTGGGGAGAGCAGTGGGAGAGCGTGATGGGAGGAAGGAGGCAGCAGTCAGCGCAGCCCAGATTCATGAATGGGGGCTTAGCGTAATTACCCTAGTTAGAGTAAGGCCCCGTCCACACGAATACGTTTTTTTCAAATCTGGATAGCGTCCACACGGATACGCCGTTTTCGGGGGTGAAAACGGTATTTTTTGAAAACGGGTCCCAGAGTGGGAAAATTTGAAAACGCCGCCCCAGCGTTTTCGTCTGAACGGCCAATACGATTTTTTCTGAAACGATGATGTCATACCCCCCACCGCTCTACCTGTAACCTGAGACACACACACACACAGCAGCTGCACAGTCTATGGACGTAACAACAACAACGGCCGACTACCGCCGGGTCGCTCAGACGCTGCGGCTGAATCGCGTCTGTTTAATCATCACTGATCGTCATATTTACTCTGACACGACTCCCTGTCAACATTTAATCCCATGTTTGAGTTTGAAGACAGCGGGGGACTTCTTCTTCTATTGAATTTCAGCAGAGACTTCCCGTCTTCTTCTCTGTCTGAAGTGTTTGTGTGTGGCAGCGCTACAGCGCCACACACGCTCCACACAGTATAGTACAGCGTTTTAGGTCGTTTTCAGGTGATCCGTGTGGACGCAGATATTTCTGAATACGATGCCGTGTTTACGGAGATTTTTTTCAAAACGATTAAGAAAAAGATCGGATTCAGTGAAGCCACGTATTCGTGTGGACGGGTCCTAAAAAAACGATTTTTACGATTCCAAATAATCGCAATTACGATTTTAAATCAATTAATCGAACAGCCCTAAAACCAAGTAAGTTCAAAAGAAAAGAAAAAAAATCCACAGCAAGGTGATGAGGGGGGTTTCACTGTGGCTGTGTACACACTACTACATTTTCATTTTAAAACAATAACAATATCTTTCCAGTAGGGTTGGGCAGTAATACGGTAATAACGTATACCATGGTATCTTAAAATAGCAACAGTATCAGTTTCGTCACCGTCATTAAAAAAAAAATTATATATACGTATATATAATATATTATACTAAATATAATATATTTTTCTGCCTGAATAATGAGTGTATGTCCAGCCCATAGACTGTAAAAAATATGGACGTAGCATCCGTCACCCATTGGTTTTGGGGAGTCGTTTTTGTGACTCAAATATGGCGGCCTGAACAGTAATGTAATGTCCCTCTTGTATTGAAGCCCCGACATGAGAAATTGTTCCGAAAAAAATTAAATAAGTCTATGTTTTAAGCTTGTTTGTACCGGAAGCTCCCAGCACTGCTCTCCCTGGTCCGTCCAAATCTCGCCCGATTTGCATTGACGCCCAGTTCACGGCTCCGCAAATCGCGCGAGATTCCGGCAGAGCAACACTGGGAGCTTCCGCTACAAACAAGCTTAAAACATATACTTATTAAATGTTTTTCTGGACAATTTCTCATGTTGGGGCTTCAATACAAGCCAGGGACACACCGGACCGACCGTCGGGCGTCGGGCCTCGTCGGACCAGTCGGGAGCCGTCAGGACTCGTCGGGACCGATTCAACATGCTCAGTCGGGACTAGGGATGTCACGATTATAAATTTTCTTGGTACGATTATTGTCAGAGAAATAATCACGGTACTACGATTATCACGATTATTATGCATTAATTAATTTCACAACACTATGAATGTGTAAAATCAAATATAGTCAAAATATAATTACATTACTCATTGTTTACACAAAATATTTCAAGTATCTATTAATATATGACCAATTCTTAATCCCCAGGGGAAATGTTTGAAATATTCAGGTCATAAATTGTCATCTATACCAAATGTTTGCGTTTATTTTAATCATTTTTTGTTTTATTTTGCTTTTTCTTTTTTTTTTTAATGACACCCTAACATTTAAATTCCTACCAATTCAATGTTACGTTAAATAAATGGACCAGTATCTGTGCATTTACCTTTATTTTTGCGCACATCTGCCAATAAGGTTCCAACATAACATTTTTGTGAAAGTAACGGTATTTAGGAATCTTTACGATTAAATAATTGTGGCGTTTAATACCACGATTAATTGTGAAAACAAGTAATCGTGACATCCCTAGTCGGGACTTGTCGGCCGTCGGGAGAGTAGACTCGTTGGGTACTCTGATTGGCTGTGTGCCATCTATGACGATTATGACGGGCGGTGCCATAGCGAATTAGCGCGGTGTGTGGGAGGGGTGGAAGAGGGGCAGAAGTGACGATAGTAAACAAACCACACATAAAACACATGGAGCAGGCAGAGACGAACTACATTTTTGCTTCAATTTTGCATCATTTTTCGAAATTTTCTGGAAGCCATGGCTACGTGGAGTGAAGCAACCACTTTGTGCGGTTTCTCCTTACTTTTTCCCTCCTGCGATGTCTTCGGGCAAGAACGAGCCCGAGAGCAGTCAACGCGACGAGCATCTCAGCCGAAGCGACCATTTTGCTGCCAAGATTCGTTTTCCAAAACGCCCAAAACGTCTTCTCAAAAATAACCAAGCTGTTTTGCGCGCTTTGTTTTTAATCTTCCTGGTTTCTTCTATGGTTTCTCCGTTAGGTCATTTCCTGTTTTCATGTTTCGGATAACGGGCACGAGACTAGCGCCACCCGCTGTTATGGAGAATTATTGCCATCTCGCGCAAGCGCAGAACATACAGACTGCTGTGTCGTCGGGAGTGGTCGTGGCGGTGTGTTTCACTGCTTCCTCTCTCCCGACTGTCTCCGACGAGAGGCGACAGCCCCGTCGGGCAAGCGGGCGTCGGCGTCTGGTCGTGTCGGCCCGGTGTGTCCCTCCCTAGCTTTACAGACGAGCACTATGGAGGTATTTGGATGTCTTTTGGTGTGTCTTTTTGGACGAAGAAAAGTGAGCCCCGTTCACAACCGTCATATGGACATGCAGTGCTGCGCCGAGCCCCGCTGTAACTCCAAGAAGGCACGGAGGACTCTGAAACTTCTCCCAACCCTTAGTCGACATGAGGGTGAGTAGATAATGAGTGAAATTTTAATTTTGGGTGAACTATCCCTTTAAGTTGATGGACGCTTGTCGTTGTCACAGGACAGCTCAGAGAAGAGAGAGAAGAAAAGATGGCAAGTCGCACATATAGTTAGTTGGTCCTAGGGTTGCAAAATTCCGGGAATTTTCAAAGTTGGAAACTTTCCATGGGAATTAACGGGAATATATGGGAATAAACGGGAATATATGGGAATAAACGGGAATAAATCTGAAATTTACAAAATTGATTGGTGAGGGTGAGTAATATTTTACTCAACATTCATGTTTTTGTGGTTCAGTAAAAGAATTGATTGTTCATACAAGAATTAAAACTTGATAAAGTTCTACTCACAAATAAATCTGTTGAAATGTCGTGTAGCCTATTTTAATTGTATTATTTTGCATGGATGTCTGCTTATGACAAAACTAAATATTTACATTTATGTTTGGATATGATACAGTTTGTTTAAATTAATTACCCCCAATTTCCAGTTAATTCCCATAAATTCCCAATAATTCCCATACATTTCCATGATTCGCATAAATTCCCATAATTCCCATGGAAAGTTTCCAATTTGGAATATTTCCAAAATTCCCCATCTTAACTTCCCATGGAAAGTTTCTGGAAAATTTTTGTAAATTTCCTGGAAATTTTCCACCCCTTTGCAACCCTAGTTGGTCCTCAAGAAAAACTAAACTTCTGCAAAAACCCTGGCTGGATATGAAGCACCGTGTTGCCGTGGTTATCATGTGTGTCTTGTAGGCTTGTTTCCTGCCGATGTTATAAAAACACACAGAGATGCTGCTACAGCTGAGCAGCGCCACATTCAATGTGATCTGGCTCAGCTGATCGCGTCCCGATGGAGGTTAGCTCTTCTAATGTTGAACTCATTTTATAAATACAAAGTGCAGCCGAACAAAAGGCTAAAGAGAGAGTAACAGCAGAGACTCCTCTGACAGCTCGTCTGTGCAGCTGCAGGTGAACCGGCTGGAGAGCGCAGCGCTTTTTTTTTTTTTTTTTTTTTTAGCAGAGCCATCCACATTTTGTTATAAGCCATTTGTTGTTAATAAAAGTTGTTAATGTTGGTAACGTATGAGAGTAGGGACGTCACGATTATACATTTTCTTGGTGCGATTATTGTTAGAGAAATAATCACGGTGTTACGATTATCACGATTATTATGCATTACTTAATTTCACAACACTATGAATGTGTAAAATCAAATATAGTCAAAATATAATTACATTACTCACTGTTGACACAAAATATTTCAAGTATCTTTTAATATATGACCAATTATTAACCACCCCCAGGGGAAATGTTTGGAATATTCAGGTCATAAATTGTCATCTATACCAAATATTTGTGTTCATTTTAATAGTTTTGTTTTATTTTGCTTTTGCTTAACATTTAAATTCCTACCAATTCAATGTTACATTAAATGGACCAGTATCTGTGCATTTACCTTTATTTTTGCGCACATCTGCCGTCCAACATCATCTTTCTGGGAAAGTAACGGTATTTAGGAATCTTTACGATTAATTAATTGTGGCGTTAAATACCACGATTAATTGTGAAAACAAGTAATCGTGACATCCCTATATGAGAGTGAGTAAAAAGCTAATGATAATTTAAGACATCTAAATTAATTTAACAACAAGGTCAGTAGCTTTCACCACTGGTAGCTCAGGCAGGTGAGACCCAACACCAACCAAGGAGCAATCATGGGCGCCTTCATTATTATTTTCAAAAAAAGTCTCAGTTTCTGCCCGTCCAGAGTTTTAAAACTAAAATGTGGCCAATGTGCGTTTCTAAAAGGTCTATGATGCACTCCAAAACACCGAAGTAGTATTGTTGGCAGGGAAAAACATTTGGTCACCAACCAACAAAGAGTTTACACCGTATTTTGTAACATTTCACTAATCTTTGTCCACATTCAAATGCATAACTAATGTTTAAAGGGATAGTTCAACATTTTGGCAAATTGGCCCATTGCCATAATCGCTATAGTCATAGCAGTAGGTTTGTTACCTTTAATTGTCGGTGTAAGCTATTTTTAGAACGGAGGAGCGGAGCGGCAGGCTGCTCAGGGCTATGCTATGGAGGCTAAGGGAATTTCTTGGTTTTCCTCATCAAACTCATCAAATACACAACTCAACAACTCCAAAAGGCTGTCGTGGACAAGTTGTGAGCTGCACAATCACCACGCTATGAGATAATAATGGAACGTTACGAGACGGAGCCGTTTTAGAGGTAAATTCATGCAAAACCGCTGATGCACGTTGCGTTCAGGGACACTTTTTCAGCAAGCAGACTCTGTATTTACCCTGTATTTACCTCGAAAACGGCTCTGTTTCGTAACGTTCCATTATCTCATAGCGTGGTGATTGTGCAGGTCACAACTTGTCCACAAAAGCGTTTTGGAGTTGTTGGGTTGTGTATTTGATGAGTTTGATGAGGGAAACCAAGAAATTCCTTTAGCCTCTGTAGCGTAGCTCTGAGCAGCCTGCCGCTCCGCTCCTCCGTTCTAAAAATAGCTTACACCGACAAATAAAGGTAACGAACCTACTGTTATGATTATAGCGATTATGGCAATGGGCCAATTTGCCAAAATGTTGAACTATCCCTTTAAAAATGCATAAACAAAAACAATTAGTAAACTATTAATGGCTAGGATTGAGAATCTCAGCTAATAACCCTGTGTAAAAACTGTCGGTAGAAATAAAAAATTAAAGAGCACAGTATCTGCCTCCCAATTTTCTCAGAATTAGGCCTTTTTCATCTCAGGAAAAAAAAAAAAACTGTGCTTATCCTCCCATCTGCAGTCTGGCACTTAAAATCTTCTCAGAGTACTTAAGATCCTGAGCGGCATCCAGGACTTCAAAGAGAGGAGCAGGTCTACAAGAGACACTGCGCAGTGTCATACTGAACACATGTGTTTTTTGTGTGAGTGTGTGCGGCGAGTGTGTGTTGTGTGAGAGAGAGTGTCAACTGAGAGAGAGGCAGAGAGAGAGGCAGAGAGAGAGGCAGAGAGAGAGAGCGGGGGCTTCTGGCAGCGGTGGGGGAGGAGGCCCAGTCAGTGTCACGCTGCTTTATTGCCCAGCGAAAGGTCCCGTCACCCCTCTGAAAGGATGCGCTACCTTGGCTGAAGACCGAGCCCTGTCAGACGGCGAGATAATGTGGCCATCCGCAAAAAAAAGAAAAAGAAAAAAAAAAGGAAGACAGCCCCAAACAAAGAAACTTCTCAGCTGTTTCCAAACAGCCAGACAGATGTTTCCAGTCTTCACTACAATTTAAAATTAAGCAAGTTCTGTGCTCTCGACTCGACTCGAAGCGCTTGCTGGAAGATGAGAGTGAAGTGGTGCAATCCTAAAAAATGACCCTAGCTGCTTAAAATGAGACGGTCCGTGTTTTTTCAATGCTTGGAGCAACTGACTGCGATACAAAACACCAGCAAAGCACACAGTACACGCATATGCACAACCTCCTCCTGAACTATGAAGCTGAAGCTCGATATACAATCTGTAGATGGAAGTACCACCGATTCTTCAGTTTTTCAGACTTTATAATTGGATTACAATAGTTCTAATGGCGAGGGGGAGCACAATTAACAAAATATTATCAATACTCTGATTATTTTAGCACAAAAAAACCTTCCACTCGGATAAAGCTGGTGCAAGTTTCTTATATTTTCTGGCATTGTATGTATGAAGCAATAGGCTATATCCACAAAAAAGAAAGAAAGAAAGCACACAACTCTGTCAACATCAGTGCCACATTGATCAGAGTTTCTTCCCTGTCTGAAGCCCCCAACCCTCCAAAATTCAGTGCGAATCAGTTCAGTACTCTAGTGGAAGCAACAATCAACAGATCATTTGAAACTGAAAACAGTTACTAGCTGCTGCTGCATCGCTTCAGACAGATTCCCATCATCTCGTCATGCCTGTTGACATCACACTAGGGGTGGGCGATATGGCGATATTAGATCGTGAAGGATTAGAGCGTGTAGACGATCTGCCAAAGTGCAGAGATCGTAGGATCGTCTGGGGCTCATTCTATAAACTGCAGTTCTATGCTGCAAAGCGCAAACAAAGGACATTTGCAAAGTTTGCTAAAAGAGATAACAACGGTTACTTTAGTTTGTATTTTTATTTGACCCTTTTCAATCAGCTATTTAGTGTTTTGATACACTTAAAATCCTGTTAAAATGACTGTGTTGAATAAAACAAACAGTAATGTCTTCACTGATATTTCACTTTCATGTTTATTGAAAGCTACCTTTTATGTTGCAAGAGTCCACTTTATCAGAGTGTTGTTGTTTACCTTTTACTATGTTTATGTTGTTTGCACATGTTGGCAAAACTGCAACTATTTAGATTAAAATCTGTTCAGAAAGGTTCTTTGGCCTAAATTGTCTGTTTTTCTTTTTTCGATTTAAGATCGTGATGAAATCGAAATCGTGACTTCATTTTTAAAAAATCGTGATATGATATTATCACACACGCAGCAGCAGCTTCTGGTGAGACCCAGCCACTCCACACGACACCTTTCCCTGCTTTCCTTTGAGAGATGAACTGAAGTCTCCCCCCCTCTCAACGTTTCAGGCAGTATCTGTCGTTTTCCCTCCCTTCAGAAGTTCTAGTCCATCATCGATGTGAAACAGGTTCATGCGTCGATACGATAGCCTATAGGTCCTGGTTAACGAAGTTGCTCTGGGGACAGTGTAGCCCTGCTGCTCAGTTCATCATCATCATATTATTATTAATCATCACGCATGATTCATTTAGACTTCCAACCAGATGGGTGGCAGGCAGCTCTGATTTTTTGGTTTCTGCCAGTGAGGTACAAACTTATAGTCCAGAGTTGCAATCCGGTGGTTAAACACGTCACAGCAAATTTATAGAAGTGAAAATCCCTTATATTAGAAGTGATGCACCTGTTACATGCCCAGCGGCCAGGCTTGCTTCCACACACTCATAATAGTTGACAACAACTAGTACTATAACTCATGACCACTACAAAATTTCTCTTGGAAACTGGGGATCTGTGAGACTTCATCTTGAAGAATATATAAAAATTATAGATAAAATTCAACTCGAAATCAAACAAGGGCCCTGTTAAGTGTGAAGAGTTGCCTGTGTCAACCACCGACCACATACAGAAATCATCAGAGACCGACTTACCAGCGCTGACAGACACGTCTCCTGCAGCGTGTATATATGCGCTTTACAGGCGTAATGAGAGGGTGCCGCGCTGCTATAATCTGCTAACATAGGTTTAATTCCTGTTACACAGTCCAACAACTTGTCCATGTAATGGCGCAAAGTTGTTCTGCAGGTCAGACTGGTGAAGAGGCAGACCCTACAGCTAGTTCCTAATACTCAGCCTCAACCATGGCAGCAGTTTTTCTCTCCGCTCTGAAGCTCTATCATGCACATTCACTGCATGAACTAGCCACAACGCTGTATGTTAGACAAAGAAACAAATCTACTCATTTTCCTCAGATGCCTTTTTACTGTTTTAGCATGTTTCTTAATGAGAGCAGTGACTCAGATCGTCTCATCGTCTCAGACAGACAAAAACACAGGTCCAAGTACTTCTTTAAAGTGTCAATGACCAAGATGCTGAATCCATCCCAGCCTCGGGGATGCAGACAGAGGCAGTGATGAGTTTCTCTCAGGAGATCAGATCACAATCATATTTGTCTAAATGCCAGGTTTTTTTATACATTTGCAGGTTGCAGGTGAGTTTACTCAAGAAACAACCTGTGCAAGAGGAAAACAAAGAAAAGAGGGATCCAAACGCTATAAGACATCCACTGTCAAACTTTCATTCATCTGCATCTCGTTGGTGTCATTATGGATAAGCAGTATTATGTTTTTTTAGGATTACTTTTAACCCTGCAAGACAGAAAAAGTTGCGAGTGAACTCTCCCTGATAAGAAATAGCAACTCTCAGTGTGAAACAGAGGCAGTGAGTTTGCATTTTTTTCCCCCCACTTTACACTAATTGCAGCTTATGTTATGTTATTTTTGTCACCTATGATAATTGATCAAACAATCTTACACGAACTCAACCCCCCCGCCCCACATCCCCTGTGATATCTGCACAGTCTGAGCCCATCGTGGTGATCTTCTTTACCTCATGCATCCATCCTCTTTACATCAGCACAGACACAAGAGTGCAGCCTGGATAGATACACATGCATTTTATTGCATGTGAGTGTACACATCCTCACTATCATGGGTTAAAACAAAAAAAAAACACAACCGTCCTTACCTGGGGCGTCTGATAACGAGTGAGGTGAATTAAGCTTGGCTCGCTTTGCAGTGGGGGGTCCGACATCCAGCAGATTGTCAGCCATCCTGGTCGGCAAATGTTATGAATGGATGATGATGTTGATGATGATGATGATGGTGCAGGAAAATAATAGCAGGATCAGTCAAAGTTGTCGGCCTGTGGCGGATAAAAACTGCCAACTTTTCCTCACGTTGGGCGTAAAAAAAAAAAAAAAAAAGCTATTTAACTGTGTTTTTTTTTTTTGTTTTTTTTCCTTCTCTTGACTGGCAGACTGGCGAAATGCTGCCTGGAGAAAACGGGCTTCAAAAGAAGGGCAACAGCGCCACGCTTCGCCGCCGAAGATCACCCCATGATAATCCAACACCCAACACCCACATAATTATCCTTAATAATCACGTCCAAAAATTATTTCGGTTCGAGAAAAATAAATAAAAAACATTCATAAAATATTACACAAAGCGTAAGAAAATCCCTTTCTCTCCAGATCGCCGGTTTCACGTCCGTACAGAATCATTTTTTTCGTAGTCGAAACGAGCAGCCATAAAATCTACTTTGGGCTTAAATAAAAAGAGCAAAATTCAAAAAATATTTTCTATGAGGTGGATTATTTTTCTCGTCGCTGTCTCCCGGTAAATACAGCGTCTCGGGACGGAGATACGGCGAGAAGCGGCGCTCTCTAAAAGGGAAATCAAATATACAGTGGGCTTTCGAGACGATAAAAACCCACGTAATCCTCACATGTTTGCATTAATTCTCTTCGGAAGAACTAACACTTCGATTTTCTGCACGAAAAAAGCCGTTTGAGCCCGGTCTGGATAGCTCCGATCGGTTTTTAAAATTAATGCTCCCCCCGAAATCCCGATTCTGAGCCGCGTCAAGATGGCGGCTGTTGATTCCTCCGATACAAAAAAAAAAAAGTTTTTTTTTTCTTCCCAGCTAGACTGAGAGGGGGGAGGAGGGAGGGGGAGGTGTCGTGCTATGACGCCCTGACGTAAACCTGTGTCCCACCGTGCGTCATGTTGTACGTACGTGAAGTTGCCTCTAGAGGTGGAAATTAAATAACCCCAAAATAAGAAGAAAATAGACAATTTCTGCTGCTCCACACTGGTTTAAAACTTTACAACTACAAAATAAATAAATAAATAAATAATTTGAAGAGAAAAAACAATGCATTATTAATTATGCCAGTGGCGAAAAGTGAAATTAGAGCATGTATTTAAGTGATTTTGAGGCCTAACAATCATAGATTTAGGCAGTTTTTTTTTACTTTTAATGTAATTTTATACATTTTGACTTGACTAAACTAAAACAGATAAATAAACATGTTATTTTTTGTCATTTATTGTGATATTAGAATACTTAGAAGTACATAAAGTAGTTTAATTGTCACAACATTGACCAAATACACCGTTGAAATGCATTGGTAATAATAATATATGGCCGGTTAAGGTTAAGGTGCAAATCAGCTTAATATGTTTTTCTGATAATCAATAGTAGCAAAATTCCAAATTCTGGAGTCATACTATTACTTAGTATTTGTTATTCACTGTAGAATAAATATTCAGATCATTTACTTGAGTTGAAATAGCAGTTACAGTGAAAAGAAATACTAGATCAGAAGTAAAAGAACCGTGCTCTTATTCAAATTTTAATTATCAAATTATACAGATTATCAACATTACTGATTCATAAGTTGTTTATGGTTTGGGGTGCATATTATGTTGGGTGGTTTATTCTATAGCAATCTTTCTCTTCATCTGCAAAAGTGACATTGTAAGGCAATGGAGTAACAGCATATAAAACATACAATATAAAACAACATAAAGCAGGAATAACTGAGTACAGCACAAGTAACCATTGATTACAGTCCAGCACACAACATGGATGTAGTGCATCGGCTATAAATTAAACCAGACAACATTTACCAGCAACTGACTTTATTCAGTTTTAACTTTCACTTGCATACCTATTAGCGTGCTATATACAAAAACATTTCCAGAGAAAGCAACAATTCATTAAAACCTGCCTGTAGAAGGCGACTGAGATACCTGCAGACACCTTTTAGTGCCCCATCCACTTTATTTGGCCAGTTTAAACAAAAAAGGAAAACCTGTATTGACTGAAGCCTTACTGTTCTAGTATGTTATACTTTTTGAGATGAGAAAGTTGAATAAAATGTCCTGGGTCACATTCCTGCTAAGATTAAAGCATCCCCTCCAAAACACACACAACCACACAGTTTTACAAACACTCGTACATTTTTACACACATGCAGGCCAACAGGACGCACAAATATTATTCCAACATTGTTAAAATTACCAAGTTCTTTTGACTATTTAGTACTCTAGTACATGCGCTTATATAAATAATAGAAAATGCTCAGATACTATACAATATAAAAGCATACTGTACATAAAAAGTGAGTGCCTTGTGCAAATGTGTTTTAACATTGAGCATATAAATTAGCTTTTTTTTTTTCTTTTTGAATGTGAACAACACAACCTGCAAATTAAGAAGAAGACATAATATACAAAGAAGAAATCCATGAGATGGTGATGACACTCTTTGGCATCAAAGTTTTCCCCGTGTGTCATTCTCGTCCGAATGTCACGTACATCTCAATAAATCCAACTAAAACAACAGATGCTCATTTCTGCAGTGAAAAATGAAAACAAGTGGCAACCAAATCTGTGAATTGACACCCTTGTCTTAATGTTATGTTTGTCGCAAACAACACTAATCCACAAAAAAATATATAGTTTATAAAAAACACAATATTGAAAAGAGCTTATTAAAAATTATCAAGAAAAAAAATTAAGAAACATAGCTTATGCGTTTTACCCGACACTCAATTATCACATCCTCTATTAAGCACTTAATCTTGGATAACAACAACGGCAATTACTTGTAATAATTCTTAATAATTATTCTAAGTGTCCCTTTATTGTAGTGAAACAAAAACAAATTTTGGGCTGGTACAAGAGTTGTGTGCTCATAAGCGAAAAGAAGTTTGTTTTCCCTTTTAACCAAGTGATGTTTAGCTCTTATTATTGCATTTAAAACAACCATAACTCCACCCGAGCACTAAATAAATAAATAAATAAATATATAAGAAATGTACAAGGAAATCCACACAGTGCAGTAAGGCCAACTAATGTAAAAAAAAATATGTTTGGTGTATTTATGTTTAATTGTATATGTTGAGAAAAGGCACTGCTCAAATTTTATGACCTTCAAGCACTAAAGTAAACATTCCCATAGAATAAGCTGTTGGGTGTCTTCAACCAAATTCATGATGACATAGGGGGGGAAAAAAGAGTTCAAAGTTAAAAGGCACAAGTTACCCTAATTTCACACATTGACAACAAAGCAAACAAAGTAACTTTTAGGGTAATCTGAAAATGGTATGGAAAAAAAGAAGACAAACTGGTTCTTTGTTGTTTTCTATTCGTCTTATTTGCTTTATTTCTTAAAATAAGTAATTATGAAATAGCAATGTAAAAGAAATGAGGCTGTAAATCTGCTGTACAGGATATTTAAATGCCAAAAATTAGACATTAAAGTGAATTACGTGGTAATACCTTTTTATTTTTGCCTCTGAGCACACAATCCTTTTTTGCTAAGAAACAGTAACAGAGAGAAAATGTAACAGTGAGCGATGTATAGTTATTAGTTATTAGTTTCATGTCTTAATAGTATAATATAACAACATGGAATCATTTAAGTCAAAAAGAAACGAGTAAAAACACTGAGGGCGTCATATGAAATACATCTGGCGCACTGCCTTTGCTTTTACAGTCCTATTACATTATGTTTCATGCCGTTGCGAGACTGAAGCAGCTAACGCATCCAGCTGTTTGCATTCAGTAATGTCTTTCATATCACAGAGATTAGAGAGGGCAGCTTCACATGAACAGTTCAAGTTTTGCGTAACAATAAATACAATAAAAACACATTTAGTTTCGATTTGTGACATTCCACTTTGATTATCCATGTCTTAAAAGCGCTATCGACTAACACACAGTGTAATCCATTGCAAACCTAGGCAGTTGTTCTATCTAACTGATCTACAGTAAAGTCACGGCTAAAGACACCACAGTTACAGCAGTGTCTTGTTGTAGGACCCATTGAAATACTCATCAGCACTAAACACAACCTGACTTCCCACCAGAGCCTGGATCACAGGGGGGAGGGCACAAACATTAGTAGTAGTTAGCCTCATCTATTGGTGGTGTTGTTGTTGGAAGCATGCATAGCCACCATTATGCCTCCTCCAGTCATCATGAGGCAATACAAAGATCTTAGCCGAGGCCAGAGAAAAAAGCTGCCACATCAGCAAACAAGATTTTTTTTCTTTCTACTGCGTTCCTAAAGTGTTTGTCATCCTGCAGTTTCACAAAATCTGTCAAGTAACTCGGAGGCACCTCTCCTCATTAGACCCTGTGTGATCTCACAGATACATACGAACACATACACGCACATCGCACGCACACACGCTGCATGCATGCAAATACACATCTGCCCTTAGCCTCTATTGATTAGTCTCTGCTGTGTCTTCCATGAAGAACATGGGAACCGGCTCCACTGTTTCCTAGTGCAGATTTTACTCTTAGATACCTGGGAGTGATATCTAATTTCCCTCCACTCAGCATAACCTTTGATAAACCTCACATTGTAGCTATCCTTCCATATGCAAGGTCAGCTTTCTGAGCTTTTCATTGGTAAAAGGCAAAATATCAGAGCAAAGTAAAAATTGTAAGAAAAGCAAAGCAATTTTACCCCCCAAAGTTGGCTAATTTACAGTTTCCCTTTCCTTACTCAAAAAGGCTTAGTCTACAAATTATTCTATCCTAAAGGCACTTAAAAGACATATGAAAGAAAAATAATCAAGATTAAAGGTGTTAGGAGGATAATCAAGTAAGTTAATGGGAGATGATGGGATCTGTAGCAGGCAAGAGGAGATTCAGAGTCAGCCATCACATCTTCCCATTTTCTCTCTGCTCCTGCCTGACACTCTCACTGTGGTCCACCCAGCATCCTCTGCTGATTGTATCAGCCAATCAGATTTACACTAAAAACAACCTGCTGCCTGGCCGATGCAGAGAAGAAGCCTGTGGGTGTTTTGATGGGACCAAATATACAGCAATTCTACAAATGCCAATTGGCAGGAACAAGAGCTTAAAGGGTAGATAGTTTACTGCAAGCTTATTCTTACAGTCTGGTAAACTCTCCGATACTATTGTCATCCTCATATTTGCCCTTCTTGATGTCTCTCGGGGACTTTGTTGGATTTTGCGGTGCACTTTGCTGGACTGAGGATGAGACGATGAGCTGTTTGCTGTTCGCAGAAGGAGGAGGCCCTTCTAGAGTAGTAACAGGTATAGATGTCAGGCCACTGTGAGACATAGATCGTCTGGCATGAGAAATCTCCAGGGAGGGACGACTTTCACGGCTGTCTGCCTCTTTCTCATGACTAAGCCCTGTGGTAGCAGAAGAACCGGCGCTGGCACTGGGTACCATAGTGTTAGTAGTGCTTGCAGCCATGCTGGTTGCGGGCACCATGCTGGCGATTTCATCAGTGGGCGAGCGGCCGATGCTACCGTCCACTTGTGCTCGGATCTCTGGGGAAACTGAGAGTTGGTACTGAGGCACGGGGCCACTGTCACTGCACTTGGGGTAAAGGAACGTCTTCATCTGACCTTTGCCCTTGACATTAACTGTGCCACGGTAATCGAACTCGTAATCCATGCCACTGAGCACGCAGTAGCTTTCCTCGCTGACCTGGACGCGACACTCCACGCCCGTTGTGTCCATGCGACTGGCGATGTTCACCGTGTCGCCCCAGATATCGTAGAGAAGCTTAGTGGTGCCTATCACCCCCGCCGTCAGAGGACCGTGGTTGAACCCGATGCGAAGCTTGAAGCCGAAGCCCAGCATGTTCTTGTTGAAGTCATCCACCACGTGCATCATTTCCAGGGCAAACTCGAAAAGAGCGCGGAGGTGGGCGTGAGGATGCGCCGCATCCGCACACTGCTGCGCGTTGAGGCCGGCCGCTGCCATGTAAGTGGCACCGATGGTCTTGATCTTTTCTATGTTGGAGAAGGCAGGCTTCCGTAACAGCTCGTCAAAGTCGCCGATCAGTTCGTTGAGGACGCGGTAGCACTCCTTGCCTCCCTCGTAGCTTTCCTCATAAAATTCACTAAAGTTAACGATGCTGGCGAATATGACCCCCACGTTGTCGTGGTTCTTGGAGTAGCTCTGGGTGACCTTCAGCTGCTCCGCTACATGGATGGGGATGATATTGCGAAGCAGCCAGTCAGCCTGGTCCCTCATGTTCTGGATCTTGATGCGATGTTGATCGGCTTCCACGTTGCCATGGTAATGCAGGCGGTAACTGACCTCAAACTCACGATTAAGGAACCAGACCAGGAGAAGCAGCAGGAAAAAGGCCACGCAGGCCTCAGGGCCCAGCAGCTCCTGTGGGTTGGGCTGCGTGTCAGGGTCTACTGGGCTGTCAGACATGACAATGGAGCTGTTACTGTTGTTGTTCTGTCTCTCCGACCTGGTCGAGAGAGAGAGAGAGAGAAAGAAACATAAAGCGGGAAAGAGAAATGCAGGGAAACAGAAGACAGTAGGTTGGAATAAACATTATTCTTGTCAAAACTAATTATTTTTTAAAGGGACAACGAGGAGTTTCTATTCGGTTATAAAAAAGTCTCACGTTAATGTGGATGAATCTCCGCTACCCACACTTGTTAATGGGCCCATTTTCGATAAATATATCGTTCTGTCTCTATCGTTATTTTGTTATTATTAGTGGTGGTGGAAACGCTGGTCGAGCCAACCAGCGTTTCCTTCGTGGCGAGTCATGAGAATAACGCAGCCAAATCGCCGTTTATGGTCGGAACTACGACGGTATGTGAACCTCTTTGAACCTCTGACTTTAATTATTGATGAATGAAAACATGAGTCTGTCTTGCGCCGGTCAAAGAATTTTACGGTGCGCGGAGGCTCATAAATGTAGTGTGAAAACGCTTTGCTTTTCCAAAACTCCTCGTTGTCCCTTTAATTAATCTAATAACCACAACTATAAAAGCTTTTTGGCATTGACTGTGTGCATCCCATTTAATGCAGTTTTTGTTATGCAGGCAAGAATTTAACAAAAAAAAGTAAATTACCAACACTTGGGACAGCAACCACAACCTGTAATGTCCATAGCCAAGTTTTGACCAAGGCTCTTCCTTGCTTTTCTGATAAAGGCATTGAAGCCTTCTGCTTTTTGAGAAACACGTGTGAGCTGGTTGAAATTATGGCAATAACAATGCTTACATTAATCAACGAACTTACCAGAAAAACAGACTCTTGACGCTGGAAGAAATAAAAGACACGTGGCAACTAATTAATGTGACAAATACATTCAGATGTCCAACACAATCCAGTGTGTACTTGCACCCTTTTCTTGAAATTCCTGCAGTCGAATTATGTCTACACTGTTATTCAACACATAATTCATTTGATAAATATATTTTTGGACAGTATATTATGTTATTATTAACTAGCAAGTCTGTTGTACCTGCAAGGGGAGCTGAAGAGCAAGGTGAGCAGGCCCAGTCCCACCAATGTTGCTAGAGTTGAGCGCATCCAGTAGCTTAGCTGGCAGAAGTTACAATACTGAATGATAGCTATGATGACAGCACAGCAGATGAACATGGTGAACTGGGGAAAATAAAGGTCAGAGAGCAATACCAAGTCAAATACTGTGTCTCCAGATGTAAGTAGATGTAAAGATTTCACTTGTCCACATGCTACACAACTAAGAGGCATAATGTTTAATATAATTGTTAATAACTCAGCAATAGAAATTTTACCAATAGCCCTACAGGGAATCGTGCTTTACAGGTCAGACATAAGACTCGCACACATGACTAAATAAAAGAGAGTATGTGTGCAGCCAAACAGCAATACCATTATTTCACACCCTATATTTCAGGGGTGTCAAACTCATTTTAATTCAGGGGCCACAAACAGCACAATTTGATCCCAAGTGGGCCAGACCAGTAAAATAATAGCATGATAATCTATAAAAAAAGAACTTTAAAATTTCTCCCTTTGTTTTGGTACATTATTAAGATCCTCTGCCGGGCCACTTTTGGCCCGCGGGCCGCACGTTTGACACCCCTGCTCTATTTCAACATAAATATCAGAAAGCCCACCTGGATGGAGAGATGCATGTCACAGGTGATGTGAGAGAAGACGGCCACAGCGGGCAGAGACACCAGGACAGCTCCTATAAAGTGACGAGTTATCCAGCCTGAGATCGCCCCCATCAGCACCCGAGTGCAATTCAGAGCGCTGTCCAGGTAGAAAGCCATACTGAAGATGAAAAACGAGAAGCAGTGATTGATATGGATAAGTGTGATGGAACTGAGATGTTGCAAACAAAGTGTCTATTTCATACTTGAGTGTCTTGTTTAACCCAGTCTGATTCCACCTTGAATAAGAAGCTGATTGCAGACATGATTGTCTGCACCTTGGTTTGCATTTACAAAGCCTTTATATACCCACATGACCACATCCCACTACTGTGGATCAGGGCACTCACTCAACATAATGAAATGAATTTATGTTAAAAAGTGTGTGGACTTGTTTTCTGTAGATTTTGTATTAATACTACTGGAATGAATCTGTCTTTCCTCTCTCCTTGAGACAGTAGTCCAGGAGGAACTTCCAATGAGACGCTGTCACGTTCAGATCCACAAAAAGTAATTCATTGTCCCTCTGGAAGCTGTCTGTCCTTCAGACAGTTCCAACACCTCCACTCTTGTAGATTAACTAATCGACATTATGATGTCAAGTGTGCCACATAAAAGAGTACATATTGTTAATGCTCGCAAGTTTCACCAATAAGAGCACCTTGTGAAATGTCACCTTGTATGACGTGAGTTTGTCTAAATCAAATCAAATCAAATCAACTTTATTTATATGGCACTTTTCATACGTTGTAACACAAAGTGCCTCACAGAGGATAAAAACAATAAAATATATATAAAATAAAATATTCAACAAAACTGGGGAAATTGTTTAAAAAGCTGAAATTGTTGGTCCTGCTCAGGCCTTGGGAAATATTGGAGGGAGGTTTTTCATACACTTTCTCGGGTGTTAAAGGTCAAATTAGAACCAAACCCTTTGACTGCTCTGTTCGGGGTCATGGGAGGGGAGAAAAAGTTAACCACAGCAAAGCAACGCACTCTATCCTTCGCCTCCCTTCTGGCTCGACGAGCAATTCTGCTCAGGTGGAAGGATACTTTCCCTCCCACTCATGCACAATGGCTAGAAGATATCATGTCCTGCCTAAAATTGGAGAAAATTAGACACTCACTTCAGCATTCAAATAAGTTTCAGAAGGTCTGGGGCCCCTTCCTAAAAGAAGGCTTGGCCCTTGAGTACAGCTCAGCTATGCTGCTCACTTGTTACACACTCCGTGCTTTTGGTTGAACAGTGATTTTATACTATGACTAGTAATCTGGCAATGACATGGGAGGGATTATTTTGTACATTGTTCAATTTTATTTTATTTTATTTTTTATTATTCTTTATGTATTTTTATATATCTCATTTGTGCATGGTGTGATTGATATGTACCCACACCCATCTCATGTCTCTGTAATGGCTACCCAGCACCGCACACTTGTTATAATGAGAAAATGTTAATAAAAAGATCTTGAATTAAAAAAAAAAAAAGCTGAAATTGTTTAAAAAGCTGAAATAAAAATCATTTCCCTGCCAGGTGTAGTGATAAATTGTCTCACAGCAGTTAAAGAGCTCCATTCTGTGTTCAGCATCTCACCGTACAGAGAACAGCAGAGCCAGAGCCTCCAGCGCGGCGGCTACAGCTGTCAGACTGAGCGTCGGTGTGGACCAACTCTGGTGGGTGACAAGTGGTCGAAGGAAACAAGCCAGCGAGAGAGCCAGAAACACCGAGCAGCACAGCAGCATGTCCAGGAAAGAGCTGAATGTCTGACTGGCTAAAGTCTGCACTGCTGCTTGACTCTCCACCTGGGTTTGCGGGAGAGAGAGGTAATGATGAGGAAGTGAAAATGAGGAAATAATGGCAATGGAAATAAGTCTCACAGTTTCAGATGAGGTTATATCACTCAAACTGAATGATTTTAAGTAAGTTTAAACCCCCAAATTATCAGAAATGTCTATGTAAGTGACTGTGACAAACTACGTAGCAACAGTTTGAGACTGAAAATACACTTGCAGTGTTACACCAGCAGAGGGCAACACAACCTAACACAAATCTACTTGTAAGGTCCTGCAGTGATTTCTCTTTGCCGCAGTCTTGACCGGTCTGTTCATAACGCAGTCCTAACAGGTTTCCTAGACGAGAAGCAGACACACACACTCATGCACACACACACACATAAAAATCACAAACCGGCAGAAAAGACAAAATCGCACAAAGACATGCAGATTTGCTCACATATAAAGAGAGAAGGGGCTGGATGAGTGGACTCGTGAAAAGACATCAGTTCAAAAAACTCTGACCGATTATTGAACCACAGTCAGAACGAGGGCGACTATGTTAAGCTCACAGAAAATACAGATATGATCAAAAATAAACAGACGCACACTCATGCATACAAGCACCATTATGTCACTCACATACATAGTTCATAGACACACGCATACATACGCACACTTGCACACACACACAAACACACCTCCTCTTGGTAGCTTATTCGATAAGCAGACTCCAGGCTCCTCTCCAGGAAGGTGAGGCTCAGCTTGTTTATAGGAGGTCTGTAGAAATAGTCCTTCATGAGGCTGTCACAGGCATGGAGGAGAGAGTCAGTAGAGATAATACACTGTTCGGACTTTAAATGTTACAATCGGTTACCTACAGTATCGAAGACCTGATTACAATTTCTCTGACACGGCTGATCAGTTGTACATTATGTGAGTGATTCAGTTAAAGCAGAAGTAAGCGATATTTTTGTGTTAATATAAGTCTTAAATAGTTATATCTTCCGACAGCAATCACTTACATAGAGTGTTTGGACCGAAACACGGGTCTGTCAGTCACTCTGCTCTGCTCTGAGCCGAGGAGAAAACTTTTCTTGTATCCTACAATTTTTATCCAATGAGGAGAGAGAACGGCATGAAGGGCTGTGTGTGCAGCCAAGGGATGCGCGTGAATGTGGTGACATAGGGACGAGGACCAATAGATCCATGACGAGGGCGGGGGCTGCTAACTCCATCGGCTGACAAGACGTTATGGTGCGTTCAAGGCAGCCTGTAACTCGTGTTTTTACGACCTGTGAAGTCGTACCAGTTCGATCTGGTACGAGTTCACGGGTCGGAAGTTACGAGTGGCCGTTATAGTGACTTTCACAGGTAAAACAGGTTGGAGAAACGCGAGTTGCGGGTTGCCTGGAACGCTACAAAGTCGTAAGTCGTGACTTGAAGCTGTAATTTACGGTTTCAAAAGCCTGCCTGGAACGCAGCATTAGCCAAAACGACCGGATCGCTTACTTCTGCTTTAACAGGTTTACTAATCCTCACCTGTCCTCTTTGATGACGTCCACAAAGTGGGCATCACTCCTCTCCCTGAAGTTCTTGGATCGCAGGGGGATGAGCGCCGAGTGGTCCATGCCCATGGCGCCGCCCGTCCACGTCTTCTTCTCTTTCTCCTGCAGCATCTCACACAGCGACGTCTGGCTGTTGGTCAAGGCCTCCAGTCGAGGGCTGAGCAGGCCGTTCAGAGCCTTGGGGGTGCGCCCTGCAGAAATCACTGGGGAGGATTTCAGATTTGACGAGTCCTGAGGAGCAAAGAGGGGAAGAAGAAGTCCAGGACGGAAGGAGTGATAACGGCTCTTTGTGAGGGAAACAGGTCAGAAATATTATAGGGGACAGATGTTATGAGACATTTAGAGCTGAAGAAAATCAGATTTTCACTGAAAAATCAGGAAAGAAAGTTCTATAGTATTTGGCAACCGTTTATTGATTATTTTAACCACAACATAGTGTGAGGGCAAGCTATAGAAATGCTCTTCTAGAAGGAAAGACTTTGTATTTTATTTTATTTTATTTTATTTTATTCTATTTTTTAAATATATACAAATATTTGTTTTTCCCTGTCTCTGTTTAGTTTTTGTCTCCCCCTTTTTTTTTTTTTTACTTTTGAAGAATGTATACATTTGGGTACATATAATCTTTTTTATTTCCTTTTTTTATTTTTAAATTAATCCCCTTCATCTGTCTATTTTTCATTTTGAGATACATAAGTTAATACAATTTAATGACCTTTTTTATGTAAACGTGTACGTGTAAATGTGTAAGATGTCTGTTGTGTCTGATGTGTTCTATGTTCAAAATGAGAAAAATCAATAAAGAGAGTTGAAAAAAAATAAAGAAATATTATAGGGAGTGTAAATATGAAAGATAAAGCTTGAGAGTGAGCTGTAAGCCACATCAATTTAAAAGCATGTCTCTGTGGCGCTCTTAAACTGGGACTCATGGAGTTCTATTTCTTTGAACTAGTTTTGAGTCCTTCTTTTTGTTGGTGGGCCTGACTAAGTGTAATCGGAGTAGTTCATGTCATGATGCCCCAGTATTTTAATGGAAAAACAAAAAATACACAATACCGGACAGGCACCATGCACCGAACTAAAAAGTGAGTCATTGAACATTTTAGACAGACAGCATGCAGTCTTGTGTGTTTGCTTCAGTTAACAACAATCAACTAACCTTGCTGCTGTTGGTCTTGTGGTCGTCATGGCATCCATTGAGCACCGCTGCTTCCTCTGTTGCCTGATCCTCCCCTGGTATCAGGACCACACCGCAGGACAGACAGGGAGACTGCATGGGGGGGGGGGGGGGGGGGGGGTGTCGGAAGAATGAGAATAAATTAATTGAGAGATACATATCAAAGAAGGCATATGAGCCGAGTACAACATAAAAAGATGGCAGCGACCGGCATCCAAGAGTCTCAGGGCACGACAAAGAGAGACGAGGGAACAAATGCATCAGCTGTGATCTCAACAGTTGCTGCAGCAGCGAAAACACAAAGGCTGGCATTTAAATGCACAATGACAGGTCTTCTATTGATCTCACAGAATTTGAGCAGCTTAATACATTTTAGTGAGGGCAACGTTAACAAGAGCAGCAGCAGCAGCCAAAGAGAAACCAAAAGGGAGATTGCGAGTAAACGAGAGGCGTAGAGGTGGTCCAGACGAGATCAAGGTCCTTATATTCAACCCACTCATCCTCTTCAAACACAAAGCAAAGTGTGAGTGTACGTATATGAGAATGAGATCAGTGTGACATACTGTGCTATAATTGACCATGACAATGGTGTGCATCATGCTGTGAAGTACTGAGAAACAAATACACGCGCACACACGCACGCACGCACGCACGCACGCACACACACAAGATATATAATTTCAAACACAGTCAAATGTCATTTGTCTTCTTTTTTTTTTTGAAGATGCCTCAATGAGATCCAGTCTCTCTACTCAGTTTGACTCCCCCCCTACAGATCCACCTGCACATCATCCTTTATCCTCTTCCTACTCCTTTTGAAGCAGCCACTACCCCTTCCCCCGCTGACTTCCACCTGGCCTGGCAGAAGGATCTTCGTGGGGATCATGTGCAGAGAAAGGAGGATTAATTAGGGTGAATATAGGGCACAATGGTGCAGGTTTTCAGGGCAATTATAAGAGAATAATGTGTTGCACAGTTTTGGTGCGTATGTGACCTAGTGGTACAATTTAAAAGAAAATGAGAAATTTCCCTTGAAGGCAGAGCTAAGGAGGACATAATGGACGGACATGATCTGAGCTGATGAGCACTAAGGGTCAGTTATTATGTAGATGGCCTGCTGGGAAGAAAGGCACTTTCTAATGCCTAATTAATAAGATCTCACTGTTTTGTCCTCTTTGTTCCTTATTAATAAGGATTTAATGAGGACTAGGCGACTAGCCGACTACACAAATGTATGCGTGCACAGGAAGTAAAGATGGAAATCAACAAAGATGTCCTAACGATGTAAGTAGGGTTCACGAGGTTAAATCATGCATTTACATGAAACGTATAGAAAAATCCTGTGGATATGGATGCAAGTCTTCTTCGTCTCTTTCACATCCTTCACATAGGACAAAGAGAAGTTCTTGCATTGGGGAAAAAAAGGAGAACATTTATTACAGCTTCTGAAACTGTTTCTGAAACACCCACATAAACAAAAACACAAACCGCAAAAAGATGAACATCAAAGAGGCCACAACAGAACATGCAGCCCGCCGTTCTTCCTCAGGCAGTGTAGATGTAAAAAAAAAAGTGTAGAAAAAAAAAAAACTTACTTCCTCATCCTAGCCTACATGTCTGATATTTCATTTAGTTTCGAACGGTGTGCACTCACCATTGCTCTGTCAGGACCCGTGTTGCAGGCCGTAGGGGCTCCATCGGGTGTGTGCACTCTGGCCGCCGTGGGAGACCGAGGATCTGCTTGCTCCGGTCCGGTCCGGTCCGACCCCGACTGGACGCAGCTACAGTGAGAGTGAGGCTCCACCTTTCTGCCAGAGATCAGATAGGTCTTCAGGCCTGGACAGAGACAGAGACAGAGACAGAGACAGAGACAGAGACAGAGACAGAGACAGAGACAGAGACAGAGACAGAGACAGAGAGAGGATGTAATTAGAACAGGTTCGAGTAGGGTTTAGTCATCCCTGTGTGGTTGGTTGGCGGTTGTGGAGTTGTTTTGGGATTCAGCAGAGCCTCAGTACCCAGCAGAGTGAATTCCCTTGGTGAATTATATAAGCAAGCACTGACAAGAGAACTGGAATCGAGAAAGAGAGAGTAAGAGAAGCAATGAATATCAATCGCTCCTACTTGGAAAAACCAAGGTTATACATTAGTCATTCTTGTTTCCATATAAATATATCAATAGACTGTATGTATCCAAACATACAGTGTTCAAACAGGACGTGTGGTGCAAGTCAGAGTGATGAGCTAGAGAGAAATAGGGGCATGCTACAGTGACTAACACCAAGACATGAACAGTTAACACATTGTCACACCTCTAATCAATGTGTAGAAATGCTTAAAGCAGATATCATCGGCACGGCCGTTTCGGCTAATGCTGTGTTCAAGGCAGGCTTTTGAAACCGTAAGTTACAGCTTCAAGTCACAACTACGACTTGGTAGCGTTCCAGGTAACCCGTAGCTCGTGTTTTTACCGTCCTGTTGTCTGTGAAAGTTCCCTATAACGGCCACTCGTAACTTCCGACCCGTGAACTCGTACCAGATCGAACTGGTATGACTTCACAGGAAGGAAAAACACAAAGTACGAGTTTCCTTGAACGCACCATGAGTTAGCAGCCCCCGCCCTTGTCAGGCATCAATTGGTCCTCGTGCTACGTCACCACATTCACGCGCATCCCTTGGCTGCACACACAGCCCTTCATGCCGTTCTCTCCCCTCATTGGATAACACTTGTATCCCACAAGGAAAATTTTCTCCTCGGGTTACAGCAGAGCAGAGTGACGGAGAGACTCGTGTTTAGGCTGAAATACTTCATGTAAGTGATTGCTGACGGAAAATAGGACTATTTAGGACTTATATTAACAAAAACATTCCACTGATATCTGCTTTAACTCACATAGATCCTTCTCCGTAATGAGATAATTGCTCTGTTATGTATGAATTACACAGCACATGATTATCTTTGTGTTGTTGTCTCCGTGATTACACAACGACCATGAGACACTTTTAGCTTTTAGTCGAAACAGGCCCGGACCAAATATTTGAACACCTGCTACCTCCCTCGTCTATCAACATGTTATCATTTCCATCGTGCCTACAAGGTGTGTGTGTGTGTGTGTGTGTGTGTGCGTGTGTGTGTTTGTGCAGGTGTGTTGCAGGCTTCGGCTTTCTGAAGTGACAGATTTTACCAAATCAAAAACAAAACATGACAATCTGGAGATGAACATTTGATGCTGACGGACAAAAAGCATTGAACTGAGAAAAAGGGTATCTTAAAATGCATAAGACTGTGATATTATCACTCCCAGTAACATTTCTTCCTTCTTCCTTCCCAAACTTAGACAACTGGGTCACCAGGATGCTCCCACTGAGCAATTTTAATCACAGGCATATGGCTCACTTCCTGTTTTGTTATTTGGTGCCAACGTTATTGCTCGGATAAATACGTAGACGAATAGATAGAAAGGCAGCTGATACACTTTCAGTCACTATAAAACATGGCTTTTCAGTCCACTTCAGTGAGACTACGTAGAAAAAGTGCAGGACTGAACCTCAGCCTTTGTCTGCAGGATTTTATTGTGACAAGTCACAACGACAGTAACAAGTATCCATGTGTGTGTGTGTGTGTTTGTGTGTTTGTCACTAGCACAGGTAAGTGCCTGTGACCGTGTGCTTAGCCATATAATTCAACTGTCAGTGAAGTTGCAGCCTCGGGCTCTGAGCATTGTCTGCCCTAAGTACTTCAGACAGGCCTGCCACTGCCTTGCCTCTGCTGAGTCACCCTGGGGCTGCGCTCTCTGACAGATAGACACACACACACACACACACTCACGTATGACACAGGGGTACACTGTAGCTTTTGCAATGACACACCTTCACAAACAGAACTTAATGGACAAATACTGATATAAGCATCTGAAGAGAAAGAGAGAGAAAAAAAGAGGCAGATGTGTACATACAAGAGCAATTATGAGATTCTTGCTGAAAACACCCCCTCCAACCACCTACACACACACCCAGTCAAACACATAACACACACAGCAAGCGGAGGTGTAGATGGACAACCTCGCTGTAGCTGGATCGATAGCCAGGTGGATGAAGGATGATGAAGGGATGGGAAATGAAGGCAGTAAACAGCAGTAACAAAGAACTAATTCCCTGCACCAGTGATGCAGAATGGCACAGCAGACAAGAAAAGAGGCAGCAGGGACACTGAGGGGAGCTTTTGACTGAGAATGACAAGATGTGAGTGTGACTGTCTGTCTGTCAGAGATGGAGCCAAAGACACAAACATGCACAAAGCACACACACACACGCACACGCACGCACACACACGCACGCACACACAGCGTTGACTGATTTCATTAGTTGGCTAATGAAATCTTTCCCTGCCTCCCACCATGATACACACTGATTTCTGTTTCTGCTCATGGGTCATCAAGGTTACTTTCCTCCTCCCTCTCTGTTTCTTTTCTCTGTGTCTGTCTTCCCCTTCAACTTGGCCAAAAAAACACCACAGGTACAGATATCTTTAAATAATGCAGGCAAGGCAGCAGAAAGATGTCTGACTGTGGGCAGACATTTGCATAGGTCCGACTGTTTTCTTCTCTGAGATTTCTACACGCCAGATTGAGAGCATTTGAGTCAGACAAACATTGTTTCACAAAACTACGAACGTGTGTGAGTCATAATTCAGTGTTTATTAATATATTTCAAGGCATGATAAATGCAAAATCCAATACCATGCTGTAAAAAGCACTGGTGACTGCTGAGCGGTAATAAAACTGCAGTCCAAGCCAAATCCACCTAAACAGAAATCACTGAACCATTCAGCCTCCATTCCTCAATATTGTAACCGCTTATTAAAGATAATGAAGTGTTTCAAGCTAGATAATGTGCGTTTCGGCACATTACTGGAGAGAAAGCATGAAAGACGGAGCAGAAAATATTTGAAAATGGACGAAAGAATAATAACTCAATATAAAAAATAGACATAACAGTCAATTAAAAACAAGATGCTGGACACGAATACAAGGCTAGACAAGAGGGCAACACGATGAGAGAAGAGAGGGCCGAAAGTAAAAGGAGACAATAACAAGCTGACAGCTGAGGGAGGTGACAGGAGATCAGCTGTGGCCTGCCCTGTCCATCACTTCCTGTTAGGCTTCGACTTAAATCCAAATAACTGTGTTTCCGTCTTGACTTCAGACATTTCAGTATGTCATACTAGGAAAGAGAAGCATAGGTCAAGATTATGGGCAGAAATCCATTGCCATTCTTTCCACGGGTTAATGTGGATGTATTTTAGATCAATCATATGTTGTAAGACAGCTTGTTTCGAGGAATCACCTCACGCCGCTGAGTCCTGACAGCCAGAGAAGTGGAGGATAAATCGACTGCAGGGGGGCTTGGAAAATTGTGTGTGTGTACAGTATGTGTGTGTGTTTGTTTAGATGAGGGGTTACATTGGTTCAAGTGTCTGCAGATGTTTGTGTGCCTGTTCCTGCCTGGCCGTTCTGGGCCAATCTCTCGTCTTTTACGATCCGACCTCATGGCAGCTGGAATTGCGGTGTTGTCGGGCAGTAAATTGTGGCTCTGATTAACTGCTTTGACCAGCAGCTGGCTCCACTGCCCACTTCAACAGGGTCCAACATCATCAGAATACAGCTGTGCTCTAAAGGCCTCGCAGCAGGGAAAAGGTCAGGGAGCTTCATGCTGCGTGTTCCAATTGATGTCTCTTGTTTCTTTCCAGCTGTGTGTGTGTGTGTGTGTTTGTATGTGTGTGTGAGAGAGAAAGAGAAAGAGAGAGAGAGACTATCCATCTGCCAGTCTGTGCACATCTGTCTGACGATCTGTGATGCAGGTACATGCGTGTGCCGGCCTCTTTCCATCTCTGATGACCCTGGGTAAATGACGAGCATCATTAGTGGCAGCCTCTGGGCGTTGTGGGACTTCGAGTGTACTGTCCTGTGCTATCAGCTGACAGGCAACAGTAGATAACCTTTCCCCATGAGAGCCCAGTCACATTATCTCCCTCTTCAAGCCCCTTTTGTTCAGGACAGAGGAGAGCGACATGAGAAAAGCACTTTAACAAACAAATAATACCAACTCTGCTCCGCTCCCTTCCTCACGCCTCCTCATAGCACGGCCACGCTCCTCTGGGACAATGGCCTGGTCCCTAAAACTCCTCTTTATGTGACTGAAACATGTGGATGCAACTCACATCATCAACTCACGTCATGGCTGCAGTGATCATTTTTAGATGCTCTAAAACAGTGGTTCCCAACCTGGGGGGCGCCAAAGATCCAGGGGGGGTCGCGAAGCCCTCTTGATTTTAAGGGGTTTAATAATTTTAATGTAATTAAAATGTTAAATAAATGAGTAGGCTAAGCATTTAATTCATATATGTGACAAAATCAACTAAATTCAAGGGCCACATTAAACATTTATTCATGTATTTAAAGCAGATATCAGTGGCACGGCCGTTTCGGCTAATGCTGTGTTCAAGGCAGGCTTTTGAAACCGTAAGTTACAGCTTCAAGTCACAACTACGACTTGGTAGCGTTCCAGGTAACCCGTAGCTCGTGTTTTTACCGTCCTGTTGTCTGTGAAAGTTCCCTATAACGGCCACTCGTAACTTCCGACCCGTGAACTCGTACCAGATCGAACTGGTATGACTTCACAGGAAGGAAAAACACAAAGTACGAGTTTCCTTGAACGCACCATGAGTTAGCAGCCCCCGCCCTTGTCAGGCATCAATTGGTCCTCGTGCTACGTCACCACATTCACGCGCATCCCTTGGCTGCACACACAGCCCTTCATGCCGTTCTCTCTCCTCATTGGATAACACTTGTATCCCACAAGGAAAATTTTCTCCTCGGGTTACAGCAGAGCAGAGTGACGGAGAGACTCGTGTTTAGGCTGAAATACTTCATGTAAGTGATTGCTGACGGAAAATAGGACTATTTAGGACTTATATTAACAAAAACATTCCACTGATATCTGCTTTAAATAGATAAACAAATAAATTATAGGCCTATATCAATAGATGACTGAATATCAACAGTTTTAAAACATTAAATACATAATATACAGCAGGGCAATATCAGTCACAACAAATGCTACTGATAATAGTATTTTTGGTTACAGAAGTTAATACATTTATAATTGATCAAAAAGCTAAGCTAGCAGCAAAAAAAAAGAATAAAACTGCTGATCTTCCTATAAAGTGATGCAGGGAATGTCATCATCTGTAGCGAGTATGAGCTGAGTGATTGAATTAATAAAAAATACAAACACAATATTTCAATTTAGCATTGGCTGATACATCGACTTGTTTAATCAAATAGGCCTACTGGCTAGCATGCTACAGTATGTTCAGCATGCTTCTTTACAAGTTACCAAAACCAGCATCTCACTCATCACCCCAAACACTTAAGTTATGTTGCATGGATATAACCCCAGATCTGACTTCACTGTGAGGTCAAAGGGGGGGGGGGGCGGGTCACCAAAGTTTTCAATGGTAAAAAATATGGGTCCCTTAAGAAAAAGGTTGGGAACCACTGCTCTAAAAGAAACTCTCCATCGGCCCTGAGCAAAATGAGCAGGTAAACAGAAGGTCTGGATGCTACACAAAACACAAAAACTACCTTCCTGTTTCTGTTTCCATTTGCAACCCAAGTGGGGCTGAACTGAACAGCCAACACCGCCGTCCCAGGGAGGGGGAACACAGACGGCAACGGAGAGCAAAGGAGTGTTGGAAGATATGCTTGGATCAGCATACAAACAGACGCGAAAAAAACAAACAAACACAAACATATCACGCGCCTGATCTAACCACACTGACAGGTTTGCCTTCCAGGGCCAGGTATTGGAGCAGGAGGGCAGTGGAGCAGGTGGTGCAGAAAAGTAGCACTGGTAGGCTGGGCAGCTCTCCATGCCAGTTGGCACTGCCAACCGGCCCCCACCCCCCCCCCCTCCCCCCTTCCTATGCCCTACTGCGTCTCTGTACTGGGATATACACTGTACATCCTGTCCCCGTTGGGGGTGGAAGAGGGCAGGAGGGACGGGAGGGAACCTATCCAGCATGACAGGCTGTTTAGGAGGACTTTATTACTGCAGCATGGTTCGCAGGGGGAGAGGAGGGAGAGATGTACAGCTTGCAGAGATTTTAGGTAACAGTTGGAGCAGAGAAAAAAGAAAAAAACTCACAGGAAAAAGGCAGAGGAGAATGGATAGAACGATACCAACGTCTGCGAGTTGGCTGGTTACTGGTGGTAGAATGAAAATGTTATCTTTGCAGTGTCTGTGAGTGAACCCATTCAGTCAGAAAGCATGAAAGACACATATGCATTTTTCATAAGGAATCACATCGGCACTCACACTGTCGTTTCTGACAGTAAAGGAGAGAGGCAGAGTGAGCCTGTGTGTGTGTGTGTGTGTGTGTGTGTGTGTGTGTGTGTGTGGATGGGGTGGGAGTGGGAGTGGGAGCGGGGGAAGGCGAGTGTTGACCTTCCCGCTTTGCAGCTGAGCCCAGGTTCCTTCTGAGGCATTAAAGGTCATCTAAGAAGGTGAGCAGAATTATTCACAATGTCAAATTAGGGCAAACTGTCTTCTCTGTCAGAGATAAACAGTAAAGCGCTGTTTCACATGCTGTCTAACAAAATTCTGTCCTCTGAATAATATATGGAAAAGGCTGTTTCACACTTTGCTTCACTTACTACACACACAAACAAGCACGATGAGCAAAATGCTGATTTTTTTCTTTTTCTTTTTACACATGCACTGGGCCTGCATCCAACAACACGCTTTATCAATGCCAAGTGGTATGTTTAATTGGAGTAGGCTGGTAGATTAGCGCTGGGAAATATAACTACCGGTATACCATCAAACAACACAGCTCTGTCAACCTGAGGAGATTCTTTGAAACTATTTTTGAATCTAAGTACTCCATGAAAATCTCTGTATTGTCACGCAATGTTTTGTGCTTTACATAAATATTTGGTTCACAACATTTTAGCATTAACATAATGAGGAACCTTCACTTTTGTAACATATTTATTGGACTAGGCAAAAAACAAACAAATAAACATATTCCTATCATGTTATCATGCTCATACATTTTTTTTACAGTTGCATTTCATAAAACTTCTGCAAAATTACACATCAACTAATATGATGTTCATCCATATCAGCCATCCCCAAATTACTATTGATCTACTTAAAGGATGCCTGCCCTGTGTGCCTCACAGTATTTAGTGTATTTAGATCTCCCACTACTTTTATTTTGTCTAATAGTAACATTATTACCTACTTATAGGACTATTTACTAAATTGCAATGCTAACTTTTTCAAATCAAGTCTGTTCTTGTAATAAAGAAATAACTTTACAATTAAGGACTTTATTACAAGAACTCTTAGACCTAGTTTATCAGGTCCGTATCAAAATGCATCAACCGAGATGGTCCTGCCTCTTCATCATGTTATTATGTTTGTTCTGTGCCTAATGCTCATTAGTTCATTCAGTGCAGTGGTTTCCCAACTTAGAGTTCAGGACCCTTAGCAAGGGGCCAAAAAGTAAATAAATCTTAGAAGTTGCGAGAACAATATTAGACAACACAAAGTTGTTTGCTTGCAAGTATATTGCTTTGTTTTAAAAGGTCAGCATTCACTGCAACAGCAGACTTCTCCTGTACGTTGAGAACAAAGGACACAAAGATCATGTAAATTTGTAACACTAGCTGTTCTGCAGTATGCTGCTGGCTAAGGCTGCGTAAAGCTATAGAACTAAGTCATTTTATTTTGTGAGAAGTCAAGTGAGAAGACATGAATGACATCTGCCAAACAAGGTATAACAGACTGGGTTTAACTTTAGCCATGCCTATTATGTGCATGTCAAATTCACTGAAGTTCTTTGCAAACACTGACAGACCCCAGATAAGTGACAAGTTACATAAGCCCTATTTCACAAACAGAAATGAAGTCTTTCATGCCACCTGGGCTTTCTCAGCACATTGGCTCTCAGTTTTGGTTTTAAAAACACATCTCTATAAACTGTGAATTACGTCAGATTACTTCTCCGCTCACACACAAAACACAAAACACACTGTCCCAGCACAACAAGCCATAGTGATGTCTCTCTCTTCCTGTTGCAATCAACATAATCTGTCAATATCCTTCCCCTCTGTCTGGCCCCAACTGCTGTAAACAGAGGTGGCAGGAAAACAAAAAGTTCCATATGTGGAGAGTGTGTTTTTTCCTGGCTTCAACCGGGCTCCACCATGGCTCACTTAAAAACGACAATAGAAACACTTGACATCTCTCCAAAGTATTTAACTCTCGCTTGGCTGTGTCTGTCTCATACTCTCTGAGCTCATTTTGTATTCGGTGTGTCAGATCTCTCCATCCTTGACCGTCTCAGGCTGCCATGGTCTCCTAGCAGAACGACAGATACAGTCGACATCCCCTAAAGTCTTTAAACCCCTACCGTCATCCCTTGCTTAGTGGCCTGTATTCAGGGCCGTTGCTAGGAATTCTGGGCCCCCTTAAAGAATACTAAAGTGGGCCCCTCCCCCTAACTTTTTCTTTTTTTTTCTTAGACTATGTATTATCGTTTTTTATTTAGCCTTCTTTGTTTTGATGCTAATGCAGCATTACACTGCAAAAACTCAAGTATTTTAGCAAGAATATTTGTCTTATTTCTAGTCAAAATGTAATTTCTAGTCAAAACAAATCTCATTATACTTAAAATAAGACACATCATATTAAAAGTAGCTTGTTTTTAGACACTTCTTACTTCTTTCAAGCATATTTTCACTTGGAATAAGTCGAAAAAATCTGATAGTGGAGCAAGTTTTTCTTATTACAAGCACAAAAAACTTACTTTCACTGGCAGATTTTTCTATTTATTGTGAATTTAAATGAAAATTATCTAAAAACAAGTTAATTTTTAAGGTAATGAGTCTTATTTTAAGTGGAAAAGAGGTTAGTTTTGACTAGAAATGAGACATTTTGACAAGAAATAAGACAAATATTCTTGGAAAGATGTTGAGTTTTTACAGTGTACTATGAGTATTAGTCAGGGTCTTATGCAGAATAAATCAGTCATACAACGATTAGACTACTGGGGTTTTTTATGGGCCCCACTGGGCGCTGGGCCCCTAGAATTATCATCACCTTTCTCCCCTATACAACGGTCCTGCCTGTATTTTCTCTTGTCACTCTTGCTGTCTGTCTTCCTCTCCTCCTGTCACTCTCTCCATCCAAAACCCAACTATCCTTCCTGTTCCTTCGTGTCCAAGCCTGTGTCCGTTTACCTCCTCACCACACGGGCTTTAGGGACTCCTCTCTGCGAAGCATTACCCCAGCTGACATCATCCTGAAAGCTCAAGCTCATTTTCCATCTAATCTTTTACACCCTCTTCCTCTCCTCTGTCAAACCCTGCTTCTTCCACACACTCTTCTGAATACTAATGCCCCTACCTTCTTTTCATCTCTAGCTTAATGGTGGCCATATGGCTCCTTATGCCATTCAGTACATCTGGCCCATGCGGCAGAAATGTGTACACGTCGCTTAAATTTGCACTTCTAAACTTTTTTTTGTCACTGTGGTGTATAATTTCACTTTTATCTCCCATGTGGCTCAATCTCTTTTCAAAAGAAATGTTGAATTGCCCTCATTCAGTCTGTAACTTGTTTTAATGGAAGATTTAAGAAATAAAGAAATAAAATGGCAGAATAGGAATAAACCCTTCGAGTCTTGAGGATGTCACAGTCTCTGAAATTAAACATTAGATTTTTATGAGCTTTTTCTTTTTGATCAAAGAGCAGGACACTTTTCTGAAATGCTTTATGAGTAGCCTTGTGTAGGATGTCACATTCCTTCTTTTTCTTTTAAATTCTTATTGCTTTTATTCTTGACCTTGGGTTTCTCTGCCGTTATCTTTCTGTACTAAAAGAGTAACACAATTTAATGTGGCCATTAAGAAATCTTTAGTACTTTAACCTTTAGTTCTGAAAGATCTTATATGACTAATGCCGTAATTATTCAACACATCTTCAAAATGGAAAGTCCCACGCAAAGGTCAGGAGTTGAAACAAAACTACTAGACGTCTTTTCCATGACAGTCTTTCTTCAAACTGAAATTCAATATCATCGCATGCTGAATTATCTCCACCTGAGACACTATTGACCCAAAAGTATAAGCAGTGCTCCTTTACTGATTAATCAGCGACTGAGTTTGTGGCCCCGGGTAAATGATCAAAGCAGGCAGCCAACACAGACACAAGTTTCTCCCTCCCTCTCATCATGCTCCACCACTTTCTCAACTCGCCCTCTGCTCTAATACCACAGACTTTGCTTACTCAACGTTCTGAGTAATGGCATCTTGACTGGGAGCTGATGATGAAAATGTACTGGATCTTCTGCTGAGCACTGTGCCATTCCCCGAGGACACTTGATACAGCTGGAGTAAATGAGGTTGCTAACTACAAGCTCAGCTCCCACCACTGAAACCTCTGAATCATAGGCTACTCTGCCGTCTAGTGCATTCAGAAAGTTTTTTCACATTTTGTTATGATGCTGTCTTGCTGCCAAAATCATTTGTTTCTTTAGTTTCAAAGTCAAAAGGGAATTTTAGATTAAATTAAAGCAGAAGTAAGCGATCCGGTCGTTTTGGCTAATGCTGCGTTCCAGGCAGGCTTTTGAAACCGTAAATTACAGCTTCAAGTCACGACTTACGACTTTGTAGCGTTCCAGGCAACCCACTCGTGTTTTTCCGACCTGTTTTACCTGTGAAAGTCACTATAACGGCCACTCGTAACTTCCGACCCGTAAACTTGTACCAGATTAAACTGGTACGACTTCACAGGTCGGAAAAACACGAGTTACGGGTTGCCCTGAACGCACCATAACTTCTTGTCAGCCGATGGAGTTAGCAGCCCCCGCCCTCGTCATGGATCTATTGGTCCTCGTCCCTACGTCACCACATTCACGCGCATCCCTTGGCTGCACACACAGCCCTTCATGCCGTTCTCTCTCCTCATTGGATAAAACTTGTAGGATACAAGAAAAGTTTTCTCCTCGGCTCAGAGCAGAGCAGAGTGACTGACAGACCCGTGTTTCGGTCCAAACACTCTATGTAAGTGATTGCTGTCGGAAGATATAACTATTTAAGACTTATATTAACACAAAAATATCGCTTACTTCTGCTTTAAATTAAACTGACAAAGGTATTTAGACTCTTCACTCAATGCTTAGTTGAAGAACCTTTGCAACAATTACGTATGTTCTTATTGACAAACTCTGCACATTTGGATTTAGGGATTTTCTGCTATTCTTATCTTAAAATCCTCTCCAGCCCTGTCGTATTGATTGTGGAAAGAGACTTACAGATCTCCCCAGAGATATTAGATATTAGAGAGTCAGGGCTCTGACTGGGTTACTTAAAGGTAGGGTTGGAGATCCTGGAATTTTTTTTGTGAAAAAGCATTAAATTACTTGGTTGCAATCTGGGTGTGGATCCCCAACCCTTCCTCACAGAGTTGACTAAGCATCTCCTGTGTTGTATTGTCTTGCACTTGGGGCCATTGTCCTGCAAATCTTAATCCAATTCTGAAGTCCTGAGATGTTTTCATTGCATTTTTGCTCTGTTCAACTCTACCTCCACCCTGACCAGTCTCTCTGTATATGCAAAAAACACAAAGCACCACAATACCATCACCATTCTTCAACGTTGAGATAGTATTGTATAGAGGATCAGAGGTGCCGGTTTCCACCAGACATGATGTTTATAATTGAGGCCAAACAATTCTGCTAGAGAATAATTTTGAATATGTGTCTTTTTCCAACTTTTGTTGTATTAAATTCAGGGGGAAAAAATCATGTGTTTTGCTTTGTAATGATAAATAAATGAGTCTGCAAAGAATTTACGGAAAATGATTTTAAGGCTGCAACATAACAAAATGTGTTGACCTGTGTCTACTTAAAAAACGGAATTGACAGATTCATTAAATTTCATGGTCAAGCACAGAAATAGGGGCAGGAAACAATCTGATATGCAGCCTGTAAAGATAAGCATTGCAGTAATGTTTGTTGTTGAAGGTGTCATTTAAAAAACAGCGGATGCAGAACTCTGACTCGACAGAATGAGACAGAGGACACAAAACAGATGGGGTGTTAGAAAGAGAAAGACTGAAAGTAATAAAAGGATGGGGAACGACCTCTACTGGGAATATATCAGGTACACACACACACACACACACACGGATAGATATATACAGTAAATCAGAAACGGCCCTCAGGAGTGACCGCATGGGGGATTCCTGGGGTTATAAAGCATGAGGATGGAGGAGCAGGTGACAGCAGGAGGGATGGAGGGGGGGCTGTCTCATTGAAGACAGAGCAGGGAGTTGAGCCTGGAGTAGGGAACTAGGTTCATGGAAGGAAACAGCCACACAGTGGGACTACAAGTAGGATGAGGCCAATGGTGTTTTTTTTGTTATTGTCACCAAATCCCACAAAAAGCTTAAATCCAACATTTGAGCCTAATTGAATTTATTTTTAGTGTTGCATGTGAAGCCAGAAGCCTGATGGTTTATTCCTCTGTGCAACAGACCTCCGCTAAAAACACATCAGTGTGCCACACTAATGCACAGGGTGACACGTGCTTTCCTGTATTCCTGTAGCGTACTCTGAGTCAGTCTTACATACTCAGTACTGGTGCTATAAATACTCACAAACTGTGTACCAAGAGTTTTTCATCAGTGTTTCCTAAAAGCCATAGTGCGTAGCTGTTTTGGGAATTTACCTTTGGCATCTATTACTGGGTCAAAACAACAGCTAAATGATCAGCGCTGCCGCTGCTCACCAGTTACCAGAGGCCAAAGTCACATCCTCTTAGTTTTTATTAAAGCATTTTCACAACATTCAGAATAATGTCAAATAAAAAAGACTTGTAAGATTGTTATATGGACAAATATAAGCTATACAGCACAGAAAAGGAGGGCAGAAAGGTTTATATAGGACGGTGTCCAGAGGGTTGTAGGGCTGAGGACTAAAATCACTGCCTCACTTGTGGTTGTAGGCCTTAAGCAACCAGTCAAGTTGCAGTTTACTCTATGTCTATCCATGAGTCATATCTGTAAGACTTGAAGGAACCTAATAAAAACCATTATGTACATTTTTGTGGTATGGTCACAAGGGTTAGGGGTCAGTGTTTTGTGAACTTTGACAACCAAACTTTCTTGAGTCCAAGTGGATGTTTGTGCCAGAATGAAATTCCCCCTCGGCTGTCCTGATATATCATCTTCACAGGAAGTGGAACAGGACCTTGACCATTGCCCATGGAAATCTGATCATCTCGTCCATGAGGTCAAGTGAACATTTGAACCAAATTTGGAGAAATTCCCTCAAGCTGTCCCTGAGATATTGCATTTTTGAAAATGGGACACATTCAGACGATCTCAAAGCAGACTGCCTGCGGCCGCCGCAGCAATCAGAGTGCAGGCATTAAAGAGGGAGGGAAGGGGGCTTAATAATTGCCTAATAGTCTTCCTATAGTCAACTGTATGAAAAGCAGAACAACACAGGAAGGGTGTAAACCAGCATTTCAACATACAGTAGCTAGATGCTTCCTCATCCTCCAACAGGAGAGAGCTAAACTGGCCTTACATACATACATAATGAATTTCACAGCCTGCCCTGCTAATAATAAAATACCTCATCATGATCTATTTATAGCAGACAAAAAATATGCACAAAAGTAATCATTGGGGACACACTTTTACTTCAGGTTACCTACACACTCAAGCTATGTACAGTCAGGCTGAGCGCAGTAGCAGGCTTCATGGGGAACTGGCTCCCTGTCATCTTCCCTCATTCATAATTCACACAGCCATTTATCACACACACACGCTCCTGCTGTGCACACTAACGAGTCACTACAGCCGACAAACATGGACAGGGTGCGGCTGCATGTGTGGGTGTTTATATTTAGTGTGCTTGAATGCAAAGCTCAGAAAGTGTGTGTGTGAAAGTGTCAGCAAGTGTGTGCGTGGGAGGGTGGATGGGGAGGGTTATTGTGAGTGTCACCTTAAGAGTGAGCTCCATCCATCAGTGTCAGTGAAGTCTAGAGTGTGTCTGTTAGGAAGAGTGCTGGCATTTTCTGTACCCTTGATCACAAAGGAGAAAGGCTTAGGATGCATCAATGACTCATGATAGCCATTTATCACCTGGGCATCAGCACAACTGAGAGGAGAGGCTAGCTTAGCCACATGCACAGCTCAATTCACACTGTGCTAACAGGGAAACGCAATGTACCAAATATACAACAGCCGCCGGAGAGAGACACACAAAGATGCTTTTACATTTCTTACACTTTCTCAAGGTTTGCGGATGTCTGCGACTGCGAGTCAGTGTGTGCAATTTATATGCGTAGGTGGCCTTTAGAGCCGCAGCGGCGAAGAATCGTTGCACGTGTTTTGCTCATTCTTGCCGGGCTCACACAAAAACAGACCTTCGCTTGGCCTTCACTGCTATGTGAAAGCCACAGCTTCGGCTTAATAAAAGTCAGTTTGGGCCCAGTAAGAGCAGCAATCCTTCCATCTAAAGAGAGCCGGCAGTTTCCAGTTGACCCCAGCTCCTTACAATAGCTAATTAGTCTAAGTAGGCTCTTGATGTAGAGCTGGAGTAAGTGTGTATGTGTTTTGAAACCTTTCTCAGGTGTTGTGCTGGTGGTTGGTGTTATGACTCCAAGCCAGTTGAAGACTTGAAGAGTAGGAGTAGGAGTAGGAGTGTAGGAGTAAAAACCCTGAGCAAGGTGATCTCTAAGAAGCAACCCTATTCATCTTCCTGTCTCACTCCGTATTAAACTATCTATTAAACTTTATCTTCTCTCTCTAACCTTTTTCCTGCATGCCCTCTCCTCCTTTCTGCTTTCTCTAGTCACTTTTCATCTCATGTCTGCAGGAGGGAACGTTATGTTTGCAGGAAGTCACACAAACACATCATCTCAGCACATTTGCATGTGTATGTGAAAGCCCCTACGGTGTTTGGTAACAGCCAGGCCTGCAGCATGTAGTCAATGAGAGACAGCAGCCAGAAGACGTTTTTATAGACATTATGCTAAAGTGCATCAAGATGACATGATTGAACTGTATCGCTGACTCTGGGAATTTGATGTTTTGTCCCCTGTGGTAAGGAATCCAATTCTACTGGTGATTGTGTTTGTGTGCCTTCTCCATTCAGGAGCCTTATTAACACTGTAAATTTGAGTACTAGAAAAGACTCTGAAGGGGCCGCAGCCTTGGGTATAATGAGATAACATTGCAGCATCCACCTCTGCACAATAAACTAATGCATGGCTGCATTACTGCATTAAACCAGCAGTTAAATGTAGTGACCCCAGGGGTATCTGGTCACGCCCTCAGGGTGGCAATCAGGGTCTTCTGGTGACACTTGGTTATAAAGCCTAGGCCTGTTAATCAGAGCAACTGAAATGTGGAGTCAAAGCGCATGGTATAAACACCCAGTTCATAGTATAACATCAGCACCTGTAGTGAAAAGTGTGATATCTGATATGTCTTGGTTACTATTTTTTACTCCCTATCAACAAAATTATAACTCAAACTAGAGCTGCAACAATTGATTATTTTAATTTCCAGGTTATCTGCTGATTATTTTTGTTTCAATATTTCAGACAATGTTAATATCTCTTGTTTGTCAAGGCAATCCTCAAAACACCCAAACTACTATAGCCTGACAAGCCAGACTATATCACTAAAATGTCTAGTCTGGCAACGACCGGTAGACCTCGGCTCAATCCAGGGGGCGGGATGAAGGCTGTCTTTCAAACTGCCTCTGCACCAATAGGGTAGCGGCGCTACGACCAATCAGAGCAAAGAGCAGGATGACGTTAGCCTGACAAGCCAATTAAAATGTACGTCGCCATCGCGTTAAGCCCGCCCAACGACTCTCTAAACAGATAGAGCGCTGTGATTGGTGAACACAATCGGTGTTCGAGACTCAAAAAGTTCCTTTGGCTCGTTTCTAGACCCACCTACGGAGCAAATATTTTTGCTGCCGCTAGGGGGCAGCTAGATTTCTAGACTACCAAACTACTGAATTTACACTTAAAAAAAACCCCAGAGAAAATTAAAAAAAAAAAAAAAAAATCTCGCTCAAGGGTTTTCTGTTTTTTCCTTCACAAATTACCTAAATAATTAATCAATTGGAGTTATAGTCGGGGATCTACTGAAAAGGAAAGAAAGGTAAAATGGTCTATGAAGGTTTGCACAAACATTTGCGACTTTTAAGTGTTTCATTCATTTATTCATTTTTAAAAATCCAGAACTGTCAAGAGTATATTTTTACTACAATATCAAAGAAAAACTCATCGCTGCTTTATCACAATGTTACAATAATGACATTTGTTATGGCACAGCACTGGTGCCTCTGTTATCATAACACTCGATAAGTAGCATTGAATGAAAACTGCAAGTGACTGAGCAAGGTGAACAGCGTGTACTAGACAACATGCTGTGCAGCATGTTACTCCCCACATTCCACATGTCCTATGTTTGCTCTGCAGGCTCAGCTGTGTCAGCTCCTCGCATGTGTGGCTCCTTATCAGACAGACAGTGGTGGCGCTGATATCAGGCTCTCTCAACCACCTCGCCCTGGGTCATTTCTGTCAGACTAGATAGAGGCAGGACACTTCAGCATTGAGTCAATAGGACAGCTGTCCCCTATAGGAGGGTGGGGAGGTCTACAGGGTCCTCTGACACTTGTCAGGATTAAGTGGAGCACAACAGGGTACATGGATGTTCAGAGCACAACTCTCCATGAGTATCAGTTCAATATGGAGCTCACTGGGCCATGTAGATAAGATTATGCAGAGCTCTTTAGGATAATATGCTTTCTGCTTTTGATCTAGAAACTCATTACACCACATGAGTACAAATCTTTTATTACTTGCTGCATGGGTCCAAGCAGCAAGCAATACCTTTTCTACACAGTCCCCCTAGAACAATTGCTGGTATACAGCCCTGCTGAGTAACAGCGGATAGCCTCAATGACTGCAGCTATAATATCCAGCTAATCACCACATCGCAGACCTTCAATAACCTTGCCACAATGGCCTCTTGTTTGCAGAGCATGACAAGGGATGCTACGGCTCTGCAGACTTGTTCAGTATGATAAAGCCAAAGATGAAAAATGGTGAGATTGTGTTGCTGCAGGCTGCGATGCCATGCTGTGCTGAACTATGATCCGTAATCTTGGGTGATGCCGAACAATGCAGTGTGATGTATTATGCCATTACTCTCTTGGCAGAGCTGTAATCTACCATGCAGAGCCAAGGTGTTCCAGGCAGGACTCGGTCACTGCAATACAATACAGCCGCTTGTCCCCCATGGCAACCTTTGAGGAGTCACATCCCCCTCCCAGACTTCAACCACCTGGGACTGCAGTATGCTGTGTAATAGTAATAAGGACCACAATCTTTTGCCACTGTTTATATAAACCATCCCGACATTTGCCACAGCAGCCTAACCACACTATAGTGGTATGTCTACCCCTCCTTAACCCCAAATCACAGTAAGCCGCTCCACTTGGAGCATCCCACTTCACTATCGACCCCCCACCCTCCACCCCGTCTCTCTACAGTAGGGCTGAATGCTGTGTGTGCATACTGATTTGGACTCAAGAGTCTAGACAAAAATTATGCTACGTATATGATTGCTGGCAGGGGGAGAAGACAGCTGTGTATATAATAAGGTGAAAAAGCCAAAGCGTTTACCTTTTTGTCAAGTGCAGCAGTGTGTGGATGGAGCGCGTGCACACACACACACACACACACACACACACAGCAGTTTAAGGTGTGAAATCCAGAGACTTAAATGTGTACAGCTTATCTTTATCTGCTTGCGGTCCACACTAAAGCTCAACACAGAGGTCTAGTTACATGGTAAGCTTAAAGTAGTGGTCTTCAGGCTAAGCTGCTGAAGTTCTGCCCGCTTAGTATCACCATCCACTGGACCAAAACTGAGTCTTAAATGGGAGAGCCAGACCACAGCAAAATGCACTTCATCTACCTCTCTAGTTGATTCCTGTTTGCATTTATCAGTCCCTGCTTCTTTAAGTGCAACGTCAAAAGCAGCCTCATTTATCGCGGTCAAGGTCACAGGTATAGCAGCCATTATAAGTAATTCTCCACTGAGCCTCAGGCAAATGCTGTACACTTTGCAGACTGACATGCATCCCTATGGAAAAGCATTCGCAGTGCAGGGGCAGGGATGTGTGAAAGCGAATATGTGTGTGCGAATGTGAATCTCCCAAAAGCACAAATGGCTCTCCCGATAACTAATACCTGCTGCAGAGCATGAAGTAATAGGACCGGAGTGGGGACACAGAACATTCATCACCAGGACTATTTGCAGCTAAGTTCTGCTCTGTGCTCAAATCAATCCTAATGTAGCTAATCAATTATTGTTCTGAAGGCTAAAAGGTAGACAAGGAATCGAGACAAATTAATACCATGGACCAGAATACAAATTATCTCCTGTTTTATAGCTGGCAAAGTAATGGCCTTGGTTGATTTTCTTTGATATCCACATGACATGAGAATCTTTCTTGATGCCTCATCATAAATAAACACAACCATGACACCCTCATTATAGGCAATCAATATCATTCACTGAGATAAAAACAGCTGGCTGGCAAGCGGCTGATGTGTTGGGGGTGGGGGTGGGGGGTCAGGATAACACCAGGCCAGTGTGGGAAGATATGATGATGGAGAATTACCAACATTAATCACTTTAGCCAAGGAGATTATCCAGTCTTGCTTAATTAGAAATCTCCCACAGGGCAAAAGAGAGGAGAGAGCAGGGCGAGATGGGATATACTGTACGCAGGTGCCCCAGCACAGCTTCACTCCACAGTTAAGTTGGAAAAGGTCATGCTCACAATTTCAAAGTGAATCTGAGAACATGCCTTACCTCGAGGCAGCTGGTTACTGAGAACCCGGTGCATAATGAGTATAAGTAGAAATGGGCTGAGCAATTTCATGAAAGAGCTCAAAGCTCAGCTCAAATTACTGACAGGTTTCTTTAGACCATCAAAGTGGAGCTATAGTGTTAATTTGGGTTACCTCTCTTTTTATTAATTCATTCAATTTATCAACCTGGATGATTCACGATTCAGAGCAGGGAAGACACGAGCAGGGAAGACACTGTACATACAAAACAGGAAGAGCCTCACAGTTGGAGAAGCTATAACCAGCAATTACAGAGGTACATTAGCACTAATTCGGAGCCTGCTCACCTTGCAGGTTGGATTAAATTGGATATTAACTCTCTTTTAGCTCTGTTTTTGGTCTCTACCAACTGCTGAGGGAACTATCTGGCTCTTTGAGTTGCTATGTTCACAAAGATGTATGCAAAGATACTTTAAGTAGCTATTATCCACTTGTCACACTAGTGTAGTGTTATGGATTGAGGCAGCAACTGCTCATGTGCTTAACAACTACATCTGCTCCATTTTTATTGTGACACACCACTCTCTGTAAACATCAGCAAACAAACAATTCCCATTTCCCCTGGAAACAATGGTTTCTTGACAGAGAGAAGAAGCAACACTGCCTCTGTCAAAGAAAAAATAGGGCCACACTGACAGTCTGCTCCGAAGGGATAATCTTCTGCAGGTGCCATCATTCTGCATTAAGCACAAAGGAAGGACATAAACAGGTACTTTCCAGGGAAACTGAGCCAAATATAGCCCCCACTTCCAGTAAGGAAAAAGCACAACACAACGAGCTGTGGCCTCAGTGCTGCCCGATACTGAGAAGCAAACACTAGAGTTTTGTGGAGAAAATGCACTGATCACAGCAGCTTTTGAAAAGCATCATTTCACTTTATCCTTCCAGTGAGGTGTGTTGTGGTTTAAGATAAGGCTCTATTAGACAAACATTTATCTGTTATAAACTACTGTGCTACTTAATTCATTGTATAAGTCATTTTCAAGAAAAACATCAATTTGTTTTTGGTTTTATTGTCTTCACCGTGAATATCTGTTGTTGTTTTTGAGATATACTGAGTTTAGTTTGTACAAAACTTGATCAATTTTTCAATTTTCATTGCAGATATGGTTTGAAGATTTCTGTTTAAGAGTACAGAACTACCTGGCAGCTGAAGCAGAGGGCTGAGGCTGGAAAGAGGAAGTGTTTGGTTGAAGTGGAGCAGGGATTTGTAGCCAGTTCCACAGCAAATCTCCCCGGGGAAGTCAGAATTAGAGGACAGGCCCACAGGAAAACAATTAAAGAACTGGCCAACTATGCGGAAAGGAGCAGCTATTGGCTGTGGCTGAAAAGGAAAAGATGCCCTTTGGGCCGCCAAGGTGACTGACTTACCATGAGACACACACCAAGGCCTGACTGGAGGGTGGTGGGCCAACCTCAGCAAAAGGTGTATATGCAATCAAAGGCTTTAACAAGTAATAAATCAAGCTTATTCGTACTGTGTTTATATTTCTCCAAGTTTTCGGACATTCTTTTCTAGAAAAAACTGTGTCAAATAAAAAAAATAAAAAAAAGTCATTTGTTAGAGCCTCAAAGCTAACTGCAATGTTGTCAAACTGTCCTACTTAACCACAAAGGGGCATGAAAACTGAGCCACAACATCTCTGTTCATCTTATTTGTAAGACCACAGGCCTCAGGTCAGTGCTGAGGAGCCAACATGCAGCTGTAACACTCAGCTGACCACATGTGGTTGCACCCTATGCGAACCATTACCACAATGAGCTATGAATAGATTATAACTACAATGAGAAGCTATAAATAAGGCAGTGTAAACTGATGAACATGTGCACCAACATGATGACACAAAAATTATTCAAAAACTCTGCAGCCTCAACTGTGAAAACAATCATAAGCCAAAATATCATTTGTATGAAAGTGAAATATGCACTGACTCAAAAAGACATCAAAAATTCCTAGAAGACAGCTGCACAGTGATCAGTGTATAGGTCAGAGCAGTTTATGTCTGAGCCAGGCAACAGGGAACAGACCCAGCCAGGATCCTGCATGGCTGCGATGCTACCCTAGTGATTTACACAGACTCAACTAGACAGTGGAGGATATTTTACAGCGCTGGAGAACAACTCTCTCCCGACAGCCAGCTCTCTCCCTGGCACAGCAAATCTATAGAGAGAGGATAAATCTTAGGAGGGGAGCTGAATACATGATGGAGGCAAGAAAGGAGCTGGAAAGGAAGAGGAGGGGTGATAACACTGTGAGTAACACATTTAGTCTTGCAATATAAAAAAAAAGAGGAGCACGAGCAAGAGCGGCAGTCACTCATTAATCTAAGAGATGAAGGGGAAGATGCAGGCCCATAAATCACTCCTGTTAGCTGGTAAAAGACACTTTTGCTCAATCTTGTTCCTTGACTGGTCACAGCACAGATTTCAAGGTGAAAATAACAGCAATCTGTATAGAGTCACAGCATTTCCTGATAGTTTGTGTGTGTGTGTGTGTGTTAACAATAATTGATACTGTACCTAGAATGCACCATACAAAAGTCAGTCATAGAGCCCCCAAGGAGACACATTCTACACCACTTAAACTAAAATAAACCTCATAAGTTAACTCAAATGGGCAGACGAGACGAACCATCTGGAGTACCTTTGTCAGACTCTGTCACTTACACTGTACACTGAGTGATAATGGATCAGCGAGCCTTAAATGATAAAAAGAGCCATTAAGCCAGCATTTGTTGCACTATTGGCGATTTACATAAAAATAAAAGCTGCAGCCATGCAGCTGACAGGCAAGTAAAAGAGAGGGCACAATAGAGAGGTGAAGATAAAGCTACAGGCGCTTCTCTATCAGAGAGGGCGACAGGCAGCAACATTAAGTTGTAAAGCCATCCCTGGGGTTCAGAGCGAGGTTAAGAGGACGGGACACATTGAGGACGTCTGGTAGACAGCATAATTCAACAAGAGAGCGAAAGAGTGGGAAGAGATAGGGTGGAATGGAAGATGGGAAAGAAGATGGCGCCTGTCTGTTATACAGTCACATAATGCCAACACCACAACTCATCTCTGCCGGGAACAAAAACATGATGCTAAAACACTGTGTCGACCTTGACCAATGTGAATGCTCCCCTGCAGTGTTTTCATCCACCTGGGAGCTGAACTGTGATATATTGGCAAAAGTATAGTCATTCCCTGTGGGGATGGCAGGGGAGGAGTATTATAAGACATAAAGTTTAGCATATTATGATGCCAAAGTTTGTGGACCCATGAGGGAATAATTGCAGCAATAAGATTCATTGTTACAGCAAATTTGGAGCAATTGGTGGTGACCTTGGTGCTTGTTATTCCTGTTTGGGATTAAACTAATAACATCTACCTTTTTCATACTATAAGCAATTGCAAAACACTGAGACATGAATTCATGAAGGAAAAAATCTTAAAAGACGTACCTTTGAGCTGGTCAGCCACCACACTCTGTCCTATTCTCTCAGGGACCTGTCCGTCTTCATGCTGGTAGCGGTCATCCAGGAAGTTAGCAGTAGCCTGCGATAAGTGGACTTTCCCAGCCACTCCCAGTTGTTCCATTAGGTTGGCCAGGTTGACGTCGTTTGACCAAACATCAAACTTGAAGCGTTTCATTCCCAGAATGCCACACAGCACAGTGCCAGTGTGGACACCCACCCTCATGTTCACCATCTCCCTTTTCTCCTGGCAAAACTGTTCAATAGCTTGGATCATGCCCAGGCCCATCTCCACGCAGCAATAGGCGTGGTCTGGTCTGGGTTCAGGACAACCGGCCACACAGTAGTAACAGTCTCCGAGAGTACTGATCTTTTCACAGCCGGTGAGCTCGCACAGTCTATCAAAACGTCCAAACAAGTCATTCAGAAGTCCCACGAGAGCATGAGCAGATTTGTTGGCAGACATTTTTGTGAAGCCGACAATGTCTGCAAAGAGGATGCTGACGGGCTCCATCCGTTTCATGTTGAAGGGTCTGAAAATTATCTGGCCCCGAGGGATGGAGGTTTTCTTGCGTTTATGATTTTTAGGGCTAGAGATGACAGCTGCTGCACCACTAGTGGAGTATCGTTTAACAGAATTGTCACCTATCTCTTCATCACCCTGCTTCATCAGTTCATCAGCCACAAGTCTGGGCATGACGGAGTGGATCATTCGCTCCTTCAACGCTTTCTCCACCTCTAGATCCTTGCCATGCATTATAGCCTGTCCCACCTTAAGGAAGGTGCTGCGTGACCGCACCTCAGACATGATGAACAGATGCATGCCGATGGCGTGGGCGCAGAGGTGGAGCAGGGCTTTGCCTGGGCCCAGCCAACATAGTGTATCCCAGTCTGATTGAGTGGCTATACTCCAGCTCTCCCCTACCTTGGTCAGGTGCAGCCAGCCCAAACTCTCAAAAAAGACAGAGTAGAGAAACCCAAGCAAGACAGAAGCATAGAGTCGAACGTGGAGAACACTGTAAAGCAAGAGAAGAACCTCAATACAAAGGGAGAAGGTGCCTACAGGAGAAATACAGGGAGACAAGGTGTTACTTCCCAGAAGCTTGTCATATGACAGGTTGTATGTGGGCCCCATACCACTAAACTCTTCCACATCGAGTGTAGGTGTGGGAGATTCTGGTTCCCTGAAGCTTGATGTCTGGATTTGGGGGGCCAGCGTAAGGATGAAGGTTACAACAATAAGCAGCAGAGACGCCTGATTGTAGCAGCGAGAATAGAGCTTAGTAAAGGTTAAGAGGAAAAGGAGGAGGCAGAAAAGGAGGAAGGATGCGGTGGGAAGGAGAAAGGCAGTCCTATCGCAGCGGGAAGGGTTGGTGGCGAAATACAATCCCCAGAGGAGGCCAGCGGCAACCAGGTAAAAGAGCACATAGCGGAACCGCCGCTGGGTCTGTGGGAAACACCGTTCTCTACAGGCCTCCTCCAAGATTGAAGAGTCAAACTTTGGGTCCCAGAAATGACCTGCAGATCTCTCAAAAAGCTGAGGCATCTTCTTCTGTATGCGAAAGCTCTTGACTGTCAGCTTCCTGACTCCGGACTCCCCGGAGCTGCAGCTCGAGGAGATGCTGTACTTGCAGTGCTTGGATCCCCCGATGAAGCCTCCTCCGATTGAACCAAGCGGCCCGCCTCCATGCTTGTGTTTGACACCGCTGCCAATCCTCACCGAGACGCCTCCGTCTCCACTTGAGTCACAGCTCACTTCTGTGTTGTGAGGCAGCAGTTGTTGATGTTGGGGCGATGCCATGTTTCGTTTCAATCTGTCCAAAAAAATCAAAAAACTATGCAGAAAGTACTGTTAATTCGAAGACAACACAGATAAAACAGTAAGGCAAGATATGAGACACAGACACAGTATAACCTGGGTAATGATTGTTAAATCTTAAGAGTGAAAAAAAAGGAGAGCACAAAAAAGCTTCTTCGGAGAAAATTCCTCTCAGTTAGCAGTGTAGTGGCAGTAGAAACACCAGCAGGCCTTCCAAAGATTTTGAGTAGTTCATTATTGCCACTCTTGACGTCAGTCCCTGCATTCCTCTACGTTCCCGTCTGTTTTGACGCACTTGAGACTGCAAGGTTCACTCGCTGCCTGCTTTGTTCCAGTCCACTCATCTGTCTGCACACTGTCTCACTCATTGGAAAAATATTTAGGAAAACTCTGCATAACAAAATACTGTGCATGAAGGGAAAAGTTATAAAAAAAGAAAACCTAGTGAGTCAAGAAAATATTTTAATGGGACTCTTGAGAAGTTGCGTGATCACCATCAGTGTGTAATCCAGCTGAACTGTGTCACTGAATGTTTTCTTGGAGGGTAGCCAAAGCAGTTTCATTACTGGTGCATGTCCATTATCGCTTATCCATTTAGTTTTCCGTGCAACTCGGGTACACTGGGAATACGGAGTGGTGTTACTTTGTTCAAAACAAATCCTCTGCAGCGTTTGTTTTCATGTCTCTGACAACAAGTGGCAAGATATGAATCAGCTGTTTGTCGTGTTGCTTGGAGAGAAAGAGGAGAAAAAAAGGGGTCAGCTTTTCATCTCAAAGAGCAGATCAGTTTCAGAAAGCCTCGCAGGAACATGAGCGCAAAAACTGCCACTGCAGGGCCTAATCGCAACAGTTCCCGTGGACGCAGCCCCGTCCTTTCCTGACTTTCCGCTCCGGAGTCTCCACTGACGCCGTGTCTCCAAACGCAGAGGATCTTGTGCAGGAGGTCTGCAGGACACACGTGAATGAGAGAGAGTGAGAGAGAGAGGGGGGTGCGGAGAAAATACACTACACTGTTTTGCTTTATAGCTGTCAGTGTAAACACGCTCCTCCAGGGCGATGCACCAACCGGTCTAGACTCAGTATTGCATCGTTATTGCTTTGGTATATCCACTCTCACGCACCAAATGTCACCAAGTCATCCTTACCGGTGCGCCCCGAGAAAACATCCACATGTCCTGACCACGCTGGCTCCTGGTTCAGAGCTGTATAGGCTATTCTGTGTCAATCGGACAGCTGAGATGAGGATTTAAAAACAGCCCTGAGCAGACAGACCGCATGAAGTGGCCACTCCGTCCATTCCTCCCTCGTATCTGATGTAAAGTTTGCCCACGGCGGCTCGCTCGGTCCCCTTCTCTAAGCAGATGACGAAAACCCAGAGAGAGTCAGGCTAATTAAAAGGTCTCCACCTCAGATCCACGCCCCCCCTCCCTCCCTCCCTCCCTCCCTCCTCGAAAACGCGCAAACACAAGCACACACACACATACACACACTCACAGTCTCACACTCCTAGTCCCACAGGTCAAAGCAGAGTGCTATCTTGATCCAGCCACTGTAATTGAAATAGGCTACACGTGATGCACAGGAGACTATCTTCATATCTCCAAATAACTGCCCTCTAGTCCAAGACAAATAGATGGTTCAGGGGCTCCTGCATTGTCCAGCTTTTTTTTTTTTCCATTCCTTGCAAACCTCCACAGTGAGCTGTGATTGTCTTATCTCCGTTACCTGACCATCCTCTGTGCGCCTTCGGCAGCGTCGACATCCGACCGCACGAAACGCCGCTGTGTGGTGTGGTGTGGTGCGCTTATCCAGGCGCGGTGGGCAGCACAGTGGCCGCAGCCGCCACCATCTTCTGTGCGCTCACAGCCGTCCAGCCGAGAGATGCCCGTGTGTGTGCGTGTGTGAATGTGTGTGTGTGCGTGTGTGTGTGTGTGTGGTAATCGAGAATATTATTAAAGACATTTCCGCCGGTTCTTTCAAAATAAAACCCCCCAAACAACGCTGTTTCCAAATGGTCTGCTACCACTGAGGCGTCAAAAATCAAAACAAAAATTAAATCTAGCACTCACATGACTCATTTAGCTGAGTATTATTATTACATTTATTATTATATTATACACATTTCCGTCTAGCAATTGTGTGCCTCTACTCGTCATTCTTACTTGTTGATAAGTTTTTGGTGATGACATATGGTCTTGCTGGACATATATCTTTCAGAAATATTGGCTATTTGTACAAATAGCTAGTTTTGCAACACGTCAGGCTAAGCTAACTTTTTAAAAGCTAGCTTACAAGAAAGGTTGTTTAGCTGGAAGAGAGAGAGAGAGAGCAATACAATTGGGTCAAACTACTTCAGTGGTTCAAAAATACGTCAAAGAAAGTATTAATTATCGATTCGGGACAAACGTGAACTCTTACATGCTCCACGCGCAGACTTTTCTGTGGTGGTTTATTTTGAAAATAAGCAGCCGCGCTTCCGGTGTGGTGGGTGTTTGGTGCTGAGCTGAGCACAGGAGGGAGACCGACTACCGACAGGAGGGGAGGGGAGTGGAGGGGAGGGACACTGTGGAGGTACGTGAGGCGCACACACACACTTGGGAGGGAGAGAAACGAAGAGACCCGACGTAACGATTTCGGGGAATGGTGGGGACGTGTTTAGTTGTTGTTTGCCCCCCGCCCTTCAGCCAAACCATCTTTCTTAATAAAGTGTATAATGTAGGCTAAATATCTTCCCTGGAAAGCAGAAGAAAGAAGTAAAGTCATTTGGAGAGAGAGAGAAAAAAAAGAAGTAGAAGAAAAACAGCCCTTGATGACATTTGTCAAAAATATCACCACCACCAATAGACTTGTTAGGTTTGAAGAGTGATGAAAATCAAGTCAGCAAAAGATCAGAATGAATTCAGGTTTTTTTTCTCACTTCAATTTCAGCACATTCAAGACTAGGCTATTACAAACAGTGACCTTTCTGAAATTATAAGACCAACATCAACATGCACAGTGTATTAAGTAGGCTAAAGAATCTCCTGCTTTCATGCCTACGGGGGATTGTTAAATAGTAGCCCTCCGCAATCTGCAGTGTGGCCTCATATAGATGAACAGTGTATTGTGAGAGGATCCCCAAGAGGGTCTGTGCAATTCACATGCATTTAGGTGATGACAAAGGCATGTCCTTTATGAGAGGAGTGAAAAGACTTCCTCCATTTATACATCCACACGTGATTAATGTAGCCTACATAAATGTTGGGTCCAGTTAGCATTAGAATAAATCTTGTTTGCATAGGCTACCATATAAAATGAGTAAGGTACAAACTGAAAAGAGAGGAGGACCATTGAAATCACACAGAGCAGGACACAATAATTTGTTTTTATTTAAAGTGTGCATGTTTCAGACAGTGTGTATGTGTCTTTGCCTTGCGCATATAGTACTCCTAATTATTTTTGCAAAGATGTTCTTTTAGAAGACTTTTGTTCATTTCATTAGACAGGATTTTTGGGAAAGGTTTTTCGTGTTTGAAAGAACCACAATTGGACAACTGATGTTGATTTAAATAAAGACTACATTAATGTTTTATCATTAGTTTTCAATTGTATTTCACATTTGATAGTTAGTGTGTAAATATTGTTTTAGGAAGTGTACTCATTCACAGAGAAACACATGTCTGGTCTGTCTGTGTGTGGTCAAGGAAGGAAGAACGATCACCAATTTCCAACATATTCACAATTGAACATGTACTCTCTCTCTCTCACACACACACACACACACACACACACACACACCGCCTTTCCACACTTTCAAACACGACAAACTGTTGGTGCAATGCAGCTACAGGATTAAACACACTTTCAAAACTAAAAGTGAAGGACCTCTTGACAAGACGAAAGTGGACAAAGAGTCTGGGTAGTTTGAACCCTCTGTTTTCCTGTTCAAGCCTCCCTGTTTAACTGTTCATCATTGTATCAGAATAACCACAACGTTTCACTCGCTATAGTCAATCAGTAATCTTTATTCTTCATGATCAATCTTCCAAAAAACTGGGCCAAGATTAATTTAAAATTTATACCAAAACAAAAAATAAAAGTGAATCAACAACTACTTTAATGGGACACACATCCATTCCGGATCTAATTCACAGGTAAATTAAGATAATTGATACTGAAATATACCAAAAGCACAACCACACAACCTCATTAGCCCCGAGCTTTCACCTCTCTACAGATTGTTGCTACCATTACTGTTGGTGGTCTGTATAACTTTTTACACTTTTACACAGCACTCTCTAGTGGGCATGTTCTGGATCTGCAGTGTAAACATACCAAACATCCTGTGGAACACACACACTCAGTTTCATCAGGGTTTTGTGGTCAGTTTGTTTTCTTCTCTGTTCCATAATGCTTCAGATTTTAGTTGGGGAAAACACAACGGGGGTTAGTGAGGACAAAGAGAGAACTTGCCGAGTATTTGTCAGTGATTTAACCTAGTATATTCTGGAGTCATAGTTAGTACTACCTACCTGTTCTTCAACGATTTAGGACCCTGCCTTTTAAGCATTAGTTTGACATTTTGGTAAATTGATACCACATTCATAGAGATCTCTAAATACAGTTTGTAGCTGGAGCCAGCAGCTGATTACCATAGCTTAGCATGAAGTGAAAACAGTTGGAAATAGTTAGCCTAAATCTGTTAAAAGTTAACAAAGTTCACCCACCTGCAACTCATAAGCTCCCTAATTAATTGGGGGGGAAAAACAGTGTAAAAGAGCCACGTTGCAGTTTTATGAGAGCTAGGTTTATTTGCCCGACTAGATCCTGGCTTGGCACAGAAACTTACTTGAGTCTATGCAGGTTTCCTAGCAACCTCATGATAACAAGACTCCAAAAAGTTACAGCACCCAGCTTAAAAATAGTGTCGAATAAGCTTGCTTCCCAAAATGTCAAACTATTTTAAGCAATTTCGCCATGCCATACTCCTGGTAGGTTCACTGAGGTAGGCTTACATAAGGAATTGCAAATTTGATTTGTATAACTCCAAACCGTTGTGGATGAAGGGGCTTTCCACAGAGGTCAGGGGTCAACTCATGAGTCTCCCAATTCACCTTTTCCTCTCTGTTACCTCTAGCAGAGGTAGGCTACCTCTTTGCAGACTGAAAAGTCCATTATCACAGAGATCTAATATCACAAGCTTGCAGCAAGGGTTTGTCAATTTTGGGGGGGCAGGATTGTTCAGTACACAGATACAGTTTACTTCAATGCCCATTTGGAAAGTTTACACAGAAAAATCAATAAATATCTTTCTAACCTGCAAAAGAACTGGTAGAACAAATGGATAAAGACAGCTGTAATTCATACACATTCTCATGTGTAATGTTTATGGTCATTCAGCTAAAAAAGCTGGGAAGCTTATCACTGAAGAAAAAAAAATCATAACATAGTACTGAATCTCTGCCAGACCTGGCAAATTTATAGACGTGAACAGAACAGTTAAGAAGTGAAGCAGAATTAACATATCTACCCTGCTCTGATGACTCTGACCCTTGAACCCTGACCTCCGCTTCCATTACAGTGCTCATTTCACAGGTTGTCAACAACCAAGACTGATGAGCATCTAAAGCTAAGAAACAAAGGCCTTATTTAATGCATGGCAGGGTTGGTTCTGGTGTCAGTATCACAAGGAACTATTACTTGAGATTATTAGAAAGAAAATACATGCATCTGTTAAATAAGAAGTGATGTCTAACATGCAATGTTAATGTTAATCTATGTAAAAAGCTTGGGTGACACCCAAACTCAAAAGCTTTGTATAGCACCCACGAAAAAGGCTACTTCAAAAACGACTTCTGAAGCATATGGAATTAACCTGTTGCAATGAAATTCTCAAGCTTTTACAAAACAAATTCGCAACTCCTAATTCCACTTTTCCCATTTTATTCACATACAAGGGAGCTGGTATTTGACTGTTTTAAGTCTCAGGATTTTCAATTTTTATTTGATATTACTTTTTTTTCCATTTCTGTTTCTCTTTACATCATTTCTTCCTCAAACCCCAAATCCCACACAGTCCACTATGATTGTGCAAGGGAGAGAGGAGGGCATGTATTTTCACAAAACTCTGTGATTAGTAGCATGTTCTCATTTCTTCAGCGCTTGTGTCCTTAAGCTGCCTAATCAAACAATAATTCTTCCCTCCCACTATTTGCCTCATTTCCACAGTTCTTAAATGCACCTCCCCCTATATTCTCCTGAGGAAAAAACAAACAAACACTAATCTCCTCTCCTCTGTCTCCTTAACAATACAGACATTCTGAAAAAAGCAGGGTTGGCATCTACCAGACCCTTCTCTTCACCAACACCTTCTCCTTACTTCCCCTACTCAAGTTATTTTGTGTTCGTCAGTTCTTCCGGTAGCGATTCTTTGGCTTCTCACCACAGCCAGTAGCCTCGCAGGAGGACAAGCCAGGCTGTTTGCCAGAGTTAATGCTACTCAGAAGAGCGGGCAGCTCGTTGGTGATTGCTTTCTCAATCTTTTCCAGCAGACAGCCTCCCATATAGGAGCACTGACCCGCCAGGGGCTTGAAATTGGTGATCGGGTTGATGCCAAAGAAGTCACGGTAAGCATCACGATTGGGCAGGTCAAACTTGCTGACATTGGTCTTGGCTAGGATTGATTTGAAAATGTAGAACTTGTCTGGATCATCCACAATCTCCTTGAAGACAAGCTCAGGATCACTGAAGAAGCTCATCTTCTCTTTAAAGGTCTGGACATAGCGGTCCACCAGCAGGCCATGGATGCGTACACGGATGCCGTGCTGACGGATGAAGGCAATCTTGTTCTCCATGCGGTTTTCAATCACTTGGTTCAGATCTTCCAGAAGGGAGATTTCCTCTCGCTTGAAGAGCTCGCGACTGGTGTCGGGTGCGTAGTCATATGGCCAGAAGGAGCTGACGTAGACGCGAGGAGGCTCAGTAACATTGATGAGGGGGGCCAAGCTCCAAAAGAGCGCTCCGTAGACTCTCATCAAGTCCTGAGTGGCCAGGTTGTCAGCCTTGTTCAGGATGATGCGGATCTGAGACTCGCGACCCTTCAACTGACGGAAGAGCATCTCCAGCTCCAAGCCAACATCCAGTTTGGTGGGGTCAAACACCACGAAGATCAGGTCAGCACGGTCAATGAACCACTGGCAAACATCATTGAAAGGGTAGCCTGGGCAGAGGAAGAGAAGAGAGTAGCGGTTACCACCAGAAGCTGAGTTGTACCCTGCCGCTTTGTATTTAAATTGTGATATGAGAACATTTGCACACTGAAGGTCAATGTTTCTGCTTCACCTCTCTCCTGCTGCTTGCGGTTCTCAATGATTCCTGGTGTGTCCACAAAGGTCACACGTTCCAGCAGCTTGTGGGGCATCTCAATACCAACCAGCTTTTCCAGGAAGTTTTGTCCAAACTTCTCCAGGGGTGAGAAAGAGCGAGAGCTGTCTGCTGCCATGACAATACCTTCAACAGAGCGAATCTTCTCCCCATGCATAATGACAGTGAACTCAGAGGTAGTAGGCTCAGCTCCTGAAAACAAATGAAGGCAGAAACAGAGAGATACATTAGCAAGAACAGGACTAGCAAGGGGACGAGATTTAGATTTAGTAGGTCATAAAAAAAAGTTATGGGTGCTGTCTCTGGAATAGTTCTGTAGATTTATGATGGCATTTTAGGTTTACCTCATTCTTGCTGGATTACAGCACAGTGAATATTGTTTACAGTACTGGTAAATTAAAGGGATAGTAGCATTTTTTAAAAGTGGGGTTGCATGATCTACGAATAGCCCCTAAGTACTTTAATTGCAGTAGCAGACTCTCTGCACTCCTCCCGTTAGCAACGCCAGCCCATAGCCCTGCCCAGAGATTTACAACATACATTGTTGTGAATGGAAAGAAACTGCCTATTTTTGCGGCCTAAAAGAGGTTTTACCTGAAAAAAAATACACAGTTCCATTGTTCGCTATAATATAATTTTTTCCAGCCCTTCAAAGTGCAGGAAAAACGCAGTTTTTATTTGGACCTAACCAACTCACGTATCCCTCCGCCCAGGGTTAGCGCCCGCCGATCAGCAGTTGGTTAGCTCCAAATAAAAACTGCATTTTTCCTGCACTTTGAGGGGCTGGAAAAAATTATATTATAGCGAACAATGGAACTGTGTTTTTTTTTTCAGGTAAAACCTCTTTTAGGCCATGAAAATAGGCCGTTTCTTTGGTTCCATTCACAACAATGTATGTTGTAAATCTCTGGGCAGGGCTATGGGCTGGCGTTGCTAACGGGAGGAGTGTAGAGAGTCTTCTACTGCAATTAAAGTACTTAGGGGCTATTTGTAGATCATGCAACCCCACTTTAAAAAAATGCTACTATCCCTTTAAAGCAAACGTTTGTAATTTAGCCTACCTGTGTAGAGCTGATAGGGGCTGTCGCTCAAGCCCAGGAGGTAATTGATCATAGAGGATTTGCCGACACTCCAGGGTCCCAGGAAGAGCACCATGGGTTTGGAGGTAATCTCTCCATCTGTTGGACAAGGACAAGCACACAATGGTTAAAATCTCAGGAGGATGGCTAAATGATGATGAATGACCCTCTCAAGTTCGTCCCATTTTTTAAAAATCATTTATTGATTATTAAAATGATGCAGAGGATTGTATTTGTTGTAGATAAGAAAATAAATGTGTTGGATCTTTTTATTGTTCTGTGTTATTATCCCATGTTTTGTACAGTTTCTTTTTGTGCCAGAGGAAAGGGCAGTCTATCTTGGTGTTGTTTTTGGGATGAACTAGTCTGAAATACGCCGAGGAACACAACAGAGTAGCACTGTCACTCTTAATCCAGAGTACAGAGGAAGACCTTTGAAGACATAGTAACAAAATCAAACAACGAAACACATCGAAGCTGTCAGGCTTGTTTAATAGCATAGAAAAAAAATCAATGAGATGCTGCAGTCATATATCAGTGGCACACAACAAAGCAGTGCTATTGCTCTGACAACATTTAGCTGACCAAATTGTGTGTCTCATTGCAAGCTGCCATGTGTATTGTGGGTGGACATGGTGTCGGGGTGGGGGAGGGAGCATTTAAGATCTGATAGAGAGACCTACTGATGTAAAATTGAATTAATCCAACTAAAAGTGAGGGTAAAAATACCCCCAAAAAGGAAGACAAAGAATGAGAAAAGAAAAAAGAGAAAGTATTTCAAAGAAGAAGAAAAAAACACACTCCTGATGATTGTGGAAAGTTTGAGAAAAAGTCAGTCACTCCCAGCTGAACACTGACCACCCTTTCCCACCAGTGCCCCCTCCTCAAGTGTGCCCTAAAGCCAGAACTGCACATGCCGTATTGCATTTCAACCCCAATTACTAATCTATTATCACTATACTAGCATGCTATCTAAACTACCAAGCTGAGTCTGTTTTGTCCCCTATTATTTATTCACATTTCTTCCCTTTTCAGTCTCAAAAATGAATACATTAAAATGAATGGAGATTTGGCTGAAATTTTGATTTCTGAATGAAATCAAGAAAGAGTAAATTCCTTTTCATTCATGTAACGTATAAAACTGCTGCTCTCTGTGCATCACAGTGATGACTTTGACCAACCCTCATCAGTGTTATATTGGGTGTAACACTGACCCGGGTGTTGAAATTTCTGACCCACAGAGAGCTGTGCAGTATTTATACTGAGTCAAGTGACTCAGAAATGTATGAGGACAAATGAGGGGGTGTGAAAGGAAGGGGCTGAGCACTTCAGGCAGTGCCATGCACAAGTGAGCCCCAGACCACACCCACCTGTGGCTGCGTCCCCCAGGGTTCGTCCGGGGTAGGCTGTTAGATGAGGGGATGGGGAGAGGACAGGGAAAGGAGGGTTGGGTACAGAAAAGTGAAGGGAACAGGAGGTGGAGGAAAGTGAGGAGAGCTTAGTGAGGGAGTAAGGTCTACAAGCAACAGGGAAGCGGTAGAACAACAATGTGCACGAATGGGTGGGGATGGTCAATATGATTTAGTCCCATATTTGACCTAATGTGTCAAACATGTCTGTCTGCAAATGGATGGTATGTCTGGAGTAAGCAATGGGGTGAAGCCTTTTGTCTGTCTTGACATAAGTGGAATTTGACAAGTTTTCTTGCATACTAAGCCCGAAAAGCCACAAGAGGGCGAGCTTCATTTCATTTATTTCATTGTTGTTATTGTGAGGCCAGTGTTGAGCTTAGTGTGTGAAGAAACAGCACATTATGCAGAATCCTTAGGAAAATCAAACAGGAACGTTACAAATGGATTAAGAATAGATGAAAAAGGGGAAGAAATATTTAGAAAAGGAATATTCATGGAGTGATTTAGAAAACTCGACACTTCTCAACAACAATATAGCCTACCATGTTTGTTTTTATTTTATTTTTGGGCTTTAAGGCTTTTAATTGGCAGGACAGCTGTAGAGAGACAGGAAATGGGGGGACAGAGAGAGGGGGGACAACATGCAGCAAAGGGCCGCGGATGGAATCGAGCCAGGGCTGCTATGATGTGGACTATAACCTCTGCATATGAGGCACCTGCTCTACCCACCGATGGCCCTGGCCTACCTAACAGCTAATCCCTATGTAGACTGGGCTGTAAACTGAGGAATATAAAGTTAGTTCTTCACAGTTTTTTGTGCCCCACATACAATATTAAACGTCACAAATAACAATAAATCTGAAAAAGAGACCAGAGAAAAATAAAACCCAAAAAACCCCAAAAGGTGAAGAAGTAAGAGAACACACTATCATGTCCGACACCTACGATGGTATGCATATGTGTACAAACAAGTCAGGAAATCAGTCACCAAGGCAACAAAACCAAAGAACTGATGCAACAGAGCAAGGTGCAAACATGGCTGGAGCCTCTGTGGTACCTGAGATCTCATGCTGCCTCAGCTCATTGTACTTGTAGGCCTGCTCCATCGGCTTGATGGACGTGTGGTAAATCTTCCGCAATCTCTGTATAGCCGCTGGAGGACAAGATAAAGAGAGGAAAAGATGAAAAAGATTAGAAATAGGCTTCCCTGCCTTTTGCCCTATGACCCCTTGTCACATCTTTCACATTTTTCACCGTCACTTCCACCTGCTGAGATCAAGTGGTCAAACATCAAAAAGATCTTTGCAAGTAGAAGGGAAATCAGAGGAAAGAAATGGAAGGTTATTACTGTATTTTCTGGAGCTGCTTCCCATCTGTCAAATGCAGTTCAAGTGCAAAGCTTTACAAAAAAACATGAATCATCTTTGATCCTCACCTGCATAGTCTGCCGCTTTTTCTTCAGCTGCAAGTCTCAGCGTCTCATCAATGTGAGATCTGTCTCTGAGGACGGAGATGAAATCTTCTTCATCTGTAAAAAACAACATGAACAATTTTTTAGCCAAGTTCAAATCTTCAGCACATATTTTTAATGGCCTGACGGTAGAGTAATGGAAGTGGACCCAGGTGGCCAGATTTGGTGAAAACCAAACCACAGTGACAGTTTCATTACGGAGCTCCTACTGGGTCTGTTGATGCATCATTAACAATTTTCAACAAAGCTTCACTACTGAGGCCAGTGGTGCTGCTATTTCTGGGTACACATCAATCAGTGCACCCTGCATCTCACTATCTATCACTACTGCTGGAAATTTAAATGTCATGCAGAAATAATTTATAATAACAGCAGGACAACAGCTGCATTGGATGCTATTATAAATTCTACACGTCAAAGATATTAGAGCTGTATCCTGATCGAATTAATGCAAGTTGCATACAGCCAGTTGTACAAAAGACACCACTTATACCTTTTGTCTTTTCTGCTGTCTTCACTTCCACCTCTCTCTGTTTTGCTGTATCCTTTCTAAACATAAAAAGCTTTGGAGTATTAACTGTACAACAGGATCATCATCCCCACAGTCATTTTCACTCCAGCCTGAGATCTTAACTTTCAAGCATTGAACATAACACTTTATTCATCCTGTGGATGCAAAATCAGTTTTGATGTCAGAATATGCAGAAGTTCATGGATGTTCTTAAAAGACACAAAAAAAGCTTTAAAAAAAAGAAGCTAAACACTGCACCTAACACTGTACAAGCGTGTGGTATTTCAGTGACTCTCCCCTCCACTTTTGAACATATCAGATTGCTTAGATCACAGCTGTTAGTACAATCAGCTCTTAATTTAGAACGCAAATGCCAAAAATAAACTCACAAAGACATTTGTTTGACATCACTATGGGCTTAAAACGACAACAGCAAAGACAAGAGAGATAGACAGAGGGACTTCCCCCGTTTCAAACTAAGCTAGGTGGCAAATTCAGTGAGCATTCTCATCGGTAATATGCATGAGACAATGATGCTCAATCCTCTGTCTTTTTTCTTCTATATTTATCCACCTATCACAGACTTATCAGGCTGTGAGGCCTGTCCTTGTGTGCCCAGGTCTCGGAACAGGCCTCCCTGTAACACCTCCCACACGGCTCTGCTGGGTTCAGACAAACCTGCTACGGCTACGAGCTATATATAGGAGCAGTTGGGAAGTCTTCCTTGTTCACACTTCCATACCCTGGGGCTTTTTGGGCCTCAGTACCCAAGCTACCAGAAAGTCCCCTAATAGAGTTGTTAGGGAATTTTAAAGGTATTCACAGCATGCTAGTAGAATACTGAATCTGATATTATAGAGTGATTTATTGCAGTCATTCAATTGTAAATCAGACTGCGGAAAACACACGCCATAGTCTGAATATTGATATTGGAATAAAAACTTCTTCATGTCAACAGAGACCAGTTAAATTCAATTTGCTATAGCAATCTGACATCGAAAATCAACCAATAAATCAATCCTTGAGGAAAGTCACACAACAACACGTTGACTCTGCAGTCTTATGAAAGTAATAGACCATGTTCAGATGAGAAAGATCAGAAAGCATGAAAAGCTGCTGCAGCCCAAGGCACAACCTTCTGATCTCAGCTGGTGACTGGCAAAGAAACCTGCTGAGCCCAGGTTATTGTCTGGGCATTTGTGCAATACTCATCACAAATCAAACGCTGACTGGTATAAAGCAGAGGCACCTGCTGGGGGAAGGTAAAATATTTTCATCAGGATTTTTTTTTTTTTTTTTACTGCAGATGTCTTCAGCCAGAGGAGCAAAAATCTTTCCCCTCAGTCAATTTGTTACACCACACTGAGCTGGAGCAACTCCAATAGGTGGGACAATCACCAAATACATTGGGTAGCTATCAAAACTGGTAGGTACTAGTAGGTACTGTCATTGTGGGAGTGATTCAGTCATATCCTAATGAACCACACCACACTCTGTGGCATGGCAACAAATTACATTAAGCTCCATTAAGGTAAAATGTCCTTGTAAATATTAGTTGTTTTTATGAAATTATGTATGATATAGTTCAAATTGATTGTCAGTCATTCATAATTCTGTCTCAACCATCTTGTTTTTGGTGCCATGATCTAATAGCTTCTGAGGACAGATTTGTACCACAACAAAGTAGTGCTGGGTAGTGACATAGTTTTGCACACTCAATAATAAACTGTATATCAACATGAAAAGACTCCACCGTGTCAGAGGGCAGCAGTGTCATGGCATCCAGCACCATAACCTGGAGTACAGCCACTGGCCATGTGGTCGATGACTTGTAGTGTCAGTGGCCAAGAGTCAGAATGGCATGTTGTGTTGGCCAAAATCAGTGGTGCATCAAATGACAAGTAAAGTCATCTGAAGGCCTGTTTGTTTACAAGCATGACGCAAACTAGTTTACATTGATTTGGGTCAGTAAGTGTGTCCCAGCGGAGGAGTATTGAGTGACGAGTCTATGAATTGAATGATTTGGCTGATAAGTGGATCACACCACAGGAAAGCCTGAAGGAATATACTTTTCATTATATCGCTCGGGCTACACGGTCGCCCCTTTGCAGTGTGGCGGCACTGACACACACTGCTGGTCGAGGAGCAGCACAGCACTGATGATTCTCTCCGAGTCAACCTGCTAAAAATAAACCTGTGTAATGTTCCTCCCAGCACGGTGCATGTGCAAAAGAAAGCAAAAGGTTAGGAGCCAGAATAAAAGAAGGGTATGAGTAATGCTGCAATGCCTAAAAAGGGCTACATGGCTATATTGCTACGCTTTTGGATATGTAGCTTAATAGGCTGCATGTTTTGTTTTTATTCTCTAGAAAGCACCAATGAATGGGAGGGAGACAGGAAGTCCTTCCAAAGCAGCAAGGGTAGTTTTGCATGTGATCTCAAAAAACACATAAACACATGACCATGTACCAATCTACTCAGTGTAGTATGTATGTGACATATCAAAATAAACTTTAAAAATATAGACATTCATTAAGACAGCTAGTTTTTGTTGACCTATAATAATAATAATAACAGTAGGCCTAAGCAACATCCTTGTGCAGCACCATCTGTGATACATGGCTGCCATTTTTCAAATCTGACTCTCAGGTCAGGTTAGCTGGGAAAGTGGTCTGCTGCTGGGTAAAGGTGCATTACAAAAAGAAGAGGAAGAAAAGTTTGAGGAAGCCCCTCCATCAGAGGACATGGAGGATGTTTCAACAAGGACGCTCAAGTGGCTTTTGAGGAACAAAGCTATCTCCTCAATGCACGAGCCTGTCCTGGCAGAACCCACGGCTTACTGGGGCTTCTGTAACTTGACTCATGACTCAGGAGAGTCATATCTTTTAACACTAGCCTCTTGAGTGGGCCTTAACTGCCGTGAACTTGTTAACACCTTCCAATCCAGTCAATCCCTGATGGAGGCCCCGGGACAGAGCTCCGCAAAGATCAGAGAGGTAGTGTTGCCCACGGACGGCGGGCCTTGCATCAGCGCTCAAAATGAACCCAGCAGGCGCCAGGGGAGTTGAACCCTGGACATCTGCACCCAGGACCATGTGTCCTCACTGAGCCCGTTGCCACACAACCCTCCCTCAGTTTGGAGAAACATTCTGACGGCATCGGCACATCCAGCAGGAATGTTGGCGATTTAAGCCCACCACGGCCTCAGTGTCTGGGTAAGTCATGCCTCAAGTATAGATTCTTATGCAGAGGCTATTCAAACATCAGGAATAAAGTCAATCAACAACTGCAAGCACAAAACTAATGTGCAAATATGATGCTGAAGTTTAAGTACTCTTCTCTGTTTTACTTCTCCAAATATTCAAATTTCACTGTACAACCACAGTTAATAACGGGAACAAATGTCATCCAGTGGCAGCTGAAAAAGCTACTACACTCGGCTAATAAGATTTATTCTACTCAGAGCATATAACCAGGGGAACACCCCAGGTATTAGGTGGGTATAGTGTGTGTTGGTGTGTGTCTGCAGCCATGTGTATTTACACAGTATATATTAGGTGTGTGTGTAAAACCCCAGGATCATGTTCTGCTTGCAGCACAGTGAAGGTAAATTGAATTAAACTGAACATGATGAGGGCAGCAGGCCTGGAACCCCCAGTCAGAGGATTTATCCTGAGCACAGGGGTATTGAGACAACCTTAACTGAAGGCCAAGGGGTTCCACAGGAAAGATCTGTGGAGAGGCTCAAATTGAAATGGGCTCAAAAAAGTTTTTCTTTTTTTACACAAACCACTGGTTTGTAAAAATACCTAGGATGTAATTTCCACTAATACATAAGCCACTTTTCTTTTTCTCTCCACAAAGGTACCGCATATTCATCTCCATAATGAGGAAGCCAAATTAATTTGATATAAATTGTTAAACAAAGCCCGAACCATAAAGATGCACGTGACTCTTCTCCCAGTAAGTGTGAGAAGTATGAGAGCAGTCAGCAGAACTTGTGCAGGGCAGGGCGTGGAGAGAAGAGGCCACAGATGGCAACAGGTGCCACAGCTTGTGGAACTAGTGCTCCCTCGAAGTCAGGAATAGCCCCACAATGGGTCAGAAAATGGACAGAGGTGGGGGCAGCATGGCTGCCTCCTATTTTAAGGCTTTGACTGTTGGTCAGTCTGGAGACTTAGAGACATCTACGACTGAGTACATACAGCCTAACCATGTGCACAAGGATGTTATAGAGTTCCTTGTATCTTTACACATGACATCCAGTCCAGTAGAACTCCTTTTTATTGCCATTGAGCAGCGCAGTACAACGAAATCTAGTCACAAGCTAACCTCAGGTTTTGTTTGCCTGCACTGAAGGTGCAGATATAAGATATAAAGTCTTTTCATCAAAAGATGGACTACTTCTTGATCCAAATCCTGGTGCATTTTCACTACTGACCATCTTATGTGAGCCTATCATCCAGATTCTTAATCTTCTAGAGGTCAGGACATGAAGTGGTGTGACAGGCTCGAAGGAAGCCACAAGGGCAAAGGCACTTTACGCTGAGGTGTTGATCTGATGCCTCTATCCCTGCTCTCCTGTTCGAAAGCCAGGAAAGGACGTCAGGTGCCCTTGGGACTAAGGGGCAGGGGCTTGTCTTAAAGAAAGGAGGGGTATGTTGTAGGGCAGTTAAGCATGACTGATGTGTCCCCTCTACTACTGCCATGAGAGGGATGTCCCAGACATGCCTCATGCCTTCAGAGGGGATTACGTGGAGACGGTGCGCCTTTAACTTTCAGTGCAAAGTGAGGAGGCCAGAGATGTTTTTCATGTATTGAGGATGGATAGTGTTACCACCCGAGTATCAACACACTAGTGAAGAGCTAATCAAGGCCTGAAAGATGTTCTGATACATTTGTATATCATTACTTAATCTCTTTAGCACTGTTTGCTGTGCTAAGTGCATGGAACATTTTAGCAATATGCCATAATTATATATGCACTAATGTTTTTTTTTGTATTAGCAGCTGTCTTGAGCTCCTTTCAAACTCAATGTCTCTGTATGACATCGGACACTGAAGACAGCTTCAATCCTCTTTCGAGCAGTCAGAGCCATTCACACAAGACTTGGCTAGTGTAGAGTTTCTGGCAACCTTATAATAACCCTATAGTTACTATAGTAACCTATGTTTACCAATATACGCCAGCTTTATGTGGTGTCAGACTCTAGAAGTGAGCAGCATCATGGAGCCAGGTTGGTCATGTAACATATCTATTCACACTTCACTTGAGTTGGTGTAAAAATGGAAGCTATTTAACACCAAATGACTGTAAAGGAAATGACAGTGTCCCTGGTGCATTCACATCACTACACCTGAGTCTAATGCTTTCTATTCATACAGTGATGTATGCAGAGCATTATTACATGAATATTGAATATTGACATGACATATGTCCAAAGTCATGTTGTCCTTACTTGCTCCAAAAGTAAACTGTTCTAAATAATCAATAAATACAATGCATTAACTACAGAAAATCAACTTGCTTCAACTTTCAAATTGGAACAGAGCCACGTGTCAGATTTCACAACATTAAGACATCACGTCATGTAAATGTGCCAGCTGAGCTGTTGCTTTTTTCTTTCACAAAATGTACATTGCAGCGTTATGATAGAATGTTATGTCTCTGCTTTCTAGTACTAGATATCTGCCCTGCCCGGGGCTGTTAGACAAGCTATAATGAAATGATATCAAATCAATTTCACATTCCTTTAGAAGAAGATTTCCCCTTCTACTCCACTTTGTAGAATTAGCTTCTCCAGTGGAGTTCCCGGCAGAGATCGAACCAATCAATAACACAAATAATTACACACTGAGGCAAGGAGTTCATGATTCTCACAATTATCCATAATGTGCAGGTATTGAAACCAAAATGCCTGTGTGCTCTACAGGGGAAAAAATCAATATCTATTATGCACATGTAGTAGATTTAAAGACAGAGGCCACAAAAAGACACCTGCATGGGCCTGCAGAGGAGGTCTATAAAGGCATGAGTAGCAGCCACAGCCCCTCCTGCCTGGAGAATGCATGTCCCTATAAGGCCAACTGCTGGGAATAAATTGCGATTGTGACAGTGCAGAGTGACAGCAGCTGTGCAGTGTATCGAAAGGGAAGCATAGGGGCTGGGAGGGGTGAGGAGTTGTGAGGGAGGGGAGGGGAGAGGGTCGAATGGAGGGAGGAACTGTAGTGGACAGTGTTGGGTTTCAGGAGGCCTTCCAATCTTAGACACCTGACAGTAGCCTGGAATATGGAGGCCTGGCCCCGGGCTGTGGAGCCGAACGCCACCCCAAGGACGGACAAGGGTGACAGACAAGGGTAACGACAACCGGCAATCCAGTCCAAACCCACAGACCAGTCCACGTTGTTAGAGTGGGTGGTCTTGGAGAAGTTGTTGTCACCCCAACAGTCAACTCCATGGGTGCCATGTAATCAGGTTCACTGAGAGAATCACGTTGTCACTCTGCTTCATGATACAATGGATTATCATCACAGGAAATATAAGAATTGGGTGATGGGTGGATTATTTTCTTCCAGACTGAATTGTAGTAGATAACAATTCCATTCGATCCAAATTAACGGATACCGATGTTGAAGAGGACAAACTCAGTGTCCATTTAAGCTCCAGCATGGTTTTTCTCCTCTCCTTGGTTAGACTAAGACTTTCCATCAGCTGGTGCCACGCGTTAGGACAGCTGACACGCTGTCACAGGAGAGGCTGAACTCTATCTTGAATAATCCTCGACTGCTCTCCTTTAGGAAGCTCACCAAAATGGGGGTAAGATGTGCTCATACATCAAAAGTGTTAGGCATTACAGTGGGATTTTTTTGTGTGGATTTTAATAATTAAAAAGATGAAAAAGAGCCAGTTAAATCCATCATTTTGTATTGGATGACAACAGTTTAATCATAACCTAGGACAGATTATGAATAGTCCTGCTCAGTGACAAAGAAAGACCCTGGTAATGTTTCTATCTCTGTCTCCGTCTGGTGTCCCCATGACTATCACTGTCCCCGTCTACCATGCTTCCAGGAGTCAACGCCATTCCTGAACAAACTACCCCCAGAATAAACATGATAACCCTATAATAATAACATAATTTGGATTTTAACAGTGTAAAAACTTAACAAAATCTCTAATCTATACTGTGACTGTGTAATTGAACCATCAAAGCAGTCAACCAAACTCTCTTAACTTACACCATGTCACGTGTCAGCAGAAAAACATAACCCGGTGCCCACAGTACACCACCTCGCATAAAACAGGAGCAACCTACTTGTTATTTGACTAAAATGCTTCTTACCTGCTGTGGCCTGCAAAAGCAGCAGGGAGAGGAAACAGCAGAATGAGACTGCACCCTTCATGATGGCTGCCAGGAGAACTCTGATAGTCACACAGACTATATATACCAAGGCAGAAAGGTTAAAGGGCATGCAGACAGAAGAGGCGGGGCTCAGATAGAACCAGCTGGTAAAAGGGGCTGAGATCTGTGTGTTTGAGGTGTTGCAGGAGTCATAGCATGCCACAGGGACTCTATATGTACGAGCAGCTGACTCTGCTATTCAGAGAGGTCACCGCTTGAGCCTCAGCATCACTGTACAAAGACCAGTTTTTTTTCTTTCAGTTGTAAAACAGCTTCTCATTGTCGGTCATTTCAGGTTTCTTAAAAGATACCTCAAATAACATACAAGCCACAAGATGTAAAATAGTGAAAGGTTATACTGGTTTTGTATCAGCAGCCTAAATCCGAGAATAAAGGATATCAGCAGATCAAAGGTGAATCTTATAAATGGCTCTACAGTTTAGGAAAATGTACTTACTGCCTTTTTTGACAGGAGTCAGATGAGAACATCTATGCAGCTATCAAGGCTGTCTCTGCTGCAGAAACCATAATCACCGCTGAAAAAGAAAGAAAGCACAAATTAATTGTTCGAATCCCTGCCAGTAGCTGACAGGCTGTAGGTTTTTTTTACTGGCTGTGACAGTGCCATTCCTGTGACTATAGTCTCAGTGGATAGTGGAGCTGCTACAGAATTTCAGCGTTTCCTCCTCTTGGTGTCTGCAGAGTCATTTCATTTTTATTTATTTGCTACAATCCGCATGATAACGTTAGTTGACTTCCTTTATTTATTTTGGTCTGAGTTGCTGGTGGTCTAGCACTTTTTCGTGGCAGTGATGATTGTCTACACAATCTTTAATCCAATTTGAAAATATAATTTTACCATTTTGTCATGTATGTGCTATACTGTATTTTGGATTTACAATATACAATGTAGTGAGCTTTATAGCGGCTTTTAGTATTTTATCATCTACTGAAGCCCCCCCAAGTTAAGCTAAGATAAGCTAAACAGCTTCTAGCTGTAGTGTTACATATCTGAGGGACAATTATGAATGCCTTAATTGAATTCTCCGGAGAAAATCAAGTGAACAGCATATTGTCCAAAATGTTCAAATGGCCTACAATCAGTTTCTTAAAAAAAAAAACGTAAAGAAAATTCCTCCCATAGGCTAGTATCAATGGTGTCATGGTAGCCTAAGAATGATAATGATAAAATGACTGATAGGTAAAAACATGTTTTACAACCTTTTCACAACAAGCTATTTGTGGTATGCACTACATGTAAATGATGGAATTAAAGTCACTTGTCATACAAAATGCTCACTGCCATCATGTCGGTAAAGTCAAAAGACTGTCCTCTTGAGGGCCCTCTGGTGGCCCTAAGCAGGCTCTTAGTTTGCCAACACTGACTGTTTAGTGTGAGAGTGAAGGATGAGAGCAGAAGAGAGGGTATGTCTGCAACGTAAAGACCCCTGAGTCAACCTAGAATCCCTAACACAGCAAAACTCTAGGCGGATTACTGCTTTATCACACCCAAGCAGACACGCTGTGGTGAACATAATCTCACAATTCCTCGGGAATCAACATCACAACTATAAATTAATCCCCAAATATGGCAGGAGTTTCTTACTCAAGCATGTCCATCCCAAATGACTCGAAAGGCGTGTCCAAACAATGCAGCATGTTCATTTTGAAGCGTAAAACTGCTTTAATCCTGAGGAACTTCACTGGTGGTGGGATCTACTTGAGAGGCATTGTGGTGCGGAGACAATCTGTGCTCTGGATGAGCTTTTGTGAATTTTAGTGAACATTAATTCTTTGTTAATTACAGATCACAACCCTGGTATCAGTCAGTCTTTTGCCAAGTATGCCTTTAAATTGTTTGCTACAGCTTTGATACTGTCATTACTATGAAAAAGCAACATATTAATGACAGACTGAGAGTTTCTCAGGCCTGGTGCCCAACATCTAGAAACTGTTTTCAAATCCAAGCTGAGAGAGGAGGAGCCATTTACAGTTTTTGCAGTGTATTAGCCTATCATATTTTGAGACATTCAAGAAATGTCAGTTTTAGTGCTTGAAATGTTTACATTTTTGTTGTTTCAACACATGTAATTCATGTATCTGGTTCTAGTCTTATGTTACTTTGTGAATTGTATGCTTGAGATTCACAAAATAACATGACACTGACACTAGAGTGTCAGTGTAGTCTACATGTTGACCTGGAGAGCATTTCCTCAGAAACTGGAGAAGGTGGGTGAAAATTATCTCATTGCCTTATGATATTTGGAACCTTGTGGTAAAGTTAAACTACAGAAAACAACTGACGCGTTGGAGTCTATTAATTAAGCCAGTGGTTCCCAACCTTTTTCTTAAGGGACCCATATTTTTACCATTGAAAACTTTGGTGAGTAGGCCTATTTGATTAAACAAGTTGATGTATCAGCCAATGCTAAACTGAAATATTGTGTTTGTATTTTTTATTAATTCAACCACTCAGCTCATACTCGCTACAGATGATGACATTCCCTGCATAACTTTATAGGAAGATCAGCAGTTTTATTCTTTTTTTTGCTGCTAGCTTAGCTTTTTGACTTCTGTAACCAAAAATAGACTAGGCTATTATCAGTAGTATTTGTTATGACTGATATTGCCCTGCTGTATATTATGTATTTAATGTTTTAAAACTGTTGATATTCAATCATCTATTGATATAGGCCTATCATTTATTTGTTTATCTATTTAAATACACAAATAAATGTTTAATGTGGCCCCATTTAGTTGATTTTGTCACATAGGCCTATATGAATTAAATGCTTTAATAGCCTACTCATTTATTTAACATTTTAATTACATTAAAATTATTAAACCCCTTAAAATCAAGAGGGCTTCGCGACCCCCCCCCCCCCTAGATCTTTGGCGCCCCCCTAGGGGGTCCCGCCCCCCAGGTTGGGAACCACTGAATTAAGCAGTCCTCGTTATTTCTCTGATTCTTCATCCTTTTCTTCATTCATTTCAGCGGTAGCCAGGCCAAAGAACCAAACAACCAAAGTTGGCACACTTTCCAAAGCTGGTATGTGCTAAAACAGACCATAGACAAAGGTACAGTATAATCAATTTTCAACAAGTCAATTTGTTAGTGATAACAGTTAGCCTACCTTATTAAATGGCCGTGTTGTCCCTTCTGTGTCTGCTTCACTGTTTACAGGCAGTCTCTTCCGGCAACAAACATCGTCCTGATCTCGCGTGTGAAGTCACGTCTAATCTCGCGCTTGTTTACGTGATTTTCTCCGGCAAATATCTAAAGTTTGGATAAGTTAGAAATGCCCAATTCCGTTAATTTCCATGTGAACACTCGATAATAACTTTTATAAACTGATAGGAAAGATACATGGGAACTTTTGGCTGCATTATATGGAGTAATACACACATTTTCATCCTTGAGCTGCGGGACTCTACTTCACTCGGTAACCATGGCAGTAACGATCAGACATCACAGAAGGGACAACACGGCTGAGTTTATGCAGTTTGAGAACAATGACGACTGGTTTCATTTCGATGGGCGCCCCTATCAGTTTGAGACTGAGTTTACTGAAGACAAGCTGAAGGAAATGGAGGAGTAAAGTGAAAGAGGGACAGCTGCGGTGGTGGAGGCTATGTGCTGGAAATGGAGGCTAAAAGTGACAGAGGGAGCTAGAGAGCTGGTGGAGGATGTGCTGGAGCTGGGGGAATCAAGTGGTCAGTGTGGTGGTCACTGCCTGTCGGTGGTCGCTGAAACCAGACGATTGTGCTGCCTGTCGGCCTCGGACGTGCCTGGACTCTATGTTGGACACGGAAAGTTGCTGCATAGCGTATAACTGGAGGAGAGTGGGTGAGTTGTGTTTTCGTCTCTTTTCAATAGAAACCAGGCAAAGCTAACAGATGTTTGATGCCTCGCATTATGTGCTGGGACCCTGTTTGTACTCAGGGCCGGTTCTAGGCAGCATATATGAGGGGGCAGTCAGTCAGAAATGTGAGGGGGGCATCATGTGAACACATCATGCTCCAGCACTTTTTTTTCTCCGTGCTTATAGTAACTTCATTGAATTGGGTTGTTGACTATGTGTCCAACCCCAACCTGGAGAAGTGGATTGCACTTTGTCAGGCCTCTACCTTCAGACCTGTCCAACTAGGGGCCGGGGGGGCCAACCAGGGTCTTAGAGCCCAAATTTGTTACTGTTGTAATGCATAGAGCCACATTATATGGAGGGTTAGGGGCAGTAGTCGAGTTGTAAAAAAAATTCAGGGGGGATGGTCAATTCACCCAAGAGGGGGTGAAAAAAAGCTGGGTGAGTAGCTAAACCCCTGTAGGGGGGTCTGGGGGCATCCCCCAGAAAATTTTTGTGATTTTTAAAATGTGGTGAAGCATTCTGGTGTACTAAAGGGAAAAGACAACATTGCTTCAGATTAAAAAAAGAAAAAAATTAAAAGCCCATTTAGTAGGCCTACTGACTAAGGTTCCTTTCATTGTAATGACAAGAATAGCTAAAGTGTATGAAAGTGAACTCAGAACTGGTCTAGTGTGGAGCTGTGGCTGGAGAGCAAAAACTAAAGTCATTTGTTAAATCTTGGCCAGGTCCTGGTTTCCTCTGCTTCACCATGGACCTCTTTCAGGCCACACTGTCTTCTTCCACCACATCTGCCCTATTCTCATCTCTATCAGATATTAAATATGAAGGGAGGCTCCCACATGAGCTTTACATTTGTCCTGGGATCTTCAGCCAACTATGGTGATAGAGTAGCCTATATTAGCCTACCCTTAGCAGGTAGCACACACGCGTGTGCACACACACACCTGTTGCTGTGCTGTCTCTCTCTGTTCCTCTGCTCTCTGGACTGGGCCGCCTGCCTGGCTGTTCTTTTGGGCTCATAATAAGTGAACATGGACGGCAATCCGACCGGACGCGCTGGCTGGTGCCGAGGGGGGGGGGGGCGGACCACTCCTCGCACTCATAGACGTTAGAAAAATGTAAACACACTAACGTCAGCAGGTCACTTGCAGCACCACGCCGGACCGGGCCGGTCCACTGACCCACCGGCCCACTCCCGATGGGCGGTCTGCCCCTGCTGGTGCGAGTCACCACGATTGCAGAAACTTCTCCCCCTTTCCGTTTAACAAAGCGCCCATTCTGATGATTCGGAACCGCTCGGAACGCTAGAGTTCAGATTGTCACCTTGGTTACCTGGCTGTTAACCAATAAAACACGGAGGAGGATTCTCGCTTCTACAACACTTCTCTCTGATTGGTCGTGGCGTCGTGCCTGTGTTGCATTCACTGTGACCGGGAAATTACAAAACTACCTTCTAGTGGTGGTGGTGCGCTTCTGTTTAACTCCGTCTGAGAAAACATCCTGGACCTGGGCTATATAAGAAATGTTCGGGGCTAAGAGCCGGGAATGCCCAGGCCAGGCGACAGCCTTAATATAATTATAGTTATGTCCAACATTTAATGTAAAAAGGGGATGGAGAGGGGGGATGGCATTTTTACAGGGGGGATGATTTTGATCGTTTTTATTTCAGGGGGGATGCCATCACCAACATTTTAGAAAAGAACAGTGTCCCTTTTCGGCAGATTTTTGTGCTACTGCAGATCATTTTGTCAACTTTTAATATACACATTTTTTGAGTATATTAAAATGTGCTTTCTCAACTTCTAAAATTTGGATTTGAGGGGGCAAGACATTTATTTGTCTTGCCCCCTCAAATCCAAATTTTAGAAGTTGTCCTGCGTAGAGCCGGCCCTGTTTGTACTGTTGATGAAGTTTGGTGCTGTTCTGAGCATTATTATTTGTGGCTGTAAGTGGCTTTTTGGTCGGTGGATAGTGGATCCGTATACTGCGCTGTTTGTTATGGTGCGGTCATTGCTAACGTTGCCACAACTGGAGAAGCTAGCGGTTAGCAGACTTCATCTCTGGAGGGGGGGTCTAACTCGGTGTTAACGGTGCGTTGGACCATGGCTTAAACTTACGCCGGAATATCCCTTTAAGAACAAGTTCAAACTGAGTTGGTGGAAGTGGACATAAAAACTAGAGGCATTCTGAGGGTGTGAGGGTGTTAACAGGAGGCTTACAGAGTATGAATGTGCATCAAGGCATGACAGCAAGAGATGCCACCTACTGTCCCTGGTGTACATTTTGACTGTCACAGAGGGGGTGGTCTATCTTAATTTAGCAATGAGCTACGGGGCTGGGGAGAGAGGGGGTCTCATCCACCAATCAGAGATAGACACTTGTGCATCAACTGTACAGCTGGAGTGACAGCCAACCAGAACTGGAGGGGAAAGTAACTCAGTTGGTTATGTCATTATTATGCCCCTTAGATGTTAAATTGTCAATACTGAGACCTCATTTTAAAAAGACACAAAAAGAAAGAGACACACATAGGACCCAATGTGTAAAAAACAAAGTACAAACTTTATTATTCTGTCTTTACAAAGGCACAAGCCTCTTTATCCCCAAAACATTTCTCTTAAAAAATAAAAACAACAACAACAAAAGAAAAAAAAAATAGCTTCTTGATGACCAGATGCACCAACAGGTCTAACATAAAAAGGTACAAAGGACACACAAAAAGAGCTGGAGAGGAGGGAGCGGCGAAATGTGAGGGGAGATAGAGATACGGACAATAGATAAACAAAGACAGCACAAAAGATTGCAAAAAAAAAAAAAAAGTGATGTGAGGGGCAAACAGGTGTAGTTGTGGGAGGACTGGACATGGAAAGAAAAGGGGATACACAGCTGTGCGGTTTTTACTCATAATAATCAGCTTCAGCTGAGGAGATGCCCCTCTTTACAAAACAAAGAGGCCGACTCCAGTATAGTACAGTAAGTGCTTTGTAATCGTGACGCCATTTAATGATCCCAAGCCCACCCCACTCATCTGACAGTTTGATATGTCCACGTAACGTTTTCTAAGACACAGAAAAGAGTGCAAAACACAGATGGAATTAAAAAACAGCTCCGGGATTCAGCAGAAGACTCTACTCTCAAATGCAGACACAAGGGCTCTACAAAAAGCAGAGCATGCAAACAACATTTTCAATATCCAGGAATCCCCTTCCTTTAATGATAAGTACTGGGAAAATGTCCCATGATTATATCTGACTCGTTTCAGTAGAGCCGACATCAGTATTTTCTTAAAGGGTAATTTCATGACATAAGTCAGGATAGATGAAGTCTATCTGTCCAGCAATTCAAAGCTCCATCTCTAGGTTGGTGCAGGGGATTTTGCTAAATGCAATTTAAAATAGCAGTGATGTGTCAAAAGCCACTAATCTCTACATACACCAGGTTTAACATTTGAAAAGTCGCCTGATAGTAAAAATGGAGTAAAATTTCATGGAATGTCAACATTTAATGGTGGAATCATTATCCACACATTTGATGATAATAGTGCACACGATGGAGCCAAAACAGCTGCAAATCTACATGCAAATCCTACCAGAGGTTAGTATTCAGACACAATTTGAATACTTAGGGGGAAAATGATCTGAAGCACTTGTATGTAATTAGTATATATCAGCAACCTGTTCATCGTTGAGGCAAACATAATAAAAGAAACACAAGTGAAACAGACAAAATAACTGGGAATATATATTCTAACACACCCTGGGGGTCGACAACCTGTGTGGAAAGGCAAAGAGATTCCAGTAGCCACCTAAAGGCCCAGATCAAGTGTCCAGCTACGTCTCTCAGACCCCAGGGCTGTGTTAAGGCTGGCTTCACAGTGCCTCCCTGCACTCACAGGCTATTAGTAAGGCAAGTTGTTGCCTTTCTCAGCCACGTCTTATGTCAATCTGTCCGTCAAACAACAGTTCCAGGCAAGAAATGCATTTAAAAATAATATCAAATCTGAAACATGTAAATAGTGTGGTACACTAGACAAAAGCACTCAAAGGGACAAATGATCTACGTAGGGAAATGCATAGAGCATGTGTGGTCGACCCAGTTACCTCCATGGCACATTCAAACAACTTCACTGGGTATTTTCATCATATTTGGAACATACTCTGCTTGGAAAGATGTCCCACAATTTGGGCAAGAAACAACACCGTTATGGGCTATATAAAACCAGCCCTTCAGATTTAGGAAACAAGTGATTGTATGTCAGTCATATTTGTATGCGTGTGTGTTGTGTGTGCGGCGCACGCACATAAACACACACACACACACACACACACACGTGTGCCTTAATTTCAAGGCAAAAGTGGCGTCGTTGCAGACTGCCAGAGTCTGGGGAACCACTAACGCCATGCTGATTCAAAAGGCTAAAAGGGACGCATACACCCACCCAGACACCCAGACACACACACACACACACACGTACACACTTGCACGCACGCACACGCACGCACACACACACACACCAGTGGAAATCACTAGGGAGTGCCCACAGATTAGCTTATTTAACAAGCCAGGTGCTTTTATGTTCAAGAAGGGAAAGTCTTAAGAAATGGCAAAGTACTGATTTTCTTTCTTTTTTTTTTTTTTGTCTTTTTTTTTATGTCAGGCTATGAGTTAAAAGAAAAACATGCTAAATACATATGTGGGATTACTGGGAACCCAGCCCAGTAAAAATGTTAACAAACAAATACAGTTGTGAACCAGTAAGTGCACTCTCTCCTCCCGAGCATTCATAAATGTGCTGCTTTTTTGTGTTTTTCCAGTACAACTGCTTCATCTCGCTGGCTGCAGGAGCCTTTGAGAAACAGAACATGAAAAGGTAGACTTGACAAGAGAAAAATGACACAATCGTTCATCCAGAAGCCTAAAGACAGTTTTGTAAGCTCACAGTGTCTCAGAATGTGGGCCAGGATGAGAAGGTTTAAAAGATGTACATTTTAGCAGAGACGCTCAGGTCTTGGGTGGTGGTGGTGGTGACGCTACACTGCCGGGCTCTTCATTGACTTTGTCTCCCTGTTTTGCAGATAAGTCACATGGCTTCAAGGCCAAATAAAGAGACAAACAATGCTGGTGGATGATGGAGATGTTAAGCAGACATTCAAAGTCCTAGTATCCTGTATGACAGAGTGTTTCGAAATCAGTCGGTGAAGTAGTTGCTCTAATAACCTTCCTACGGATTAATGAATGAGTCTGTGTTTAAGTGAAATAGCAGGGGGGCTAGAGATAAGCAGAGAGAAGACGCAGAAGAAAACGGCATGTATGAGTGTCTAAGTGTTAACCTATCTGGGCTGCCTATCACGGTACAACATGTAAGAGTGCGTATTAAAAACAAAACAAAAAAAAGGGGTGAGTGCTTCAATCTGTTTGCCAGCCCTATTAATGTCCACTGAACAAGAGTGCTGTGGGTTTGAAGCCTCCCGTCCCGTAGCCCTGGTCTGCTTCGGCCTTTTTCTGTGTTTGGGTGTTTAAGTGTGCGGCACCCGCGAGATGCCGGGGGCGGGGGAGTGGGTGGGGGGGGAGTGACCTCAGGGCAGTGAACAGTCGTCGGGCCCGTCGCTGTTTGAGGCGGTGTCGGACCCCGCCGCGTCGGAGAGCACGCGACCTGAAGAGACGATGACCGCTCTTCGCTGCTCCTCCTCGCCGGCACAGCCCTTCCCTTGGGTGCCTTCAATGTGCTGGATTGCCTGGAGACAAAAGGGAGGAAGGGATTAGTCGTGATGTGATGTGAGTGACGACAGCCCCCTCTAGTGTTCAGATCTATAAACCATCTCAGCAAGAAACGGCTCTTTTTTTTTTTCTTCCTCTCACTTCCTTGTGTTTGTGTCTTACTTGAACAATGGTGTCCAGGTTCTGTCGGGATGTGGACACTGTGTTGATAACCGATGTCGGGCCCATGGTTACCACGGTTACATGATGGGATTGAGCACTTTGGACAGGTGCAGGGACGATGACTGTAGCGTGGTGTGTAGGGGCAGGAGGGGTCTCCGGACCCGCCAACACCTGGAGGAAGAGACAAAATACTTCTTATTCTTTCCATTCAATCCATTGTCACCACATCACTATGGTAACAAGTGATCCAAGTGGACACCCTATAAATCTGGGGCCGTATTCACAAAGCATTTTATCTTACCGCTAGGAGTGCTCCTAACTCGCACTAAAAGTTTTTACGTAGGAGTTTTTTCTTAAAAGCTATTCACAAAACCGCTGCGACCCACTTTTACTAAGGATAAATCACTAAGAGCAAACTAAGAGTGACGCCCCGTTGCTATGGATTACGTCAATTCTCGTGCACGAATTTGAGGCGCTCAACATGGTGATTGGTTGTTGAGTGCCGGCGGCGAGGGTCAGTGCGTCCACTCGCAAAGCAGCCGCTGGTTTTTTTTTCTTCCCACATTTGAATATTAATTTTCACATTCGTTGACAGCCCTAATATTATATGGTGATCATAATAATGAGAAAAGAAAATGCATTACCCACATTTGTGGCCTATAGCAGGATTCGAACCCAGACTGACAAGAAGTTCAGGTTACTGGAGGAGCTGCCCTATCACGCGAGCTATTACTACTAACAGATTTATGTGTCTAGCGCACCCACCAACTTTTTAAAAATATTTTTGGCTCACATCAGCATGACTGCATCGCAGCGGTCGCAGTTACCTCGGTCCGACCGTTGTGACGCCTATAGTGGACAGTCGGTCACCATCACTACTCCCGTTTTATAGCGAAAATGTTGTAGATGACAAAAAAAAAACACCGACAAAAAGGCACTTTGGGCATCAATGGGCAAAGGGGCAGGTGCTCCAGCACCCCCCCTCTGCAGCAATTCGCAGTCCTCCATACATTTGCCTGGCTGCAGCCATTTCCGATTCTTTGTGAATAGGTCTTACTGAGTTAGGAGTCCTCACAAGGACTTTTAAGCTCTCCCAGACTTAGGAGCTACTTTTAGGCCTAAAATACTTTGTGAATTACTCTTATTTTAAAAAACTAGGAGTCCTAAATTTAAGACTGACACGCCCACTTTTTTTAGGAGTTGCTCCTAAATTCGGCCCTTAGAGCTACTTTTAACCTTAAGATTCTTTGTGAATACGGCCCCTGATGGACACAAACCACCAAAAATAATAGAAACAAGGTAAAACAGCACATATACACCTTCACGGTGGGAACTGCTGCACAAATAACTTGGAGCACAGCTGGACAGTGTATGTAACATTAACCAGGCCAGATGTTAGGAATCTCTCATCAACCTAAATTTCCCCACCCTTCTGTTTGGGGAAAGCTTCTCACTGCGTGTTGTGAGTTGCCTCTAAAAAAAACCCAAGGTTGTTGGGCATGTGGTTGTTTTTACCTGAAATGACACAAGTGAGGGTTGTTTGTGTTTCTCATCAGAGTGCCACTACACGAACAGAGGTGGAGCTTCAGCCAGACTGAGCTCGACCAAAATGGAGTACCCAACCCCACTGAGGTACACCAAGACAGAAAACAGGAACTTTAACCCTTGAACACACTAAAAGCCCCCCCAAAAAGCTCAAAAGGCCACCAAAAGCTGTCCAGCTAGCAATGAAAATGAAAAATAGTAACTCTTATATTATATCACTGCTTTCACTAGAGGACACTCAAGGACAAGTTCAGTCTTGACCTTGAAAATAGTGGTTTGACATAGAAAATCGAGGTCCATTTACATGTTTTTTTGTCCAGAGCTTTCTACCATGTCTTATGTTAGTGATGCCCTAACATACTGTACCATCCTGTAGCTGTGACATGTGATTAGAAGCTTAGTGAAAGTTGAAGCCCTAATATTAGGGCAGATCATGTGAAAAAGGCTTTGGGTGTCATGGAGATACAATGATAGTATAAAATATATGTGAATGAGCAATCTTTTTTGAACAATAATTTCTACCCTGTTGGGTAAATTCGTCAGATTTCACCATTTGGGGGTCGTATCGTCCAGCTCTGGTTGGGAGGGGTCACAAAGTGTCACATGGCTACATGTGCACCAGCTGCAGATGGACAGACGGCACACACCGATTGATTTGGCATCATGTTCATTTGGGGTTAGCCTGCAGAAACAGGATCCTGCTGCTGTCGGGGCAGGAGATGGGAACGGCAGAAATATGTGTGAGCTGGTCATTTAACACACTGTAAATGTGTCTTAGCTGTTGACAGCTCTAATTCAGGACGCGAAGGGGACAGCCATGTACAACTATGTCAGTGTGATATCTGTAGAACATTGTACAGTTGATAATATAGCCAACAATACATTTTTAGTTTTCAAAATATACTGGGTGAAAAAAAACAGTATATTTACTGTAGTTCTTTGGTTTGTCGTTCCATAGTCAGATCCAAATTTTACGTCTAAGAAAACGTCACATTAAAACTTAATGTGCTTCATTTGTATTTCCTAAAAAGATCAATTTCTCTTTAAAATGTATACACTGGAGCTGGGGAAATTCACCAATTACAGAAAAGTGAAATTCATCAGCACAGGCATGATTCTCAATAGGATTCCAGTGTGTTTGTGTGTGTGTGAGTCAGACTCGTATGCAAATGTGTCAGACCTGTGGGCTGTGAGCAGGAGTGAGGTCCCTCTCCAGCTGCTTGTGCTGCGGCAGACGAACAAGGCTCTGTGTCTGGCCCTGCTGCTCCTGGAGCTGCTGGGCGATCGCTTTCAGTTTCTCTGGGTACATCTGTGCATCCAGGGAGCGCATCTGAATAACAAAAGCAGGCGATAAAAGTGTTAATTTAAGTGCATGTCAAAAATAATATGATTTTGTCGGGACTTAAGCCTCTTGTGTTTGCGTGTTGATCTTCACCTGGTCTTCCAGCATCATTCTGACTGACCGCTCTTTCTCCAGCTGCTGCCTCAGCTCAATCATCTCCCTCCGTAAATCCTCCGTTTTCTCCTCCTCCAGGATGTCTGGTGAGCCAATCCCTTCATCCTTCTCCTCTGCACGCCTCCTCTTTGGGGAGGAGCCACTTAACTCCTTGGGAGAGAAAACAGAAATTGGAAATAGGTTTCAAATCAATACTAAAACTGATGACAGAGAAAGACAGAAAAGTAAGCCTAGCCTAGTAACAGCTTTGTCAAGAGCTTAAACTTTGGCATGGTGATGCTTTACTTGTATGATTCGCTTGAGCTGACTGTTCTGCTGCAATAGCCGCGTCTTCTCCTGCTCCAAAGTAAAAATGTACTCTGCCGTCTGTTGCAGGATGGCAGCCTAGGGGGGGGGGAAAGGAGAAAGATAATATTACATGCCTGTTACAGCCACAACTAAGTCATCCTCCAATTCAAATCTCTTGTTTGTGACCCACCTTGCTGAGCTTTTCTCCATCGCTGTGTGGGATGAGTGTTTTAAGTGACTGGAATCCAGCATTGATGCTCTGCATACGCCGACGCTCGTTGCTGTTGGCAATCTCTCTGCGGATTCGCCTCTCCTGGTCCCGGGCTGTTTCTGGTGTCAGAGGAATGTTGGCCAGACTGGGGGGAAGAAGGGAGAATGAGGAGGGGCAAAACTGTTTTAAAAAAAGAAAACAGACATTTTAAAATAGCTCTAATCCAAAATTATAAAGATTAATATTGATGATATTGATATATGGATAAAGAATACAATAAGAATTGAACCACATATTATTTATAAAAGGAGAATTACATCCTCGAGTACTATTAAACCAAATCCCATTTGTTGTTGAGGGTTGGTTGATTGCATGTCTTCCTTTAATTCTTGGGGGTCAACGCAAATTCCCTGGATCTGCCTCCTCTTCCTGCTGCTTCAGTTGGTAGTTGGTCATTGCTCAGACTGACAGACCACTGGGTGAAGTTTTACTTTCCACCAAAGCTGAGTTTATAGAAATAAATATAACTGGCTAAGTTAGCAAACAAATTCTAAGCACTGGCCTGCCTGTCAACATAATCCTCGCTTACTGAAAATGCACCGTCTGCAAGGCTACCGTCACTGGAGTTCTTAGTAATTCTGCCTTCCAGTTGGAAATATTTTGTACCCAAGAAATAGTCCCAATGAAGACAATTAATATGTATATATATATATATATACAGTGAGGTAACTGAGGCAGATCATAGTTTCTAGTTGACTGATTTCAGTCATACTGGGGTGGAGAAGAATTTTCTGACATTGAAATAAAATCATCTGTGCATTGTGCATTAGTCCTTTAAATTCACTAATAAGCACCCTTTTGTGTGGATATCCTAACTGTTGCATCCTGCAAAGGTAAGTGCAGTGGCATATTGCAGGAATTAGAGGAACAATTGTTTTAACCCCAGCACAATAGTTTAAGCCCAAATTGCAGATGCAGGCTGCGGCTTTAGAGCCAGACTGATCAGATCACTCAGCCTTTTAAAAAATGACCCTGAGATCAAATCATGTGTCACAGAGTGATATGTGTTTGCCGTTCAACCCCTGATCCTCTGGTTTTAAAAAGGTTCTGGGGAGTGAACAAGTTTCCTCCTCTTAAAAATGGCACTTGTGAAGTTCGCACTTCACAAGATGCCTTTAATGCTAAAAAAGATTCCTGGTGGAAGCTTCACTGTTAACTCCCGCTGACTGTTTCTGAGACATAATTAGAGCAGTACAACATCTGTTAGTATTTCAACCCCAAAACTGTGAGGAAGAGCCTCTACATACCATTCGCTGTAATTTAGCAGAGAGGGAAATTTTAGGCGAACTTCCACTAACATCCTCTGTATCAAGCTCAGTATCTCTGGGACCCTCTCTAGCCAAGCTCTTATCTGTACTGACTCAGCTGCCTCAGTGCAAACACTGGGAACAATTGTGCCGACACAGATGAGAAAAGGAGTGTGTGTGTGTGGACGTGGACACATACAGTCACACAAACACACACACACACACACAAGTAGCCTACCAACACTGCGACGGCACATCCAGCAAACACATCCACTGCCAAAACATGACCAACTGGGGCTGGACTTCACCATATCACACAAACACAAGCCACTGTAGAGAGAGAGGCTGGGTCCCACAGAGAGTTGGTTAAAGCTTAAAACAAGAGTTTATGAACCAGCCAAGTGAACCGAGCTGAACATATTGGTTGATTACTAATTTATCAGTGGACCAAATCAGAAAATGATTATCATATTAGTAGTCAAGCCAAAATACTTTACAATTAATAGGCTCATATCCTTGGGTGTGAGAGGCTGCTTCTTCTTGCCTACATTTTTATTTAACACTTCAGGATGGTCTGACAAAATCATAAATCTGTGCATAAATATATTCATTAATTATGGGCCTATAGGAGGAGAATGGCAGAAATTTGACTGTATTCTTATTAATTCATTAGACATTACAATATTACACACCTTACCTGGAAATAAAGTGATTAATATTTTGAATTCTAAAACCAGACTATCTGAATTATTCAATATGTTATGGTTATGTCTCTGACTGGAATGCATTACAAAAACACCTTAAACTGGATAACTTCATCTCCATCCCGGCCTTCAAAGACGCCATCTCACACCTTTTTACAGATTCTTGCAGCTGCTTCCCCACTATTTAACTATTCAACTATTTAACCCTTTTCTTTAGTTTCTGGTTGTTGAATGCCCATACCTACCGCCGTCGGCCTAGGCCACTTTCTGTGACACACTGCTCTCTAAAGAATCATCCTGTAATATCTGTAACAGACATTCACTCTTTTTATGCTTGTAAAAATCTTGTCTTTTATGCTTGAATATCCTTGTTATTAACTTTTATGCCTTGTTTCTGCTGAATGTTTGTATTGTATATATATATGGAATTTGGAAATTTCAAATTCCATACTTTTTCCAGACCCTAATTTCCAGACTTCTCGGTAAAAAATTCAAATAATTTGTGATATTTCAGTAAATAGTTGTGCGTTATATAAAAAAAAATCATGCAATTAATCATTTGTTTTCATTATTCTGAATGTGTATGCCATTATGTAACCAAATAATTTCCAGGAGATTGTAGTTATAGGTAGCACATACAAAAATAATTAACCCAGAAAACTTCAGATAAGACCAAATCCAGATAAGTATTAATATATAAATATATTTCCATACAATAATTTCAATTTTTCATACTTTTCCAGACCTCGAACTGTATTAAATCAAATTCCATACTTTCCCATACTTTCCATACTTGCGTAGGAACCCTGGTTAAATTATTAGATATAAATAAATAAAAAGATGTCGTTGTGTACCAATTCACCGCAGGCTCACTCTGAGGATTAGGGAAAAAAAATCAAAGGGCCTACATTTCCCAGATTGCCCGCGTCACTACGGGCAGCAGCAGCAGAGCATATCCCTCCGCCTCCCTCTTCAAACAGGGCTGCGGGCAGCGGACGTATATGGACGGGCCTTCCGCGACATACACACCCCCTTATTATTAACACCACTTTTAATCTTCCCTTCCCTGCCTCCCTCCCCGGGAACACACACACAACACAACACAACACAACACCCTTTTACCGGACACACTAGCGGGGATGTAATTAAAATACCCCCCCCAAAAAAACGAGCTAGCTCCCTTCTTCGTCACTCCCCGCACGGTGCCAGAAAACCTCCGCCGTTGCTCCGAAGCAGCCAGTCAGACTTTTCGTGTCCTCCGCCATTACAACAATGCGGCAGGCAGCATGGCAGCCAGAGGTGCGGGGATGAAAAGACGCAGTGGAGGCGGCTCGATAGCGCGAACTACGAGCACGGAAACACCACGAAAACTATCGCCGTGTCGAGTGAAGGGTAATTTTGTACAACAGCTGTACAAATTTTTCACGTCGGGGAATAAACCAAAACAAGGCGCCGCCATTCACAAGGAAACACAAACGCCAGCCAGACCCCCTCATCACTTTTAGCACAAGCCCCAAGCATGGCCGCACTACCCACAATAACTTCAGATATGGCTCAGAGCGAAATCACCAGCCCCCCCTTTTTTTGATGTGTGCGGTAAAATTAAAAACCCTTTCACACTGCGAGGCACCAGTTCGCACAACCTTTTCTCTTTCTTATGCTAATCTCGCCATCTGTAAGTGACAACGGAGGGGATAATTTGAGGATAAATAGAGCGGGGATGCGCTGCGCTCCGGAGCGGAGTAGCAGCAGCAGCAGCGTGGTGTGTGCACGGGAACCACGTGGTTTATGTTTGTTAGCCACAAAATACATCGATTTCGCGGCCAAATGTGCGAAATAACCCCGGGGGGAGGATGCTGTGGTCCGAACCAGAGCCCCCGACTTGAACAGCCGCAAGACAACCCCGGGGTTTGGTGATAATAAATGACCGCAGCTGCCCGTGAGTATAGGTCGTGTACACAATAACAGATCAGATCAAGCATGTTGCCTCAGCAGCGCCGTCGCTATAAGTGCGTTATATGCACTCCAAACATATGCTTTATAATACAAATAACACACAGCATGCTGGGTGAAGTAGCTATACACACCTACAAAGACCTCCGATCACTTCTTTCTCCGTTTTCCTGAAATGTTGCAAGGACGGCACCTTCTGAGCTGGTACCATGAAATACTCCATGCTCGCCTCTCGCCAGTTTGGTCCCCCCCCCCCCTCTCTCTCTTTAAAAAAAAAAAAAAACAGCAAACAGTCTTCGCGGAATAAAAGAATAACGATGACGCCAGAAAGTCAGAAATCCGTGTTATCAGACACAGGTGAGCTCCTCGGAGAAGACAGGAATCCCTCGTCTGTGCAATGTAGTAGTTTCAGGCTGCTGAGAGTTGTAATGTTACTCGACTTCCAGCTGATGGGGTTCCCTCGTTGTGTGTGGTGCTCTACCTCTCTCTTTCTCTCTCTCTCTCTCTCCCTCCCCTTTGCTTTCTCCCTCTGCATGACCGTGTGTGTGTGTGTGTGTGTGTGTGTGTGTGTGTGTGTGTGTGTGCGCGCAGCTGATCGGATGGCTTTCAAGGCGGGAAACAGCTGGTAGGAGTCACACACTGCACTACCGAAAGCCTCCTTCCGCAGAGACAGGGGACTGCATGTAAACAAAGGACTATTTACACCGACGAAAAAGCGCACATGTGGACTTCTATATAAATAACACTGACACCGACTTTATGATTAAACCTGCACTACTGTTTTAGTTAAAGGAATCTGACGACCCCCCATCAAAAAAATAATATTGAATATCTAATGTATGTTTTCTTATTAATTTCATCCTCTAAAATGACTACTTTTCGTAAAGAGCGCCTATAAATAACCCCATAAATAGGCTGCCTATATTCTTAAAGGAATTGGGTTACCACTTTTATTTTATTTTATTTCATTTCATTTATTTTATTTTACAACCATATAGTGCCTTTAAAACATTTTTATGGCAACAACCTCAATGTGTAAAAGCGGGACTAGACTACTACAGGGGCGGATACTCCAACATCTGCGATAAGCGAACAAGAGAGGGATCAGCTGACGAGTTGGCAGAGCTGCACAGCAACAGCGCACCAGGCAGGCAGGCAGGCAGGCAGGCAGGGCTTTCAGGGACAGGCTGCAGGCTGACACACAGCGCGGATCCACGGGAGAGCTGCTGCTGCTGCTGCTGCTGCTGCTGCTGCTGCTCACCATTTTGGGTGCAACAACAGCGGTGCAACAGGGCAGGAGGATGAATTGTTGTGAGATTCACTGGCTGCAGAGAAAGAAACTGCGACGACGAGCGTGTGCAGACAAGAGAGTGTGATCCCTAGACCCGGAAATGTGGGAGGGCTATTCTTCTGCCTTATTGGTGCAGCGCTTTAAGTTGTCAGACATTTACATAGGCTGATACGTCTGAGTGGTTCTTCTCACACAGCTGTTTACATGAATGACCTTTGAAAAAAAAAATTCTATCATAAAAATAACAGAATAGCCTATATGACGTTGCATAAACAAAGGATACATTAAATTCATTGTTAAAATGGACACATTTGTTTAGTTTTTAATTTATTAAAAACATTTTATGAACATTTTCTGGGGAAAATGATTCAATTTGCCCAGAAAAGAACAATGACCTGGATGAATGAGAATATCCATAGACATTTTATGAACATATTTGTGATATTGATTTACAGATAGAGTCTTGACTCTAAAGCCCAGACAGACTTCGACCTGTATCCTTATAAGAGAGCAGCTGAAGTCACACTGCAGAATAGAAAATGAATACTGCACGCAGCACCAAAATGCATGAACAGTAGTTTGCAGAACGGAGCCCAGAAATACCTAAAATCTTTCAAACTCAGTGGACATAAAAGTTAAGATAAAGAGCCATGTTTTGAGTGTTTTACAGTGTAATGTAAAAATTTCCATATAATTCACACAAAAACATTTAGAATACAACATTTGCTTTACAATAGCCTACAATTAGAAAAAAAAAATGCATTATCAGCTGGATCATCCTTTATTTTAAAATACCGAATCATTAGATCCCTGTGGTTTTCCACAAAATAAAAATATGAGGCATTTATTGTCAAATAAAATCTCAGTGCTCTGTAGTAATTAAATCCTCTCCCAGGCTGCTTCATGCCCTCTAGTGGTGGTGTGGTGTAATGGTAAGGAGTTGGGGGAGGGCAAGGCCAAGTGCTACTCTGGTGCACAGTGTGCACCCCTGCATCAGACACTCTGTGGACGAAACAGGAACGTCTCATAAGTAAATATAAAAGCTAAGAGATAAGTGATGCAATTTCCGTTCATGATAAATGGTCACCGCACCCTTGTGTGTTCTGTTGCCTTGAAGAATCATGTTTGCAAGACACAGTAGTTTTGTTTTAGACACTATAGTTTACATTGGTATTTATCACTCAGAACTGACACATGTGTGGATATGTTTGAGTTACACATTTACAGAAGTTGAACTGATGGTGCAATGTAGTCATACACACTGAAAATGTAAAAACATGACGTTGTATGCCAAACACAGGAAATGTGTATTAGAAAACAGCAAGCTTTACCAACTGAACAAATCAAAGTGTAAAATTTGTATACATATGTCTACTTGATGCATAATTAGCTGTGATTTGGAAAATATTGTTAGGCTATATTGTTTTTTGATAGACATGTAGGTTAACTGGCTAACTGCTCAGTTCTCAGATACTGTATTGTACATCACTGTATCCTTAACAATTTGGAAACCATTGTACCAATAGTGTTGAGGCAGCTGACAATTTGCTTTTCAAATTAGGCCTAAGTGTAGATCAGATTACCCCATAGTCTTGTGCAAAGCTGAAGCATATACACTAATAACCTACTAATTTCCTTATAATTGGCCTATTTTACAGTTTGCTTGTATTTATTCCACAGTTCACCCCTGACCTTTCTACAGAGAGGCCTATACTCCCAGAGTTCATGGAGGGGAAAACATACTCATGCAGCTTCTGTGGATGATGTGAGTGAAGACAGAAATGCTGACAGATTAATTTTATTTCTGATCATTTTTACTGTTGTTGCAGTTGTTAAAGTGTGTGTACTGTCTTTGCCATCGCTGTTGCTGTGGGCCGATCCGCTCTGTGTTTCTGGTAGCACATGGCTGCAAGTGTTGAATTGACAGTAATGATTTATAGAGGGGGAGATGCACGTTGTTATTATAGTGAAATCACTGGCTGTCTGAACTTTGAGTTATGTAACACTTGGATGTGTATGACAGGCTGCGGTGGTGGCCAGCATGAGAACAGAGATGTCTAAACTCTGGAGGAAGAAAAACACGGAGCAGGGCAGCAGAGAGGAGGGGGGAGGGGGGCAGGGTCGGTTCTAGGCAGGCATATATGAGGGGGCAGTCAGAAATGTGAAGGGGGCATCATGTGAACACATCATGCTCCAGCACTTTTTTTTCTCCGTGCTTGTAGTAACTTTATTGAATTGGGTTGTTGACTATGTGTCCAACCCCAACCTGGAGAAGTGGATTGCACTTTGTCAGGCCTCTACCTTCAGACCTGTCCAACTTTGTTACTGTCGTAATGCATAGAGCCACATTATATGGGGGGTTAGGGGTGCATATACCTGAAGATGCATTGCAAACCCAGAGGGGGTGAAAAAGGTGAGTAGCTAAACCCCTGTAGGGGGGTCTGGGGGCATCCCCCCCCATAACATTTTTGTGATTTTCAAATGTAAGTGAAGCATTCTGGTGTACTCTGAGAAGAGGGGAGGGGGGGGTCTACTATGGTCAAGATTTACAAAACTGAAAGGTCTTAAGAATACTAAAAAAAAAAGAAAAAAGAACAGAACATTTTAGAAAAGAACAATGTCCCTTTTTTGGCAGATTGTGCTACTGCAGATAATTTTGTCAACTTGTAATATACACATTTTTTGAGTATATTAAAATGTGCTTTCTCAACTTCTAAAATTTGGATTTGAGGGGACAAGACATTTATTTGAGGGGCCCCTGCGTAGAGCCGGCCCTGGGGGGGGGGTTATCCTCCAGGACGACCCTGTCGATGGAGGGGAGCTGAGGCGAAGAGAGGGCCATGAGGACAGAGAGAGAGAGAGAGAGAGAGAAGGGGAGAGTTTGGAGGGGAGCCGGGGACTGCCCATGGTGGAGGGGCGGAGCAGTAAGCATGCGCTGAGCTGGCAGACTCTGGGCTGGTCCTGACGGGCTGGCTGCGCTCCGGACGCCTGTCTGTGCGCTTCAGACGGTCGTGGGGGAGACTACTATCAACGCTCAGCGTCTCCTCGAGTGCTCAGAGAGGGGGGAGAATTAAAAAAAAAAAAAAAAAAAGAAAGAAATCTGAAGAGACACGGGGACAACTGCGAAACCAGAGAGCAGCAGCAGCAGAACAGCCCCACCTCGGCATCTGGAAAAGCACCGGAGAAGAAGGAGACGATCCTCCTCCCCCCCTCCTCCACCACCACCACCCCACACCCCGTCGCCAACCCGCCCTATCCACTCTACCCACCACTTCGTGCCATCCCTGTGGTCTCAACAGCCCTCCCTCCCACCCACCTCCCCCAAGGAGAACCACGAGCACCCATAGGAACCCCCCACCCACCCCCCACTTTGACCAGCGTTGCCATTAAGCGATGCGCTTTGCATTTAGGAAGAAATCACTTATGCGTTTTTGATGCAGAAACCAACCAGTGGTCTTCTTTTTTTTCTCTCTCTCTCTCCTCAGCGGGAACAGTTCAGACTACGGATCTGGGTGTTTACACTTTTTGACGGGTTTCCAGTGGCATGAGAACATGCAGCATATATCATCCCACGGCAACAGACAAGGCTGTCACTCCATAGATTAGTCTTTATTTGCACAAGCAGCTGTCACACACGCTGCGTCTCGGTTTATGTGTATGATTTTTTTTTTTCCATGCTTAGAAATAATCCTGACAATGGTCTGGGAACGGACCGCCTCTCCAGACACCTAATGATATATTTTTAAGACGTGTCAGAGCCTTTATTTTTATTTTTTTTAGTCGAAGAATAGGCGATATACTGACGAGGAGTCACTTGACACCGACCGCCGTTTGAGCCACAGGACTTTGCGTGCGAAGTTTGCACCGGGAAGAGGGGGAACCAAGTCGGAGATATCTCGGCTGTATCCACGGGCATTTTCCTCAGTAAGGTAAGCCGGCAGCAGCCCCTCGGTCTTGCTATTGTCAGTCCTGCACATTGCGTCTAATTGTCATGTCATGTATGTTCACGTTGGTCTGAGTGCACTGCTACAATGTGCAAAAAAAAAAAAAAATGCTCGAGTTCAAGCAGGGCAGTGACCTATTTTCAGAGACTCTCCAGCGGTTCGCCGACATCCTGCACACACTGTCAATGCTCGAGCCCGGTTGAAGCGGACGTGCCGATTGTGCCATTTACGCAGACACCGTGGCAGTACCTAATTCAACATGGGAGCGACCTTTTCCGCGTGTCTGCATCCTTTGTGAACGGGCACCCCCCCAATCTTCAACCCCCGAAAGTGATTTTTTATGTTATTTATTTATTTATTTATTTATTTTACAGCAGCACTATCACAAATCCTGCCCTATAGCTACAGCCCAGCCAGCCAGTTGTGCAAGATGCAGGCTCTTCGTTGAGCTCTCTGATGTTCTGTCACAACATCTGATAAAGGGTTCAACGTCTACAGACCAGTGACAGTCACTTACATCAGTGGTGTATTGGTAAATAGAGATGTGGGTAAACTGTCTGACACCTCCAACATGAGGTAGGCTAAACATCCTCTAAAAAAATGATGTCAGTTTTCAGTGTTGTGACTCCACATGACAGACGGTATATGCTTTTTTTTTTTCATGGCAGCATGTTGTAGCCTATATGTCAGAGAGTGCACAGTTTTTTTTGTGAGTGAGCACTCGCATTATGTTTCTGGTCTCAAAAGCAGATAGAAAAATACAGTACACCATGAGGAAGTTGTGCTTAAAAACCTTACAGTCTGCTCCACATACTGGTGACATCTCTGCCATTTTATCATTTTTGTTGAGAGCAGTTCTAACTTAGCTGAGGCCAAGCATGTAATGCAGGGGGCAAGGATGAGCACAGGCAGAGAGGCCTAGATAAAGAGCTATTTTCCTCCAATTAAGCAATTCCACTGTCCCTAAGCCTAATTGTGTGCACAGTGGGACTGGGTTTGGGATGGACCTTCTCCCCATTGGCTGCCTCCCATGGGCCCATTGTTCCAAAAGATGCCAGGGGAAAGAGCCGAGTCCTGCCAAGGCGGACCTAACAAGCCCTGTGCTGGAGAGGAATAAGGCCTGATCATTAAAAAGCATTAGGCCACAATGCAGATCGAGGCACACTCAGGGGGTTGGACTTTTTTTTTTATATTTTGGATCAGAGCAGAATGGCTGTATATTTCCAAGGTGACTGTGAGGTTGTGTGTTGAATGATATAATATATGGATGCTTGAGAGACGTTGTTACACAGATAGCACATGAAGAGTGGAGGAGGTCTGGCGATGGGCCCGCTCGACCTTTCTCCAAGTATGTGGGGAAGAGGAGCAGTGAAAGAGGCTGTGCAGCCAGTGGAGGAGGACTTTGACTCCCTCTTTCTCCCTCCCTGTTCCAGGCCCCCGCTATTTAATCCATAACCCCTCTCTGAACTGTGAGCACAGGTGCTACTCACATCCCCCCAGCCTGCTCGCTGCATTGTTTATCCAATCAGCTGATGATCGGTTCAGCCACAGGTCAACCATAACATCCATCTAACAGACAGAGGTGTCTTTAACAGCATCGGAACAGTGGTTATTTAGGCGACGCTCTCTCATACGACACAGAGAACCAGATCAGCTCCTCCATAAAGCCAGATGTCCACTGGGGTCCAGCTGTGTATCCCTGTGGTGGCATTCCACACTCACAGGATGTGTGTGTGTGTGTGTGTGTGTGTCTTTGTGTAGGCAGCCTTTTTTTTTTTTTTTTGCTGTACATTTTCCCATCCTGACTGCATGCTTGGCAAAATGTAGATACTTGGACAGCTGCTCGGGAGCAACAGCTTGCACAGTTGAGTTTTGCCCAGAGTTACAGGTTGGACATGGACTGGCTTCATCTGCTGTAATTAGTGCAGCAGTGGATATACCATAAAGTCTTTCCACCGTGCCAGTCTCTGAAATCAAATCAGGGGTGTGGTTCCTTCCCACCCCCCCTCCCAAGTCCCCCCCCCCCCTGTTTTGAGATTTCACCCTACACCACAAACTGTGTGACATCATACCCCTGAGGTCCCAAACTGTGAGGGAAATGCAGCTGCTTTATGGTGGAAAAGGTGGACCCTAATGGCATATTCCTGCGTCAGAGAGCAACCACGAGGCATGTGGTAGAGGGATGGTGGGAACCCACACTGCACTTGTACTTAATGCCTTAAACCAGACCAATAAAAGTTTGGGCCTCATCTGATATAAAGAGAATTGTGTTGGGCTTGATTCTTGCATAGTGCAGTATGCTAGAGGAACTCTCATCTTGATATCATTCTGTCATGGATGGTGCAGCGGAAAAATAAAAAACTCCGAGGACTAGTGGTGCTACCAGTAAGTGGGTGGAATTTAAGTGGTACAAACTACACTGGGAGAGTGTTTGAATTAATATCACAGTGGGGTGCCATAGCTGCTGGGGATTACGGTCAAGCTGAAAGGCAACTCGGCAGCAGGGGAGGGAGGATTACAGTGGTCAGTGAATGAGGCGACACGCAGTGAAAACAAGGCACCTGATACACACTTGCATTCATCTTCACAGGGATAAGAGCCTCTTTATTTTAGATTCCCATGACAGACGTCCTTTTACACTTGTCGGTAATTAATGCTAATCGAACAAACAGCTTTGTGATTCATGCATCGAGATGTTCGGTAGATGAAATACAACCACTACCGGGTTGTATGTCATTTCGTCTGACGTGTTTAATGGAGTTGCACATCCAAGCTCTTGACCTTTGTTTGGGCTGAAAATGTCACAGGAGATGTGCGATGTAGCCAGATGAAGCTGTGTGGTCCTTCAGTGGAGCGGGGTGGAGACAAGATTGTTCTTCCTATCACACTAGCCATGGTCGGTTTGAGATGAAAAAGAGAGAAAATAAAGTCGTCTTGGTGACGAGATATAGTGTTTGTGTTATTATGTTATTATGTATGATATGGAATGAATGACCTGTTGTTGCTAACTTCACGGCTTGACTTTGTAATTAATTTTGGAGTTGCTGGCAAGCTCTTGGTTATTTTGCAGCTGATGTTGGCTGCACAGTGTAAATCATATGAGCCGCAAGGCTGAAGACATCAATGTGACTCAGTAAAGTCTCAGTGGAAACTCAGTAGATTCAATATAGCTGAACTTGAGTTACACTTGGAAATGATAGTAAACGGCTTTTCTCAACTCTCGTATCATTACAGTCCGGCGCTGTGTATCCCCCCCCAAAAAAATCTCTTCATCACTAATCATTGCCATGTGTGCAGCGGGAGGTGACACAGCCATACTTCGGAGCACAACAGGGTGATACAGTACGTCTGTGCAGGATGATGGCCAGGTTCCTGGATCTTCACATCAAGAATAGACAAAGGCGGATACAGAGCTTGAGTCACACTAACTAGCAAACTGAAAGAGACCAGCACATACCGCTTTGCTCCTTGGCTGGCTGGGCTCACGGACCGTGCATTTTTCTCCAGTTAAACTGTAACCACTAATCACCTCACGGCCTCACTGTTTCCTCCTGGAGCAGACCATTCCTGGATCCCCAGGGTGGTAAAAAAAATGGCCCCCGCGGGGATATATGGTCTACCCTTTTTAAAATCACCTGTGTGGGACATCCCAAATGAGCGCAGGACTCTTTCTGTGAGGATCTGCCGTTGTGGAGTTTAGGGGTCAGCTCCTCTGCTGCAAGTCTGCAGGACTGCATTTCCAAAATAAACACAGACAACTCAGTGCTTCACTCCAGCCAGTACCCCACCCTACCTCTTCTCATTCTCTTTAATGTTCCTTCTGCGCTCCCTGCTCAGTATTTCTACCGTGAGAGAATTTCAGCTCGCAGAGCCCTTCAGACAATACGCAGACCGTGTCTGTGGCAGGGTACACTCGATGAGGAAAAGTCAAAGAAAGAATATAGGAGTAACGCCAAGATATGAAAGAATAACAGCATCGTAAAGGAGCTGGCAGAAGGTGTGGGGGGATGGCAGCAGGGAGTAAGGGGTTTGTTCGAGGAAAGACTTTTTTTTTTTTTACAAAGTCCGTTTTCACCAACATACTTAATATTTAACTTATAGTCAAGTAGTAGAAGTGAATCTAGTTGGGACCCTTTTGATATGTGGGAGCTCAGTTCAGGGAGCTGTGCTGTGAGTTGTACTGTAATATGCTCACAGCAATGCAGTTTAAGTGGAGACACAGCTGGTTTGTATTATTATTTACTTGCTCGGCCAACACCCTGGATTGTCTAGTATAGCCTCAACAGCTATACAGCAGTTCACTGTGACTGAGGTATGTATGTATGTGTGTGTTTGCTTGTTTGAAGAGAAAAGAAAGGGAGGAGCCGGGAGAAGAGGGGGCTTGGCCTGTAAGTACGGGACGGGTGAGGCATAACGTGCTGGAAAGAGAGAGATGGGGGAGAGGGATTGATGGTGTTTTTTTTTAGAGAAGGGGATGAGGGAGAGACGGGTGAGGCATTTCTGAGACTCAAATAAGACTCTCAAGTCTGGGCCTGGGCCTGGCTCTCTGTCTGGGCATATCCAGTCCTGTCAGCTAGCTTCCAGACTTTGCCCCCTTCACCCCCTCCTCCCTCCATCTCTAACTCCCTGGGACTCCATCTCCTCCACGCTTTAAACTCCGTTTCTGCTCCCTCTCTCTCCTGCCGTCCCTCCCTCGCATTTTCGTCTCCGGCTTTCCATGAGCCCCCAGCTTCATAAGCGACACATAAATTATATAAGAGATTCTCCATCTTATACATGCACTAAAAGAGAGAAGGAGAGAAAAAAAATTTGGCCCTTAAGTGTTTACCTTCTCTGTGGTGTTGTGGAGATGTTGCCAGCACTAATTTAATTCATATGTACCGTGGCTGGTTCTTTTTTTTTCTTATGATGGAGCCTTATGTAATTTGGAAATGTTTTAAGTTTGAGGTTGCTTTTTGAAAAATAAGGACTTGCACAGACCTCAGACGCTTAAAGCACCCTCTCTGCTTTTATTTGGTCGCCGAAAGTTGTAGTAATTGACTCTCAGTGGCCATATTGAATAATAACCAATCACTAACCTAACACAGCCTGTGCCTCTCTTTTACTGCCTCCAATTGCTTCTAAGTGTTGTTGTTCCCTGTTTGCTCAGGTTTCAATAAATGGTGTTGTCAGACATTGTGAGCCTGGCTATTCCTTAATTGATTCTAAATGTCAGTATTGATTCAGGACAGCAGAGTGTGTAAGAGCATGAATATCGCCCTGACCTTCAACACTAATTGAGATCCTCTCTTAGGCTCATTCTTTCCAAGGCTGCCGATACACTGTGTGATTGCATTTGTCCACAGCCCGTTTATTAGCCCTTTTCGCTCTCCAGTGGGTTTCGCCGAATGAAAAGAAGAATCGTCTCCAGACCTTTTCTGATGCTTGTTTCCAACAGATCGCACAAATTAGATGTGCCAACAAATTTAAATCAAGAGTTTCGTGCTACTCCATTTTGCAGCATTATGCTCAACCCTGTCTGTTGCCATCTCAGTCGCCCTCCATCTGTCCCTTTGCATCTGTCTCTCTGCTCTCTTTTTCTGTTTCTCTCTTGGATGGGGCTGCAAGAGATGAAAGCTTTAGGGTGGAGCCTGTCACTTAGTTGAGCGAGAACACAGAAATACAGAGAGAAAAAAGGAGGGAGAGAGGGAAGATAAAGGCAAAAGCGAGAGGAGAGAAAAGACTGTCATATTGACCTTGTCTTATTGCCAGCCACGGTGGGAGGGGACGTGGGGTGGAGGGCTACTCGGGGAGAGAACCGGCGCTCCATGTGAGGAGGGAGAACACAGGGCTGCCGTTAAGTTGGCACGGCCTCATAAGGAAAAGACAACACAAGCTTTGTGTGTACATGTATATGTGAGATCACTGTGGAGGGAGGTAGACGGGTTGAAATGGAGGTATTGCAGACAGTGAGGGTTGGGGGCACACCCATATTTAAAGAAGCAGGAGCTCCTTGATGGTCCTGCTTCTGTGTTTGTCCCCCTACACACACACACACACACAAAAAAACACATCACGTCACTTCATCTGCTAATTGCCCTCTGCTGTTTTGTATTTCTCCCTCTTCCTGTTTTCTTCTCCTTTCAATATGCTTTGGTTTTGGAAGTTGAGCCCCTGCCCTGTTCCTCCCCTCTCTACGTAAACACACTTCCACTCACGTATAGAATCACATGCTAACAAGCACACACTAATGGAGGCACTTTCTGTTCAGAGCACATCTGGCTCTGTGTGCCCTGCTCCCCCTCCTCCTCCCCCCTCCTCCCCCCGTCCTCCCCTTCTCAGCTGTGTAGCATGGCCGGTGCATAGGTGTCACCTGGCGCTCTCCAGGGACAGGGAGTGGCCGTCCAGGAATTCTGGCATTAAGAGTTAGAAAAGTTACGACGCGGCGGTCGTGTCCGGCAGGCCTCGGCAACGCCACATAGCAGTAAAGAAAAGCAACCCGGCCGGCAGCCCACCCCCATGCCTTACCCCCAGTCTGCCAGTGGCCGTGTTGCATAAAGCTGTTGTTGGGGATCGTATTACCCTGGCTATTGAATAAAAAGACTTGCTTCCCAGGGAGTTCACTATGCACTGTTGGCTTATTGAGTTGCAAGCAAATGAAAGTGGCTGGGGTCAGTGTGTAAAGGGGAAAGGGGTTTGTTTCTCATGCGTGTGGTGCCATAATATCTCCATCCAGGAAATGACTGTGAGACAGGCGCACCCCTCCCATAGCTGGAGCGGTACCACAACGCTCTGAACTGGTCTGAACTCCATAACACACAGCCAGCATGCCGTGTGTGTTTATGTGTGTGTGTGTGTGTATTTGTACACGTATCCATGTCTGTATGGTTGTACACAAAGGCTGTACAGTCAGTGTGTTATGTGTGCTTGTACTGTGTGGCCCCATACTTCTTAGCCCTGATCCTTGAAGCTGTCATTGGAAGGACAGACCACATTGGCCCAGCAAACTGGTGCTGAAATATAGCCTGGGTTTGCTGCTTATCGTACCACAGTTTCCATACGCATGTCACCCCTATTAATCTGCCCTCAGCCTGCTGTTAACTGTGTGGGAGAGAAGAAGAGAGAAAGAGAGATTTCTGGACCTCCTCCCATTCCCTCCTACCCAGTGGCTTAGAACTGGTGCTGGGTTTTTACCAGTGAGGGAATACAGGATACAGACACAGCTGCTTTGTGCACTCAAAAGTGAGCTCGAAGCTCTGCTGGCTGTTTTGTAATATACTTTGATGCAGATGCAAGTTTTGGTGCACACTCTTCGGTCTCTTGTTTTGAAATGAAGTCATTTCTCTTAAGTCTTAAACTCTGACCTGGACTTTGGGGAGTGCCCGGCGGTGGCCTTTTGTTTATGTGTGTGTGTGTGTGTGTGTGTGTGTGTGTGTGTGTGTGTGTGCGCGCTGAGTGAACCTGGTATTTTAAAGATTTAGGCAGGTGCCAGTGCTTTGCATTCCTAACCTGACCTTGTGCTCATTTCTGTTGCCTTTAGGGGAGGTCTGCCTCTGCAAAGCTTGCAAACCAAAGCTGTGTGTGTCTGTGTGTGTGTGTTCATGCACCCCTGCACATAAGCATTACAAGTTTTCAGCTTTAAACTCGACTTCTTAAAGTTCCACAATCTCACTTTCTATCTTCTCTGAAGTGCATTTTGTTTGATAAGATCACTCTTTCCATGCATGCATCTCTACAGTGAAAAGACATTAGCATACCGCTGCATATCCATTATATGCACGCGCTGCTAACACATGTCATCTGCACAGCCTCAGCCGGGACATGCGGAGAAAAAGGGAAGTTTTTGTTTGGGAACGTATCTCCAGAGAGGGTGTTAACCTCTCAGCTCTGACAAAGTTACACCTCTTCAAATATCAGTAGAATTTCATACCTCAAGTCGAGCTGTGTGAGTCAGCTGGAATGACAGCACCCGGTGTGGGAGTAGCGAAGAGCCGTCACTTCCGAAACACAGACACTATCCAGCAACTCCGGCAAAACAGACACAGCTGGTCAGTGGGCCGATGAGAAGACGAGGAGCTGGGCTGTTGTGCTGTTTGTTCATCCACTATTATATTCATTCAAAAGATCCTTTATCAAAAATCACACCTTACCACATGAATGCAAAACAAAAACATGTTTACCCCAAGTTTCATTGTGAATACTGTAAAACAGTGCTATTAACTTTTATCGTGTTTTTTTTTTCACTCTATCACCCACCACCAACTCTGACAGCCTCAGACTGTTTTTCCTCCTTCTTTCTTTGGCTTCATTTCTTCTTTTCTTCTCCCCTCTTCCCCCCCACCTCCCTTCTTTCCTCTCCTGTTGCTTTCCTACTGAGCGTGGTGTGGTGACGCCCCTGCTTGGCTGGCAAGCCGACTCCAGACCCTGTGATTGCGCGCAGGAGTCGGAGGATTGCATCACTGCCTGTGGGGAGAGGCCACAGGAATGGACTGAAAAGAGGGGGTGGGGGGTGAGACGGCAAAGAGAGAGAGAGAGAGAGAGACAGACAGACATGTGGGGTTGATGAAGAAGAGGAAAGAGGAGAGTGCGACGACAGACGATGGGGATCTAGCCTGCGGAAGTGAAGAGGAAGTTGAGAAGGAATAGTGCAGAGGGAAACCAGGAGAGCTCATGTTTATGTGGAAGTATGGTAAAGAAATGATGAGAGGGGAGGAGTGTCACGCATTCAGTGGACTGCAGGAGGTGAAGAGGCCCAGCAGAGTTAGTGGGAGGCCAAAGTGAAGCAGGGTGGGGATGTCGCTCAAACCTCCTGAGTGCAAAGACAAACACATGCTTCTCTTCTCTTCTCTTCTCTTCTCTTCTCTTCTCTTCTCTTCTCTTCTCTTCTCTTCTCTTCTCTTCTCTTCTCTTCTCTTCTCCTCTCCTCTCTTTCCATGGATGGTGGCGGGCCTCCTGCTGCGTTAGTTGGTTCCCGCTACCCTTTGCAGCGCTATGAAACTGCAATGTTGTGAAATGCCCCACGTTATTGTAAGATTACTCACCACTCTTCAAAGCCCACAGTACTGTTGTGTGAAGTGCCTTAAGCATTGGAGCGAAGGGAAGGTTTACTGTTTAAACACTCTGAGTCATCGCCCCCAGGAGGATTATCCGTTTACCACTGATTGCTGCCCTGATACTACGGCATAGATTAAAACTATTTTAGTTGATTAAAAGCGTATGTAGCGTGATTTTGAATGGGAGTAGGTGGGAGAAACACTAACCAGTGACTCAAAACACATGTTACTACACGTGGGCCCTCAATCACGTACTGTATGTGTGTGTGTCGTGCAGCGGCTACTATGGGATGACAGTGAGTTGGGGGAAGTTTTCCTAGCCTCATGCCAATATGCAGCTTCTCACCCCCACTGCACCTGCCGCTTCTCTTTACATTCATTTTATTGGCTTTTTATTGCTGGAGTTATTTTCAGATGACACCACACTCAGTCCTTCCAATTTTGCATAATATTTGTTGTCCGTGTTAGACAAGTTAGTTTGCAGATGCAGTCAAACACAAAAGCAACTCGTTTTACACAAACTGAAGGTGCAATCTCCCTTGAAATCCACCCTTTCATCCTTCCTCTGCATCCATCCCCATTCCCCACCACATCAAGAGTCAAGTGAGGTCACTGTGTCGTGCAATAATCCAGGGTTTAGCAAGACATAAGGCTTACTGACACAATGTGAAATCTCAGTCAGCTGGCTTTTTATAGATCATTCGTGACCTAATCTCACTATAAGGCAGAATAAGTGGAATTGTTGTGCTGTCAGGTCTGCCTGATTGCAGCGTTCATTATGTCTTAGTCTTTTGCTACATTTGCAAGTAGTAGTAGTAGTTCAACCTTCTTGTTGGTCCAAGAAAGAAGATTCTGGTCTTACTTTTTTGCCATCGAGGTGTTCGTGGCATTTTCTGCAACTAAACAACCAGTTGCAGAGTAGACAATCTGCTTCCTGTTTACAGTTGCACACACATACCCAGTGGACGTGACTGGTCATGTGATATGCATTTTCTGCTATGTTAGTATTGCTTCTGATATGGAGCGCAAACCCCACTCTATACAGAGATTGTTTTTGTCTGTGGATGTAGCCATAGATTATGGTAATATGTCTCAAAACTAAATAATGCTGCAGTAATTTCCAGCACAAATGAATATTTTACATGATTGATTTAACTTTTATTGTTTCACTTAATTCTTTGGTTTATAAAATGTGAACAAACTGTGAAAAATTCTCACAGAGCTGAAGGCGAAAACATCGGATTCCTGGTTTCATCAAACTAACAGTCCAACAGCCAAATAGAATGAATTTATAATGGTGCAAAACACAGAAAATCAGCAAATCCTCACATTTGAGACACTAGAGTCATGTCATGTTTGGTCATATAAATAACTCTTTGATTATCTCAACAGCTGCCGATTAAATGTCTGTGGATTGACTCATCTGTTAAACACAGCTAGTGCTGCACATCCCAAAGTATTGCATCCTAACAAAAATGTGGACGTTCGTCCACGGAGAGGTATCGCTTTAAGCGTGTGCCCGTCCTTTCTCATGTAGCAGTCCCCTTTGACAACAAACCACAAGTGCGACCCGCCCTCCTGGTTCTGTGCCTCCCTCCCTGCCCTCTGCATGGAATTCCTCAGTGTCTGAACACTTTGGCTGGAGGCCATCGGTAGCTCGCTGAGAAGCTTCCTGTTGCACTCCTTCCCTCCTTCGCTCCATCTATCCCTCCATTTTTTCTTTGCTTCCTTCCTTCACTCAATCTCTGCCCTGCTCCATGTGTTCTCTCGGATTTCTCCCCGTCTCTCGTCCATCTCTATCTTTTCATTTTGCACAAGCATACTCTCTTTGATATGTTCCCGTTGTATACTCCTGTTCTCTTTTTTCAGTCTTCTGAAAGAACAAGCTAATCTTTTGCTTATTTCGCCCTGTGCTGAAGCAAACGCACGTGTCTTCATATTGCAGCCTCTGTGACTCCACTCCAACAACTGTCTTTTTCCTCAATAGCCCTTCCCCGATGGGACCGTGCATGCTGCTATTACATAATCCTGAGTGTGATCCTATATGCCTTTTTGCCACAGGGGGAGGAGGAAGGGCAGAAATTTAGACTGACAGTGAGAAACTACCAAGTTACTTAAACTTTTCTTCAACTTTTATTATGTTGATTAATCTCAGAGAAACGTTGTGAATACAGGAAATAATTCAGCAATGAATAAACCATTAAATCAAGGGAGGGCTGCACTACTAGGTGAGAGACGAATGAGATGAGAGGAGAAAAATATCAGAGAAACACTTTGAAAGAAGTTGAGCAGGGAAATTGAGTGAAAAACAAAAGCAAAGAGAACAGAGGGATAAAGAGAAAGAGGGAATGAGAGGCCCAGAGGAGGAGGAGTGGAAACTGAGGTTTCCTGTCTGAGGAGGCGGCTGGCTGAGGAGGACAGAGGCAGGGAAAAAAAAAATCTCTCAGCTGTGTGTGTTGTTTGGGTGTTGAGTGATCCATCAGGGGGTGAGGGGTGGAGGGTGTATGCGGGGGCTGTGGCTCGGGTGTGGATGTGTCAGTGGAGGTGGGGTCACTCGCAGCTATTACCTCAAGAAAAGTCAGCAAATCCCAGTAAAGCAGCCAGGGACCATATTTAGTCCTATTTTTTTGTTGTTGTCTCCTCCAATATCACTAACTCAACATAGTGACGACTGGATATTAACCTGCCTCACCTTCGTCAGACTTGTCTTTAGAGTTTGGTGCTAATGTGTGAAACGCGCTGCATCGCCTCCGTCTCTGACTAATCTCGTCTGACTTTGATACGAATCCATTTAAATCTGGCTGTTAAGAAAAAAAAACCCGCAAAAGGGGAATCGCTTTACTTTGAAGAGTGGAAATGCTTTGATCACCTAAATCCGATTATTCACAGAGTATTGTGTGCATAAAACCCGCTTGAAACGTGCCAACTTTGTTTATACCTCCTTGGCCTCAATAGCAGATGTAGAACCCAAATGGCAGGGGTCAGAGGTCGCACCACACCCTCGCCTCACTCAGTCACCTTTGACCCTGTCCTTCCCACCTGGAGGATGGAAAAAGCAGCAGGTCTAGACACGAGCAGAGCTGCAGCTGTGGGGTTTTACACATCACTGCTAAACCAGAGAGAGAGAAGCATATTTACTAAACAGGGCTGTTTTACCTTCCCTTCATTAAATGTGGCCACTGTCAATGTCGCACTTCTTTACATTTCTTAAGTCACCTTTTGATTCAGTAACCCTTGAATGAGAAACCCTATATCAATCCTAAATGATGCTGTAGTAACCCCGTCGATACTGGATGTTTGACGATTTTTACTTTTTGCTATGCACATTGATATTTTAATTAATCTTACGAGACTGAACTGTCTGATTTTTCAGTTTTGAACATAAACGTGGTTCATAATTTCTGCCAGCTACCTCCCCCCCTCTGCCCCCGGTCCTGGATTTTAACATAGCTACCATATGCACTTAACTTTGCACTACAGCCACTGAAGTACATAGGTGGTTTTATATATTATATGTTGTATTTTATTTTCTACAGCATTTAATTAATCTATAATATTTATTTTAGGTGAGAGAGAAATGACTTTTTGATTCTTCTGTAAGTCCTAGACATACAGAGAACTGACAATAAAAATTAAATCTAGAATAATTTTGACGGCCCTTAAACTTTTATTTTTAAATAATAACCATTTAAAGAGCTAAGTAAGTAAGAGATGTTGTTCCTATATTATCATAAACATACATTAGATTTGTTAAAAACTATAATTGTCAAATTGTTGAACCGCCATTGAACTGTCCTGCGGCCAGGTCAAGTAACACACAACGGCCTACTGCGACCACAAAATACAGGTTTATAGAGGAAATGCATGATTATAATATAATCGTTCCCACCGTGCTGTTTCTCTTTCTCGCTCTCTCCCTGAGTTTTCTGTGTGTTTGTGTGTGAGAACGACAAAAAAAAGAGAGCAAAGAGCCCCGGGGAGAGATGGCTTACCTCCTACAGACCACCTCCCAGGGTCACAGCAGGAGGGAGATTAAGTTACAGCCAATCTCAGAGGGGGGTGTGTGTGTGTGTGTACGCGTACGCACACACACATTAGGCACACAGACACACAGGCACACAGACACACTCTCGCTCTGAAACCCTCGCAGAAACCAAAATATTACAAAATGCCATTTTATACCGTGGAATATAATCATCTTAAAGCTCACGGTTTTGATACTCTCTGATGCTTTTTGTTGGCGCTCGTTCCTCCGCCATGGGACCGGGCAGACTGAGCCGGAACATGAGCCTCCTCACTGCAGATTTCCTCAGATCAGACCGAAGATCAGTTGGTCAGAGCGTGGTTGAGAGGGTCAGCGCTGATCCGTGTGAGCCTATAGCCTCGGAGCGGGAAGGTGCTGAAAAAACGCTGAAACACGCCTCCCTTTGACCTCTCCTCCTGTGCTATCTCACTCATCAACCAACTGCCACCTCTCCCACACCCTCCAGCCTCTACCCACACACACACACACCTCATCAAAGTGACCTGGGGTGGTAATTTAATTTAGTACTCAGGTGGGGAAAGGTTATGCAAGATGGGATAGATGATGGGAAATGCCAAACGAAAACCTCTCTTTCAGGACTTCTTTTCCTCCTCCACTTCCTCCTCACTCTCGCACATCCTCACTGTGGCCCCCTTGGTCATCCCTCCTCTCTCCCTCCTCTCTCCCTCTCTCCCTCTCTCTGCCCCGTTCAGCTGCTGTAGCCTGTGTTTACTCTGCTAGAGAGAGAGGAGAGGGCCCAGAGAAAGGGACAATGCAGCCTTTCAGAAAGACCGTCGACCCCACGGCCGAGCAAGGAAGTCTGCATGGGGGCCAGCCAACACCCGTTCCCCAAACTTCACAGCCACCCGCCACTGAGCTTTACACACACACACACACACACTTGCATATCTTGCTGTCATCCACACAAACACACACAGACACACACACACACATAGACAACACCACACTCTCTCCTCTTCTGTATCATTCTCTCACTCGTTCACCCTGTCTCTTTTGTTTCTACATTTCCCACAAACCCTGCTCTCAGTGACCGTGGCTGTTTGGAGCATGCAGTTGAGATCCCCGTAACTCCAATCCAAGATCCACACACACACTGTGACTCACTTCCCAGCCAAGTTTCTACTATTTCTGCCCTTAGAAATTAATCGCGAGGGTGGTCTGAGGTGAAACCCAGCTACATACGGTGACTGATTCACTGGGAGCTGCCGTGGGATCGCGTTGGTGTGGTGTGGTGTAGACTGCGCTGTGTCTGTTGTAGATATTTTATGACCTGCTGAGGTTCTCAGAAGTCAGAGTGAGTTTCATGTGAATTTTGTTTGTTATGTTTGTTTCTGTGCAAAAAAGTACGCACACACACACACACACACACACACACACACACAGCGGTACGGACCAGTGTGTGCTTTCAGACACATTCCTAGAACTAAAACTCACCACTCCAGTAGGCTAGTACTTGCTCTATATGTGATAACAAGACATAAATCCATTAACTGAATTTCCGTATTCACATTCATATACACATAGGCTACTATATCATTGGTGTATCATGTCTTATAGAGCTGAAGCTATTCATTATTTTTCTCATAAATGAATCTGTTATTATGAGTGAGTTAAATGATTAATTCATAGTCAAATATCTTTCAATTTAATTTTCTGTCAGCTGTCTAATAATGGATTTTGCACTTGACAAAGGCCTTGGCCGAAACGTTGTCAAATAAACCTCGTGTGCGGCGTTCTTCTTTTCTTTTCTCAACTTTATCCATCGCCAGCACCTCTACAATTACGGTGTGCGTTGTTCCTCATCCTAATAATGGATTTATCCCAAATATTTTCAGCTTGATTATGTTGAAGTGATCAGTGATCAGTAGCAATTTCATGTGTTTTAAATTGTTTAGGAAAATAGAAAAAACAGTCACATTCCAGGCACATTCATTTACTAGAACATAAAGGATACAAGATTTTATGCTAAAATAAATAAATTGTTCAGATGTCTTGTTTACAGCAGCATGCTGCCAATTTAAAGTAGTGTCCCTTCAACATCATGCTACAAGATGGCAGACTAATACAATGCTTTTTATGATATAGAGGGAAGGACACATTTTTATGAGACTGGCTGTTGTTTGCATGCAATGGGATAGGTACAGAAGCCTGTATAATAAATTGGAAAGATGAGCTATAGTCTATTATGGGGGTATAGTAATGGTTTGCACGTGGAGCAGCTGTCTGAGAAGAACTTTTGTGTTTGTGGAGACCCCCGTCTTTGTCTCACAGTGAGAGATGTCGGATCATATGATCTGAGCTGCCAAACTCATTTATATTCATAATGATCCAGCAGTCCCATATCTGTTTCTCATTGTGTTTTTATAGCATTGGTTTATAACAGTGATGGGAGGCCAGATTGCTGTTTGTCCCTGCAGTGGATGAGAGCAGGATTTACTGAAAGGTTAAGCTGATCCCCGGTCTCCTGGTCTGCATCTCAGGGTAAGGGCTTTTACTCGTTTAAAGTGGATGACAGGCGATTTTCTGCTACTTTAGCCAAACAATAAAGCCAAAACTCTTGGCAGCCTGTGCGGTAGGAGTTACAACAAGTTAGTCATATCCACCCAGTTCAGAGGAAACAGAGAGAGAGAGAGCTGTGGTATTAACCGCAGCTCATTCTAAATGAGGACCATATCCGCTCTGACAGATCTAAACATGTTTATTTTCACAGCTAATGACAGCGTTTGCCCACAGAACAAACTCTCTACGGTCAAAATGATCATTAGAGCGACTGCCAGAGATACTCCTCGTAATCATTACGCACTTGACCTGGGTTTGACTGATGATTAAATCTAAATTTAACAGCCTGCACAGGTGTAACTGGATACATTTAGCAACATCTAGGACATTGTCTATGACTATGACAATATTAATCAGTAAAACAATGGACAGATACACTCCCCAGAGCCCTGACTGTAGCTGTTAAATGTCAAAATCATTTAAAGGATGTGTTCAAGTCAAGTTCTGTCAAGTCTGTATTAACTCACATGCCTGTGTAGTTTTGAGTTGTTAAGAGTTGTTTTTGAATCATAAAAGAGGTGGTGTGTTTGATTTTGCCGATCACCGGCTGCAGCTTGTTGGAAATACCTCGACTCTGTACGAATAAAAGCCCTGATCCTGGTGCAGCACTGCCATGCCTCTGTGGGGGCTTCCCTGCTTCTTGTGCTTAAATGATCTTTGACATTTCAGTGTCACTCTAAAGTCGGCATCAAGGGAGACCTGTGGGTCGGTGTTTGTCATTGATCTGTAATCAGATAAAAAACCAAAGGTTATTTGTCCTAAGTTGTTTCTCTGTGTGCATGTGAGGAGCACGAGTGTGCACCCCCCAATACACACACACACATATACGTATGTACATATTGTAGAGAGTATATATGCATCAGCACAGCGAGATCTCTTCGATAAAGTCATAATGCTGCTCTGTGTGCATCTTCATACAGTATGTTCCTCTGTTTGTATCGGTACATGTGTATCATCATCCTCTTATCTGTGGTTGATTGAGTCTGTACACCCCTCTCCCACACCCTCTGGCTATGTGTGTGTGTGTGTGTGTATGAATATGTGTGTGAGCTGGTGGCCGTCCCTCATTGGGCTGGTGAACCTGGTGACCTCTCAGCTCCGTGCCTCCCAGACACAAGGGCTTCTCATGTGGCCCCTGGCCAGTCGCTCTCAAAGCCCACCATTCACTACCAATGGTGGCTTCTATGAGTGTGTGCCGGCATGTATGTGAGGGAGAGAGGGAGGATGGGTGAATTTGTTGAAATTACAGTTTGATTCATTACTTGTGTGTGTATGTGTGTGTGACTGTGTGTGTATCAGTGTGTGCTGTGCCCATTACATGCACACTGGGAGCTGTTCTGCATGAACCTGAGCAGGAATATAGGACACACTGCAACTGTGCGTGTGTTTAGATGGAAAATGCTTTGAGGAGATTTGTGTTTTTGTGTGTGGGCCTGGTGAGAAGGAGCAGTGAACCCTAACACATTGTGTTGAATGGAAAGCTCGGCTATAAACCAGTAGCACCGTACTAGCACCACCTGTATATGTGAGGCAGGAAATCTCAGATAAAAGAGAATACAGGATCTGATTTGGAAGCTTAAATGTGATTTAAACTCGTGTAAATCCTTTTAACTTCTGTGGTTCATCTATAGGTGTGTGATTGTGTATTTATTTGCTAAATTCCTGGCATAGTACAACACGGTGATGTTGGGTCAGTCCGGTGGCTGAGGAACTCAGAATGACAGCTAGATGAACCGTCCTGCCCACAAGCCTCAGGCTGGGTCCAGAGGTCAGTGTGTTTAGAGAAGGGAGGAGGTGGATAGAGCGGGTGCAGCTGGAGTTGAAGGCCTGGGGGGGTTTAGCTGGTGGGTCTTAAAGGTCCAATGTGTCTGAAGGTGCACACTGTGGGGGGTTGGGGGTGGACTGGGGTATAGCGGGTGATGTGACAGGGTGCAAGGGCCAGTGACTGGCCGAGGGGTAGGGTGAAGCAGGGCCGACTGAGGGTGACCATCTGGATTGGATTGTAGACATTCCTCAGGAAGAGTGTGTGAGTAAAGGTCAGTGTGGAAAAAGAGGAGGGGGTCACCCAGATCTCAACGTGTGCATGTGCATGTTTATTTTTCTTCGGCTTAGTCAGTGTTTCAGTTTACAATTGTGGTGAGTTTACCATTGTGTGAGAGTATTTCTCACTCAGTGGGACTGTGGAATGTGAGAAACTTTCAGCAGCATTTCACGTGGGAAATGTTGCAGGTGAGAGAATCTGTCTCAACGCAGCATTTTATTGTACGTTATGTCTGTGTTTGTATGAAAAAACAAGTTATCCTACATTTTCCCCACTTGGCCGAGCTCTGACGATCTGCTATTGGCTGTTTGTGCAGGTGGGAGGTCGGCGGGTTGTGGTCATGCTGTCCCTGGACGAGCCCCTGGACCTGAAGCTCCCTCGGCGGGCCAACGGGCGGGACAGAGGGTCTCGCTCGCCCCCCCTCTCCCCGCTGCACCCCAAGCGGGCTCGCCAGCTCCGCATGGCGGACGACGGCACCGCAGTCATAGAGCCAGCCTCGCCGGCTTCTCCACACACCGGTAGGTCACCTTGTGATGAAAACCAAAACACAAGTGTGTGCTTGACAGAAGAAAAAAAAAGAGCGACTGAGAGCAGTGTCTTTATGGAGAGCTCATCTTACCAGGTGTGTGTGTGTGTGTGTGTGGTTATGTCAGGTGTGCAGGTGGTCCCTCATGATCGAACAGACACCCCCACCCCCCCTGCGGTGGACCTGAGCATGTCTCCCTCCTCTCGCCACACCCCCAGCTCTCCAGAAATGACCAACGGCAACTACATCCCCTCAGGGGTGAGTACAGCACAATGCAGCTCAAACACATGGAACTACACACAGGGGTGGGTACTGTACCTGAGGATTATTTATTTTAGAAACTAATGACTTTTACCTCGCTACATTTAAAAACACAAGTATTTCTTGGAAGAACTTTTACTTTGAATCAGAGGTTTTAGTCAGTGGAATTCATTTTCCTTTATTCTGAAAATGGGCTAGACTGTACAGTGTTCATCATCACATGAGAAAAACCACTCCAACACTGTCAGCCATGTTGATCTTCTGCATTTTCAAACATGTATCTGAAGTCCATGTCTGAACCTTTAGAAAGAAAGATCGATTCTCTTAGTTTTAAATATTTTTCTTATTTACCACAAACAACGTCATCAGTGAGAAACAAGAAAACAGAAGTTGCTCCTTCAGGCTTGGTATCAGATCCTACAACAAACCTTTTATTCTACAGGTTCTACAGTTCATCAGTAGTTTGTTTCATTAGAGTCATTAGGTTTTGTAAATGTTTAAAATACATTTGAATACCTACGTAGTTTTTACAGCAACAACTCCAGTACTTTGACAGCAATATTTGACCAAGAATCTTTACTTTGACTCAGGTATTGAAGTTGTTTACTCTGTCCCTCCTTCTATCTGCTTTTATTTTGCCGACTAAGACCTCTGTCACTTCCACTTGTTTTCTTCGTACATTCTTTCCTTCTCACCTCAAAGTTGCAGAAAAATAAATAAACACAGGTTTTCGGTGCATTAGTGAGCGGCCAACACTTTTCTGCCCTCAGCAGAGACCGACTCAGGCTGGTGGAGTGAACAAATCAAGAACAACGTCGGGTTGTGTCATACTCTCCATCAGGCCGCGCAGAGGGGTGGGAGGCCCATGTGTGTGTGTGTGTGTGTGTGTGTGTGAGGGAGAGAGAGAGGGTGTTAGCTCTTATCAAACACCTCTTGTATCCCCAACAAGTGCCTCTGTCTGTGCGACTTGCACTCAGTGGCCCCACTGGCATGACGTGTGTGTGTGTGTGTGTGCCTGTGTGTGTGTATGCTTGCATGAGTGTGTGTGTGTGTACATGTATAATCCGATTTAAGACAAGGTACGGCCATGCAGACCTCACGCCGCCTAATTCAATTCCCTCCCAATTGAATTGAGACACATTGGCTGGGACCATTGAGCCCACGTCCCACCGAGTCCTCCATGGCCCCCCAACCCCGCCGCTACACACACACACACGCACTCCACACTTCACTTATCCCCCGTGGACACAGATAGGACACTTTCTCTCCCTCATATACACAATTAAGTGCCTCTTATAGAGAAACAGCTGCACACACTCACGCTCACATGTTCTCTCCCCTACAGCATCTCACAAAGCAGCTCACATAGTTCTGCATGCAGAGGCAGAGAGCTCAGCACAGGGAATTGGCCTAATTTTACGAAATTTGTCACATACACATTTCTGACATAGCTGAAGACGATGAGACAGCCGCAGGATTGTGATCCATTTGCACCCTTTTTCTCTCACTCTCTCCCTGCTTCCCTGCTCTCACACGACAGCTTGGACTTATGTGTCCCTTATTCTAAATTCAACGTTTCATCCAGGCTCCTCTCCTGTTTTCTACCCAAGCTGGGTTACACTGTGTGTGTGTGTGTGCATATATGTGCGTGTGTGTGTCTGAGCCGGTGCATTAGCTCTTTGAGCCCTAGCTGAGATTCAGTGAATCTTACAGCTCCCATGCTGAGCTGAGGGATGTAGGGAGGTTTTGTAGTACGCAGCGGGTGACTACAAGAAAGAGAGCAGAGTGGATTTTTGAAGGAAAAGATGAAGATCAGCAGTTCTGTACTCCATTGACAAAACAAGAGGTTTTGTCTGCACGGTGCACATTATTGAATAGTTTCTCCGGCGAAGTCATCGGCACCTTCATTTATCTTCCTCTTTCCTGCTTTATACACCACTTGCTCTAAAGCTGTAAGCATCATCATGCACCATTCTCAACTGTACCTTCAAAGGGATTTCACAGCATCAGTACTCATTGCCTCAGCTAAAAAAACACAGTCTTGTCTTGGTTGTGATGTTTTTGTTGTCTTTGTGAGGCTTCAGTAAGCACCCATACATTTAATTTTCAGGCCTTAATGCGTTACAGACAGACAACGTGATCTAAAAGGCATAGTGCAGCAGACTGATGAGTTTTGCACCTTTTCTTCTTTTCTCTTTTTGTTTATCAGAATTCTCACATCTCACAGGCCTTTCAGTTTTTTGTGCCAATCGGAGCTGGGGCGGGACTTCACCTGCCATCCTCCATGTTCATTGGCCAAACGAGCGACACGAGGGCCTCGCCTGACCTGTCGGCAGATGAACAACTGGCATGCCGCTGGAGGAAGGTAAGGCCTCTGATATTAAAGGAAAGCCCAGGGCCGGCCCCTGGCATAAACACTCTATGCGGTTGTTTAGGGCCACAGCCGTTAGGTGGGGGGCCACATGATCAGAAAGGTACCGGGTTCATTCAAGTCATTTAAACATCCTGAGGTCTGCACGTGCACGCTGTGATCTTTATATGTAATTTGAAGTCAATATTCAGCTTCTTTTATCTCACATTTGAGACATTTGGTGAAAATAGAACGGCAGAACGACAACATTTGTGCTCAAAAAGCAATCTTACAAAATTTCATTTTAGACTTGTTTTCTACACTTATCTATAATTACTGTATTCATATCCTATTTCAAGCACCAAAACAGTTCATTCTCATGACTGAAGGTGTGTTTTCACAAGGGATTTGAAATTTTTCAAAAAGCAGACCTCAAATTTCCAGCATTTGGCCTAAATTATTTCTTTATACAGTGTTCTAGGACAAATTGAAATTGGCCTCAGTGTGCTTACAGCGGAGGTTCTAGACATAAAACACTTGAGTATTGTTACATCTGCAAGTATCTTAAAAAGATAAATTTAAGAAAATATGTAAAAGTCGAGAAAATGGCCTCAAACCTCAGAGGGCATAAACATGTCTGTATTCAGTTTTAAGCAGTGATTTGGTGTTTGCGCTTAGAGTGCAGGGCCACAAACAAAAATCTTGTTTAGGGGGCCACCAAAATCCTAGAGCCGGCCCTGGGAAAGCCGTTGAAGCCAAACCAGGATTAGATAAAAATAGCGGCATCATCACCATGAACTTGAAATTTGCTGACTGTTTTCCCTCCTCCAGTGCCATCTGCTCTTTGACTCCCTGCAAGACCTGGTCGACCACGTCAACGACTTCCATGTCAAGCCTGAAAAGGATTCTGGGTACTGCTGCCACTGGGAGGGCTGTGCTCGCAAAGGCAGGGGGTTCAATGCCAGGTGAGAAAATGATACAGCTGGGTGATTTGTAATGTGCACGTACAAGTAAAAGGGAGAACAATGAAGATGATGATGAACTAATGAACTAATTTTCGTTTGGTTGCAGGTACAAGATGCTCATCCACATCCGCACTCACACTAATGAGAAGCCGCACCGCTGTCCCACCTGCAACAAGAGCTTCTCACGTTTGGAGAACCTTAAGATACACAACCGCTCTCACACAGGTTAGTGGTAGTGAGTAGCAAAACACAAAGAGACATTCCTTTTCAAGCAAGCTTTTAGTTAAGGTTCCCTTGTGCATATTATTGTCAGTGTTCGGCAAGATGAGGAACTGTGTCATGTTGCTTTATTATAATCCTATACTGTATGTCTTTTTTATTGTGTCAGTATCCAGTACTGTATGTGTTTTATCATGTCTTTTGTCTTTTCTGTGTCATTTAAAGCACATTAATTCTACGCCTGGCGTATGAAATGTGCTATATAAATAAATTACTTACTTACAAAAAATGTGGTTAGATATGGGTAGGGTTCAAATTTAAGCTTTTAATTTATGGAGTTGGGGGATCAGGATCCTTGGATATCAGATGTCTTATTTATTCTTTATTCTGTATAAAACATTGGAATCATCTTTCCCCCCTGCAGGTGAAAAACCCTATATTTGTCCATATGAGGGCTGCAACAAGCGTTACTCCAACTCCAGCGACCGCTTCAAACACACACGCACGCACTATGTGGACAAGCCCTACTACTGCAAGATGGTGGGCTGCCTGAAGCGCTACACAGACCCCAGCTCTCTCCGCAAGCACATCAAAGCCCATGGTCATTTCGTGGCTCAGGAGCAGGGGTCCCCGGGTGGGGTGGGCTCCCTGCTGAAGGGGAGTCAGAGTGGAGGACCAAGTGGAGGAGGAGGGGGGAAAGAGTCAGAGCTTTCCTACGTGAGCGGGGCCCACATCATCATCCCGAGCGCAGCAGCCGCTCTTCTTGGGGGCCACGCTCTGCAGGGCCTCAGCGGCGCCGTGCCCCTGTCTCCCCTCAGTCCTCGGCCCCTGGACCTCAGCTCCCTCGGTTGCCCCAACTCGCCTCCAGGCAGCCTGGGGGGCGCGTCCATCCTGTCCTTCAACGGCTCCCCGCTGGGCCTGGCCAAGTCCCCTCTGCTCTCCCAGGCCTTCTCCTCCTCGGCGCTGGGCCTGCCCATGATGCCCATGCTGGGGGCCGCGTCCGAGCGCAGGGTCCAGAGCCAGCAGGCCAAGAAGGGCCAGGGGGGGGAGGAGCCTGAGAACGAGGTGACTGGGGGGGTCCTGAACCTCTCCACGGGAGGGTCCCATGATCCCCTGTCCTGGGTGGTCATCCCTCCTGGCACTGTGGTGCTCAAGCCGGCTGTGGTCAACTGATGCACACACACACACAGATATACGTATACACACACATTCCAGAAGAGCTCAGGGGGGTTGGGATGGGAGGGGAGGGGGAACGCCATAGCGAGGGTACAGGCGGTCAAAGGTGGTGATGGGGGGTTGACTCGCACAATCAAATCAAGGCAATGCATTTCAGAGAGAAAACTATTGAGAAACCTATCAAAACAATAGATAACACTACACCTCACATGAATTAACAATACAACGCAAGCCTCTTTTATTGTTGGGAAACCAAGAGGCCCAAGAACTCTGTCTGTTCAGGAACGCGTGTGTGGTTTGACTCCTCGTTGCTTATTTTATACTCTATTCATTCCTGTTTGCTGGTTCTGTGGACAGGGACCATGGACACGACAGTCTTAGCGCTCTGTCCTGCAAAAGTCCTGATTCATTGATGAATATTTATATGACTGTATACTTCATTGACAGTGTGCCTCCAGCTTAGCAGTGAGATAGATACACCACGAAAACTGAATGACGCACTCACAGTTGGGCAAACTTGCACATAATAGGAAGATTCTCCACAGTTGATTTTTTTAAATGATGACCTATTTTTCACAGGCTGCTGTGATTAGTATGATTCAGACAAGCTTGCCGTACCAAAGCAAGTGAACTCAAAACCCGTCTTGGATTCTGTGCAGAAGGCGCGAGTCTCCCGCCTCGGCTCCGAGACAGTTCAATTAAACACAGCACTTAATAGTGTCAACTGGTTATAGTATTGAAACCTCAAAACTGCTGCTAACTTCTAAGCTTCCCCAGTGTAACATAAACTGGGAGAGAGCACTTTTGACAATCTGTCCCCACTTTGGGGAGGGTGACCAACACGGACCAGCCTAGTCCACCAGAATGTGTGCCAGGCGTGCAGACTAGGGGCTTTTTTAGGGCACAGAGCGATCTGAGGACTTAACACAGACAAATGGTGTTACATCACCTGGCAATGACCAATCATTACTTCCTCAACTACACAAGTGAAATTCAAGCACTGATGTGTCTGGCTCCCCCCTCTGGACGGACGCGGTACACGACATCCTGCTTTCCATTTACAGAAACGAGCACTGTGTTTTGCTCCTGGATTGTCCAGCTGCTTTCCCGTAATTGAATCAACACGGCCAGTTTGTGTATGAAAGGGCCACTGTGGTGATAAACACTAGTGTCTTGTATTTTTTAAAAGTGACCCGACCCAAAACCAGCTGTGAAAAGCAGGTGGTCGTCGAGTCGAAAAGCCCAACTTAGCCTCGGTCAGTTGAAGTCTTGACCCGAGTTCAACATCTCTTCACGCTGTGCCAAAAATACCTGGAGAGGGTAAAGTGGGATGTCCGTATTGTGCCACAGAGGGGGGTGTGATGCACTCAATGCCACAGACAGCTGGACTGACTTGGAAGCCACACTATTGCAAACTGCCTCATTTTACTCTGTCCAAAGGGGCAAAAAAAAAGAAAAAGAAAAAGAAAAAAGGACTCATTTGACTTCTGGGAAAACTTTTCTCATGGTTCGATTAAGCAGTCAACATGCACTTACCACAAACTACGTATATTCCTTACATGTTTTTATGAAATGTTACTGCTAAGTCATGGTTCTTTTAAAAAAAAAAAAAGAGAAAAGTTTGCTCTTATTCCATTTGGCTGTGGGGTCCTTCCAGGCTTGTGTTGTGTTAGTGCTAATGCATGTATGATGTTGACTGCTGTCTCGGCAGAGGAGAGGTGGGGGCACACGAGAGGATTCATCACAACACGAGGAACATTCCTTCAAGAGACTGACACACTCAGCCCTCCTCTCCCCATTATGCTTATGTTGTTGGCGGTCTTTACTTTTCCATCGCCCAGTCTTAGAACATCATTAGACATCAGTTTATTGCTGTTTTGTATTTTTGTCTTTTTTTTTTTTTGCTGTTGTTCAGACGAGACATTTTTTCTGATGTTGACGTTTGCTTCTTGTGTTCTGCGATGGCTGCTCTGCAATCAGCTTTCTGCTGTTGAAGGCGAGTCTTTCAATGGGGATGAGGAGAATAAGAGAGGGAGAGGTTTTCGGTGGTTCTCCACAGGGCAGCGGTTCCCAACCTGGGGTGGGGTGGGGTCCTGCATGGGAGTAAATCTGAAGCAAAGCAACAGTGTCAATTTGGTCCAGATTCCTGTATGAGTTTCCCATGAGATTTTGCACAGACATTCATGGTACTCAGAGGATAAACCCTAATGATTCTGGTTATTTCCTGACTTTCTATAGGATATTTTTGGATGGATTGTGATTACATTTGGTCTCCCTCATGATTTAATCATCATAATTTTAGTGAACCCTTAACCTCTCATCTATGATTTTCCTGTTTGTCCAGTTCTTTGGATTATGACCAAATAAATACAAAAATAATGTAATTCCCATCAGCTTTGCTAACTTTTGCTTAAGATCAGTGTCGGCGTGCTTACACACTTCACTAGAACTAAAATTAACTAAAATTTAGCATGTTACATGGTCACTGTGAGCATGTTAGCATGCTGCTGTTAGCATTTAGTGGCTCTGTACAGTCTCATAGAGCAGCTACTAGCATGGCTGCAAAGTTTTAAAGTCTTTGTCCTGAAATATTCAATATGGGTACCAGTTCATAGCTGCAAAACGCTTTAAGGGAAACAATTGCAGGAGAAACCACTGTTCTGTTGAGCTGCTCAGATCATGTATAAGCTTATAAATTGTAATATTGCTTCATTTTAAGGTCTCATAGTCCTTAAAGGTTGGAAATCACTGCCCGAGGGAGGAAATACAGTAGACCAAAGGACATCACACTCCTCAGTGACGATCACATTGGTGTATCAAGGATAATTCAGATGCGATATGGGCATGAATAATTTAACAAGTGCCCTGACACTAAATTATCCTGGATATGGAAACGCTGCTACCTTGATACCTGACTTTAATTTCCAGTCAGCTTAAGGGGAAAGCACGGAGAAATTACATCTGACTGTGAAAAGGCAGGCAGCATTGGTGGTGGTGGTGGTGGTGGTGGGGGGCGTGCCGTGCCGTGAGAGTAAAGAGAGAAAGAATTGGCTTAATGAATAAATGAATGGACAGGGGATAGCGAGAGATGAGGGGGAAGGCTGTGTGCCAGCAGAGGGAAAAGAGGCAGAGGAGGATAGCTGCGCTGTGCAGCCGCCCTCCATCTGGCCACCTACCCAGCAAACGGCCCTTTCGGCTCTGAAGTCACTGGCTGTGCTGTGCCCAATGTGGCAGCCACTCACAGGCATACCAGCCTGCAGAAAACTAGGCCACTGAACTCTATCTGCCCTCTGGGTTTTTTTCTTTCTTTCTTTTTTTTTTTTTTTTTACAGATTAAACCCAAAAGGCTCAGCTCCCCCACCTCCTGGTCACAAAGCTTTTTTCTTTTTCTTTTTTTTTTAACCAGAGATGGTGGTGGTGGGGGGGCAGGCCAACTAACAAGCTGCAGTGACAGTAAAACAAAATCAAATACAATCTGTCCTGTCTGAGAACGAGCTCTGTGTTCGGCTGCCCACAGGTCTTTCTTTGAGCGCTCACAGCAGAGATGAACTGCATACCTGTGTTTCTGCCTCGGTAATTCTTAGTCATCATTATCTCAGACACCCACTGCCCCCAACAAACACACACTCACACAAACACACACTCATACACACACAAACACACTCACACACATACAGTGGCCTGTTTCTGGGCCGGGTATTGAAGTGAATCTCCCGTCGTCGTGAGTGAGTGGACAATCCGCGCGCGTGATGTCATCAGAAACAGGTGTTAAGTAGGCTAGACATGGTTTCCGTGGCAACAGTGAAACCCACAGATGCAGCAGCTCTCCTCCTCCTCCTCCTCCTCCTCCTCCTCCTCCTCCTCCTCCTCCTCCTCCTCCTCCTCCTCCTCCTCCTCCCTGTCTGTCTCTCCTCTGCTGGTCGAAGCCAGGGACAGAGACTCGGCGCAGCGGCAGAAAGCTGAATAATACGACACGGATCCTCACAGGATCCACATCTTTTCAATATTAAATAAGCTGTATGACCCATTAACCCTTTGAGCTCAGTCTGTTATAAACTGCACTTTTGTAACCCCCCCCCACACACCCCCACCCATAGCATATGTAGATCTGGGGATGCTGCCACATCCTTTCTCACTGCAGAGCGTTATTCACCAGTCAATTTGAGAACCAAGAGTTAATTGTAAAAACCTTCAGTGGTTAAAATGTCTGAATTGAAAGTCTTATCTTTTGTTGACAATATAAAAGCGGTACTTGCTCCTGGAGATTTTAAAAGTAACCCTTGTTTAATGCTATGAAAGTGGAACTGAAATCCAGGGCACAAAAAATTGTGTTAGCTAGCTAGGTCAGTGTCTTTGTAAAGGGGTGCCATTGAGTGAAGTGCCACAGTGTTGCACAAAGGGTTAATGATAAGACTAAGGCCATGCATGGCCTGTTCCAAGTTATGTTTTTTGCACATTTGTGAGATATTATGTCAGTATTTGAATTTTTCCAAGTGCCTTTTTATTATAGGTGAAAATATAGAAGTTATACGCTATATAAAAAAATGATTATATGAAAATATATTTTTCCTGGCATCATGTTCTGTGGTTGAACATGCAGAATTTTAGAGTTGTAAAAGTCTCCAATTGGTACAACATAGCGGTGTTCTCCTGTTTTAGAGGAATTTTATTACGATATTGATAATAATGTCAATGAAAAAAGAAATGTTTAATAAAGTTGCATTTGATACAACTTGTGTTTTCATTTCTATCCCAGATTTGCACTTTATATTATAGAAATGTGTGTATTCATATCAATTCAGGATAATGTTATTCAGTCCCTTTATAGCAATATGTGAACATAGTCACACTTCACCTTAATAACAACATATTTCCCTAATTTATAATCAACAAGCTGAAGACTGTGACATATAACAGACATAAAAGTATTCTTTGTGGATTTAAATTATTGCAAACCATATATTATGACAACAAAAGGAGATCTCCATTTGAGATTAAATTCCCACAAACTGGCAAAGTCAAGACTAGAGAAAAGGAGGAGGCTTTTATTGGGTTATAATTTACAGAGGACAGGGAGAGGAAAGAAAGGGTGAGCATTTCATACTTCATGTTTCCGTATTTTGCTGTGACGGTGGCTTTTCTTGTTGCGATTGAATACTTAGTTCCTCGTCTAGACGCTCTTTAGCTCGCACCACCTAGACACAGAGAGAGAGAGAGAGGACACTTTTAAAATAACCAGATTACGCTGTGCTTCTTCTCCCAGGGCACAGAGGAGTTGGTGGGAGATAAAAATAGTAACAATTTCATTTCCAACATGGCTCAGCTCAATGAGTGGATTTCTCCCGACATGCCGAGAGTCACACGAGTCATAATTTGATATTTATCGCGGCCACAAAAGCAGAAAGTGGTCATTGTTTGGATGTTATGAGCAAAACAAGTAAACAGAGTGGCAAAGAGCAGTGCTGGTTGTAATTGTTACCAGCTGCACAAGCTCCAACACTGTATCTTCACTCCATCAATACTGATCCAACAAAAACCTCAAATTCCTGGGAGTGAAAACAGTACAGGGATAAAAAAAAAGTACTTTTCTGTTGTGTTTTTATGCTTTCTTTGAATCTGAGAGTTGCAGCTGCTGACTTGTAAAAAGCTCCTTGGTCCAGCTCTACACGGCCACAGACTCAACAGTCTGAGAGTGAGTCGGCCAAATTTAAATATAATTTGCTTAACTATCACAAATGTATGAACCTAGGTGGCATCAGCTGCAAAATAACTGGAAAATTAAGATAAATCTCACTCAATTGTGTGAATATATATATATGCATATATATACAGGTAAAAGCCAGTGAATTAGAATATTTTGAAAAACTTGATTTATTTCAGTAATTGCATTCAAAAGGTGTAACTTGTACATTATATTTATTCATTGCACACAGACTGATGCATTCAAATGTTTATTTCATTTAATTTTGATGATTTGAAGTGGCAACAAATGAAAATCCAAAATTCCGTGTGTCACAAAATTAGAATATTACTTAAGGCTAATACAAAAAAGGGATTTTTAGAAATGTTGGCCAACTGAAAAGTATGAAAATGAAAAATATGAGCATGTACAATACTCAATACTTGGTTGGAGCTCCTTTTGCCTCAATTACTGCGTTAATGCGGCGTGGCATGGAGTCGATGAGTTTCTGGCACTGCTCAGGTGTTATGAGAGCCCAGGTTGCTCTGATAGTGGCCTTCAACTCTTCTGCGTTTTTGGGTCTGGCATTCTGCATCTTCCTTTTCACAATACCCCACAGATTTTCTATGGGGCTAAGGTCAGGGGAGTTGGCTGGCCAATTTAGAACAGAAATACCATGGTCCGTAAACCAGGCACGGGTAGATTTTGCGCTGTGTGCAGGCGCCAAGTCCTGTTGGAACTTGAAATCTCCATCTCCATAGAGCAGGTCAGCAGCAGGAAGCATGAAGTGCTCTAAAACTTGCTGGTATACGGCTGCGTTGACCCTGGATCTCAGGAAAGTGTAAAGTGTAAAGTAAAGTGTAAAGTTTCCACCATCAGTGATGGTTTGGGGTGCCATGTCATCTGCTGGTGTCGGTCCACTCTGTTTCCTGAGATCCAGGGTCAACGCAGCCGTATACCAGCAAGTTTTAGAGCACTTCATGCTTCCTGCTGCTGACCTGCTCTATGGAGATGGAGATTTCAAGTTCCAACAGGACTTGGCGCCTGCACACAGCGCAAAATCTACCCGTGCCTGGTTTACGGACCATGGTATTTCTGTTCTAAATTGGCCAGCCAACTCCCCTGACCTTAGCCCCATAGAAAATCTGTGGGGTATTGTGAAAAGGAAGATGCAGAATGCCAGACCCAAAAACGCAGAAGAGTTGAAGGCCACTATCAGAGCAACCTGGGCTCTCATAACACCTGAGCAGTGCCAGAAACTCATCGACTCCATGCCACGCCGCATTAACGCAGTAATTGAGGCAAAAGGAGCTCCAACCAAGTATTGAGTATTGTACATGCTCATATTTTTCATTTTCATACTTTTCAGTTGGCCAACATTTCTAAAAATCCCTTTTTTGTATTAGCCTTAAGTAATATTCTAATTTTGTGACACACGGAATTTTGGATTTTCATTTGTTGCCACTTCAAATCATCAAAATTAAATGAAATAAACATTTGAATGCATCAGTCTGTGTGCAATGAATAAATATAATGTACAAGTTACACCTTTTGAATGCAATTACTGAAATAAATCAAGTTTTTCAAAATATTCTAATTCACTGGCTTTTATGCTTTCAGGAACTTACTGCATATTTATGAACTGTGTACTGTGTGTTCATGAACATAAAAATAGTAGTACTGTAATTGTAGCATTAACTCTGAAAACTTATTTGAGAAAAACAGTGAAATATTGTGTGTCATTAGAGGCAAACACTTACTTTTGATTGTATGTAAAATGAACCGCCCACCGCTTTGTCATTGACTTTAAAAAGGTGCTCATAGTTCTGGAAGAGACAGACATTAGTGTCAGTGTTAGACAATATAATTTCTCCCAAATGCTGATAAAAAGGAGCTGCAGCATCTTGAAGTTGATGGAAAACACAGCTCTGTTAGACAGAGGCAGTGTGGCCATTACTTTGTAAGGACATGAGATAAACAGTATTTTACAACCAAGCCGTCTGTTTGGATAAAAGGATGTTAGCGTAACACTTTTGAAACAGACACAAAGATGCTGGTGATGGTATTTGCTCTACAGATGGGTTAACACAGTCAAGTGTGTAAAGTTATGATTAGGGATGTCACAATTACTTGTTTTCACAATTAATCGCGGTATTAAACGCCACAATTATTTAATCGTAAAGATTCCTAAATACCGTCACTTCCCAAAAAAGATGATGTTGGAACCATATCGGCAGATGAGCACCAAAATAAAGGTAAATGCTCAGATACTGGTCCATTTAACTAACGTAACATTGAATTGGTAGGAATTTAAATGTTAGCGTGTCATTTTTAATGAAAAAAAAAGCAAAACAAAACAAAAAATGATTGAAATAAACGTAAACATTTGGTATAGACCTGAATATTTCAAACACTTCCCCTGGGGATTAATAATTGGTCATATATTAACCATCCAAGGTTATTAATAGATTCTTGAAATATTTTGTGTAAACTATGAGTAATGTAATTATATTTTGACTATATTTGATTTTACACATTCATAGTGTCGTGAAATTAATTGATGTATAATAATCGTGATAATCGTAACACCGTGATTATTTCTCTGCCAATAATCGTACCAAGAAAATTTATAATCGTGACATCCCTAGTTACGATAAAAAAAAACACTATCCCCCTCTCATGCAGACAGAGAAACATGCTATGGGCACAGCGCAGGGCTGCGTAGGCCACACGCTGCAATGTAAACACATATCAATGTCGCCAAGGCCAGAAAAATCTGGGATGACCCTGTGAACAAGATCTCTAGATGAGAGAGTGAGTGTGACGGCACCTTCTGAATCTCCTCGGGAGTCAGCGTAGAGATGTTGAGGATCTGCTGCGCCTCTTGCAGGCTCATCCCAGTGATGCTGGTGGCGGCTGCAGACTGCTGCCCCGTCCGGCCCCTGGCCCGCGCTGCTGCCTGGCTCGCTGCAAAGGAAAACACAACACACACACAAATGCTCTCAGGTGAAAAAAACCAAAACAATACAATTTTAACCAGAACTTGCAGCTACAGCTAAGAGATACTGTCAGTTTACTGGATTTTAGCAAATCATACCAAGTTGATATGAACTGATCACATTATTTCTACAAGTCCCTGTTATCCCAATAAGCAGTTCTGGGCAGGATGTATAATCCTTATAATACATTATATTAACTGTTTAGTCTAACTGCATTGGCTACAGTTCATTACAGCCCATATTTGATTTTGCATAAATCAACTTATATTGGACATAACATGCACAAATAGCATAATCATGACTTCAGTCATATTGCCCTGCCTTTACTGTGACAGACAAACATTTGTTGATATCTCTCAGTATTTTCTGATAACTCAGAAATGCCCACCAGATTACCTCATTTTGTCAATTCCTCACTTCTACAATTTAATCTACAAAGCCCAGACATATAAAACAAATAAATACATGAGTGAATCTACTGCAGTGAAGTTAGTTTTAAGTTGGATATTTGACAGACATTCGCTCCTTCTCAATACATTAAAAATTCATAGAAAATATAAGATGTGTTCAAATGTAATAAAAACTGGTGAGTCTCATAGAGGAGGCTTAGCCCTACCATCCTGTGTTGATTTTGAGCCAACAGGTCACATGACCTAGGAGTTATTGAGCTATAATGCTCATATTTACTGTATAAAATACATACAAAATTCATATAAAATATTAAATGTGTTTACATGCAATTAAAACAGGTGTGTGTCATAGAGGAGACTTAGATCTTCTGTCCTGTGTTGATTTTGAGTCAACAGGTCACATGACCTGGGAGTTATTGAGCTTTAACGCCCATATTTACTGTATAAAATAAGTCTCTTCTATGACACACACCTGTTTTTGTTGTATTTAAACACGTTTAATATTTTATATGAATTTTTAATGTATTTTATACAGTAAATATGAGCATTATAGCTCAATAACTCCCAGGTCATGTGACCTGTTGACTCAAAATCAACACAGGATGGTAGGGCTAAGCCTCTTGACACACACCTGTAGTATTGAGACGCGAGTGAGTGAGCGAATGTCTGTCAAATATCCAACTTCAAACTAACTTCACTGCGGTGTGAATCTGAAATGTTGCAGCACACACTTGGAGGAGTGTTGCCTTCACGGTCATACCTGCATATTCTTGTTGTAAAGCCCGAGCAAACGCACGTCCGACCACCTGCGCTCCCATCACAATGATCTGTGCGAGATATTTTGCCTGCAAGGAAAAAGGCACAGCACCAGAAACATGAAGCTCAGTGCAGTCAGTTATCTATGAGGGTAAACAGCATCACACACTGACGGTCAGTGACTGTCTGTCCAGCAGCAGTCACAGTGCAGGTCGGAGCTGAGTTTTAGCAGCCAAACCAAAGATTATAATAAGATGAGGTGAGTTTCCATCCAGGTGAAGTGACATGATCTTCTTCACTGCGACAAACTAAAACTATCACTGGCTCCGCCGCCATGTTTGGACACGAGCTAACTTACATTTAATAATAATATAATAAGAAGAAGAAGTTTATTTGAAAATAGGGACAGTGCACATTAACACAAGCACACAAACTCGCACACAACTTATAACTGGTCACTGTCTTGATTGTTTGTTTGTTTTGTTTTTCCACAATGTCTTGTTTTTAATTTTATGCTCTGTAAGGTGACCTTGGGTGTCATGAAAGGCGCCTCTCAATTAAATGTATTATTATTATTATTATTAATAATAATAACATCACTGTAAATGCGCCAGAATTAGCCAAGAGGCTATTTTTCATCTGTAGTCCCCAGACGGATGTTAAAAAGTCACCCTAAAAACAGAATATGAATATGATTAAAATTACAAAGTTATTAGCCAAGGCAATCTACAAACATCACCCATCTTCACATACTTTTTAAATGAATTCCATCTCTATATTAAGTCCCTAAAATTTATTAAGTCCAAACATGCCAAAGACCTCTATACAATGTTCAAAAATGATCTGGCTAATGTAGCGTAACATTTGTTTTAATCCTGGATGATGTAATGTATGTTTTTATTTATTTATTTTCTTTTTCTTTTTCTCTTCCCTTCTATATTTGATATGTGTTTGTTTTGTTTTTTACTCACTTATCTTAATTTTTGTCTATTTAATGTTATTCTTATCTCTGAAACTTGATGTCTGCTCTTGTTAAATTTTGGACAGATATAATATTTGCCTGACTAGTTTGTAAATGCATTTGTTTAAATAAAAAAAAAATAAAATAAAAAAAATCTACAAACATGCACAGCAATTAACAACTTGACAAAAGAACATACAACATGATGACATGACAAAAGAACATATATAAGTTAACATCAGTCAGAAAACATAATCAATACATCCCCAACACATGCAGCAAAGACACATGACGCAAGACACATCACACCACAGCATGCATGCTAATACTTCATTAGCTTCTTCCCAATTTTAATATGAACATGTTTCTGTGAAGAGGAGAAAAGCCGACGTCTTATGTAACAGTGTTGGACAGAAAGAAGAGAGCTGCGACAGAGAGAGACACACACACACACACACACACATTGGTCTCCTTCTAACGCTGCCGCCGCTTGTCATCACACTGACCGACTCACCGCCCTGAGCTACAGCTTGGTAAACACCTTTACAGTCTATGGTAAACACAATAAGTGACACTTATTTAACACACTCTTACCATTTAGTCGTGTTATAGAGCCTCCGCGGACGGTCTGCTGCACACATGTACACCGGTGAAGGTTACCTCGGGGTCAAAGGTCAAGGAAGCATCAACAACACGGTGACTCTGGAGGAGGTGGCGCCGTCTGTGACACTGACACCTGTCGGTGAGGAGGTGGAACTGCAGCGCTGCTCTCTGCGCGGACTTCATGTGGTGGTGCACAAAGGTTTCACATGTTTCAGATCCAAATAAATCCATTGCTATTCTTTATAAAACAAAGGACATGTTGAATAAGAAATGTCTACATATTTTATATTATTCTCTTATTTTTCCATATTTGACATACTGCGTTGAAGTCTGGGGAAATGTTTATAAAACAAACATAGACCCTATAATCAAGCTTCAAAAAAAGAGTTATTAGAATAATAAACAATGAGTGCTATTGTGAACCTACCAACCCACTATTTTTAAGATCTAATGCATTAAAATTTTCAGATATTGTGTTCCTAAAGACAATGGAAATCATTTTTCGAGTAAAGAACAACAGCCTTCCAGCTTGTATCCTTCAGTTATTTAAATTAAGAAAAGGTAACTATAATTTAAGAGGGTTATTGATTTTTGAAATGTGTAAAGTGAGAACTAATATAAAATACAAATGTGTTTCAGTCTTAGGAGTTAAAATGTGGAATAAGCTCAGTGATGAGTTGAAGACATGTAGTTCTTTGTTGAGTTTTAAGAAAGCCTTGAAATGTAAAATAATAAAAAATTATAAAATACAGTAATGATTACTTTCATCTTATTATTTTGGACTGCTGACATTCTAGGTAATTTAATTTCATAGAGTGTAAAGGATAGGCAAATATAAGCCTTGGGCTTCAGCCTATTCCCTTTTCGGTCACTGTCTGATATTTTCTCTTTTTTTTGTGTGTGTGTGTATGGTTGCAATTGTGTATAATATGTTTTGGCTAAACTGTTCACACAAAATGGTTGGTTTTGATGTTGGTGTTGTATGACCGAAATAAACAAATTTCAATTCAAAAAAAAAATTCAATGTGATGAAAGCTCCATCATCGCCTCGGCAGGCCAATTTTTGTCAAAGAAAGACGTCACCCAATTTGCCAATTTGGAAATATTTGATGCCCAATAATAATGGAGGAAGTTTGGGAGACCCAATCCTCCTTCAGATTTAGGTCTTTCCAGATAGATCTTCTTTATGCAAGGTGTAGCCTGGTTCCATATAAAAGATGAGACATAGGCTACCCAGTTTGATAAAAAATGTTTTGGGAGCCAGATAGGGATGGTTACAAACATCCTATATTTACCTACTGTCATCTTGAGGGCATTAATGTGGCCGGCCAGTGAGACAGGGAGGCACGACCACCTCTCCAAATCTTTTTTTGGTTTGTTCTAATAAATGATGAAAGTTGGTCTTTTTGAGTGACTTAAACGAACTGGTTACATGTACACCTAGGAGTGATGCTCAATTTTTAAGGGAAATGTGTCATAGCCTTGTGTTTTGCTTATACAGTATATCCTAATTTATGGGAAATTAATATATAGCGGGAGAGACTCCCAAACAAGTGCAGAAGGTGAGGTATAGATTGGCTTGTGTTGGCTACAAAAAGGAGCAATCTGCATAAAACGCAGTCTTATGGGTTGTGTTTCCTCTAGTGACACCCTTGATCCTCCCTGATCCATTCAAAACGAATTATAACGCTATAACTGGAAAAACAATAAAACTAGTGTCTGAGAAGTTCTATTTTCTAATCAATCATTTAAACTTAACTTTCTCATCTATTTACTCCCTGTGCCTGTCATGGTGAATGAACAACTCAAACACAAGTAGTGATGGGTTCAAAAGGTGTTTATTGCAAGACAATATTGAAATTATCCACAAACCGTTACTCAAATACTACACTCCTTTACTCACTGTATAAAAAGGAAGTTCTTCTTTTTAAACACAATGGAAGGCAAGTTAATCCAATCCCAATGTTTTACAAAGTATGGCATTTGAGAATCACAAGCACATACAGTATACATCGCACAAACACTGACAACACCTGCAGTTCATGTGTACAACAACCTGATGTGCATGATCATGCATGGCTGAACTGGTTGGTTTATTCCAGTCCATCAGAGGTCATAAAAAATAACAGTTGGATCAAGCCTGGATTATTGATATTGCTGTAGCCCTGATTAGAAATAACATGATGGCTGTCATGGCTGCATTATAAGTGATCAATACTGTACTGTTGTTGTATAATTAACACCATGGTTACTTACTACTAGTTAATATTAGACAGGAAAATTAGCTCATTTACTGAAGAGTGTGTCCCCAAACAGTCTGAAAACCAACAAATATCAAAGTGAAAAAGTTAATCTGCCCAGCAAAAGTGGAGAAAAGCAAAGAAAAGGTGTAATTAAAGTAAATTAAGGCTCCTATAAAACTCCAAATGGAGGTGGTTTGGCTTTAAATGCAAAACAATATCTAATTTTTATTCACCTTTAACCCCGACACTATTTCTGAATGGCAAAATAATTCAATCTAAATGGCACAAATACAACAATACATATGTTAAAATGGCATTTCATTCTAACATTGGCTTAAAAAAACAAAAAAACGTGTTTGTCATTAGAAATTCCAGTTCATGGCCAAACATGAACACTGGTGACCCTGTTGTATCCTGTGTGGTTTTTGCTGCTGTGTTACAGTAATTGTGTGTGTGTGTGTGTTTTACCTGACTAAACAGGAAGACAAGGTTGTTCAGATGCATGATGTTCACTTCTTACTTACTCATTAACATGAACTTGACTTATTTTTTCTTTTTGTGCAGCATTGCATTTTTTTAAAGACACACTATGTGACTAGAAAAGCAAGAAGCGAGTGGTCCACTGTGGAGGTAAACATCCACACAGATAACACGATGAGGTATCCTGATATCAATATATTACAGACTGGGCACAAGAAGAGGCCATTATGCCATTATGTTTTATATCAGGACAACTCAGAGTATATTGCCCTGGTCATTTCCCACAGATATAACCTGAAGCTCGGCAAAAGCGCTCATCCATTATTTAAAAAGTTGTTAGTCTGTGTTTATTTACATCCGTTTTAGCTACTGGGTTAACTTGTAATGTAGCATAAAGCAGAAATATTATTGCTATAATTGCCTGCAGTTTTATTTATCTTGCACTGACTTCAAACTGTGGTTGACCAGAAAAATGTTTGAGCTGTCCTAATATATGATGTCTACTTATTTACTGAGAATTGCGCATAGTGGGATTTTTTTTTTTTTGTCTCCATATCAACCTAATATAAGTGTAACATATTTAAGTAGTCCACAGAAACATAAGAAATCTATTACAAGGTCAAATGTCTGAGAACAATTTATGAAATATTCAAGAATTCCAGCTGAGAATGATTCAACGATTTCATATCAAATTTCATGCAGTTTCACATGATTAACACCTACGACATATTGTGACATTTGACTTCCCAAACCTTTGTGATACATACAGTACTGATATTAGTAGGTCTTTTAGAGAATCTTCCCACATCAGGCAGCCGGGGTATTTGTTGACTCTGTTACAGATTTGTTCACATTGTACAGTATATTCTTTGATTGTGCAGTTGGCTGAGACGTTAGCAGAGGACATCTGGGTGGCACTGTTGGACAGACATGTGGCGACGTCGTTGGCACCGTGATTGAACCGAAGGCAAAGCGAAGTCGACTTTAGTCATCCTGAGTGACAGAAAAAGTCACATTGAGACGATGAACTCCCATCCATTTTGCATTATTTCAATATCCTGTAGTCTAAATATTTTTACATGAAGTGCTCATTTAGATTTTTTTTTGATGACATGCTTAATTGTGCAGCACCATTCTGTATCATTCGTCATAAACACTTTCATAGTAATTTTATTCATCTTATTTTAATTTTAACCATAGCCCCATCCTTATTAAAGGGATAGTAGCATTTTTTAAAAGTGGGGTTGTATGATCTACAAATAGCCCCTAAGTACTTTAATTGCAGTAGAAGACTCTCTGCACTCCTCCCGTTAGCAACGCCAGCCCATAGCCCTGCCCAGAGATTTACAACATACAGTGTTGTGAGCAGACCCAAAGAAACGGCCTATTTTTGTGGCCTAAAAGAGGTTTTACGTGAAACAAAATACACAGTTCCATTGTTCACTATAATATAATTTTTTCCAGCCCCTCAAAGTGCAGGAAAAACGCAGTTTTTATTTGGAGTTAACCAACTGCTGATCGGCGGGCGCTAACCCTGGGCGGAGGGATACGTGAGTTGGTTAGGTCCAAATAAAAACTGCGTTTTTCCTGCACTTTGAGGGGCTGGAAAAAATTATATTATAGTGAACAATGGAACTGTGTATTTTGTTTCAGGTAAAACCTCTTTTAGGCCGCGAAAATAGGCCGTTTCTTTGGGTCCATTCACAACAATGTATGTTGTAAATCTCTGGGCAGGGCTATGGGCTGGCGTTGCTAACGGGAGGAGAGCAGAGAGTCTTCTACTGCAATTAAAGTACTTAGGGGCTATTTGTAGATCATACAACCCCACTTTTAAAAAATGCTACTATCCCTTTAAGACCTATTCAATAATACTGTAGCTGTATCTGTATCTGTAATAATTCAAAACTTAATATTATGGCTATGGCTACTCACAACCTACTGTAGTGTGCTCATAAAATACTATTCTAATACTGTGGCAGTATATTTGAGTATACCGTCCTTTAAATCATGAAGCAGATATTTGTTATTACTGCACACTCATCACTGTAACAACTGGAAACTATGTTCAACTGAAAGTTTCTTTGACGCTGACTCACCCACTCGTCCTCGTCCACCCCCTCGAAGGACTCCTGCGGCAGTGGGTCGTCCATGTTCCCCAACTTGGCCACCATGGCACTGAGCAGCTGGATGAAACACACACACACGTTCAGTGTAAAAACATCAGAAACTCCTGAGAGGTTTAACCTGGCACATTCAAATTTTGAGTTGTTTAATTTGCAGAACAGATGACTGACACATTAGATGGAGGAGGAAAACGTGCACAGAGCCTGGATGGGATGTTCTGAATAGAAACAAACAACATATACAATAGCAACGCTGCAGCAGCATTTTAGTTTGCCCTCCTCACCTCGTCTTTCTTCTGTTCATCTGTCTTCTCCTCCAGGTAAACAGATGAGGGCAGGTACTTCCTTACTGGAGCCTCTTTGGGGGCCTCGCTCACTGAGAGAAAATAAAAAAAACACACCTCAGACATGTAAAAGGCAAAAACATACCAAAGTCAAAGAAATCTTTATTATCCCCTGGGGGCAATTTGTTTTGCAGCAAGCAGCAAACCAGGCCAAACCAGGTCATATCTGTTCCTGCCCGAGGAGGACCGTCTGGCAGCTATGTTTGATACGCACACATGCTATGGATTCATATTCAGACTGTGTCGTGTCGGCACCTGGTGTCATGTCTTTGGGCTTCAGGTTGATCTTCTTGTGTTGACCGTTGGAGCCAGACAGCCAGGCGGAGGCGGTCAGGGCAGGTTCCCACCAGACTGCTGTGTCTGTGTACACGTCATCCTGGAAAAACTCTTTCTGAAAACCCCACACACAGAGGAGGGAGTTACGGTAAAGAATGAGACACAAGCCTGTTTAAAAATAGTGATCCGGAGCTTAGGTGTGCGGTATCCCTGTGTCTTCTTGGCGGTGTAGTTGACTCACCTTGACCCGTGGCACTCTGAAGGCCACCGGCTCTATGCTTGTCTTTGTGAGCATTAATGCCACAGCCACCTCCACATCTCGCACATTGCACTCCGTCTTGGGCAGAAAGGCCAAACCCTGTAGACGGGAAACAGTCCCAGGGGTTAGACAAGAACACAAGGAGGGTGTTGTTACCTCTAGCACTTTGGATGTGCTTGTATAGAGAAGTATGGAGACTGATGAACAAAAAACAAATACAGTTCATCTCAGTACCTTATGCGGCTCAGGGGAGTTAAAACTGCTGCATTCAAAAAAGTAGGGCTCCTCAGGAAGTATCTCATAAGTGTGCACTCTGGTATCACCCTGGAAAACACAAGTTCAGCTCATTCTTATGGGACAATCTGTGCAAGAAATGGGACAAATTTGTGCAATACTGTCCACAAATGCTCTTTTTATGTGTCTGTGTTGAATGTCTGTGTACATGCATGTGTGGTGTATTTGTTTGCTTCTTTTATTCAGGCATGGCACAGTGAATTTCGTTGTAATTTGTGCTGTGGCTCCAATGTAACTCATTTGCTTACTTTTCCAGTGCAGATGATCACGCTGGTGTCAGGGTCGTAGAAGGGGATGAGTGTGGAGGGGGACACGTCTACTTGATGGGTGGCGATGGCTCCAGACGACAGGGAGTCTGCGGAGTACAGGTAGAGTCCTCTCTCGCTGCGACTGCAGGAAAAGGACAGGAAGGAGGAAGCGTCAGCGCTCAGCTTTCTATTTTAACGGATGCTCTATGGAAATGTAGTTTTTATGCAAACAATAATGATCATGTTAAGTACCTGTCAAATCCTGAGACAAACAGGTACTTGCCCTCACACACCCACACGATACGAGCTCCCCTGGGGCCATCGGGACCGGGGCCCTCCTACGTGAAAACGTGAGAATGGGAGAGATGAGTTAATAGAAGACAAGGAAGCCATGGTTATAAGCAGGGCCGTTGTATAGGGGAGAAAGGTGATGATAATTCTAGGGGCCCAGCGCCCAGTGGGGCCCATAAAAAACCCCAGTAGTCTAATCTTTGTATGACTGATTTATTCTGTGTAAGACCCTGACTAATACTCATAGTACACTGTAAAAAACTCAACATCTTTCCAAGAATATTTGTCTTATTTCTTGTCCAAATGTCTCATTTCTAGTCAAAACCAATCTCTTTCCACTTAAAATAAGACTCATTACCTAAAGATTAACTTGTTTTTAGATAATTTTCACTTAAATTCACAATAAATAGAAAAATCTGCCAGTGAAAGTAAGTTTTTTGTGCTTGTAATAAGGAAGAAAAACTTGCTCCACTATCAGATTTTTTCTACTTATTCCAAGTGAAAATATGCTTGAAAGAAGTAAAAAGTGTCTAAAAACAAGCTACTTTTAATATGATGTGTCTTATTTTAAGTAGAATGAGATTTGTTTTGACTAGAAATTACATTTTGACTAGAAATAAGACAAATATTCTTGCTAAGATACTTGAGTTTTTGCAGTGTAATGCTGCATTAGCATCAAAACAAAGAAGGCTAAATAAAAAACGATAATACATACGTAGTCTAAGAAAAAAAAAAGGAAAAGTTAGGGGGAGGGGCCCACTTTAGTATTCTTTAAGGGGGCCCAGAATTCCTAGCAACGGCCCTGGTTATAAGTAATAAAGAGACATTGTGATGCAGACTCTGAGCTGCACCCATGCTTCACAACACACACACCAAAAGACAATTAGTATCTATTTGCAACCATATTCCTGTGTGTGTTGCACATACCTGCACAGGTGCTGTGGACTTGCGAGGATCATAGATGCGAACTTTACCGTCCTTACAAACGGTGGCCAGGAGTTTCCCATCTGGGCTCCACGCCATCCCAAACACCTGAGCATGAACCAGGAGAGGGAGCAAGAAGGAAGAAGAAGCAGCAGCTCAAAGGCTTGAAACATGAACAGCTGATGTTGTCATTTCAGTATGTTTTAAGCAAACACATCCTTGTGTCCAAACTCTTGAGAAGATCTATCTAAGGTACTTTCTTTTGCTTCTCACTGTGGCTGGATCAAAAACAAAGATTTACTTCAGACTTAGCTTTCACTTATTTCTTCCTGCATTTTTTTATCTTTGCCTTGTTAACCCACCTGGTCCTGGTGTCCAGTCAGCACTTTGACCTCCTCTCCTTCTTCCAGGTTCCACAGTCTGACTGTGAGATCGTAGGATGAAGACACCAGGACTCCACTGGCCAGAGGGTGAAACTTGATCGAGTAAATCTTCTCCGTGTGGCCTGTGAGATAATCCATTGTTTATTTATTGCACTGCATCTTTTCATTGAACTCTGTATTGGGGAAAATAAGTATTTGATCTAATGCTAAATTTTGTACATTTGCTCCCTCACAAAGAAATGGGCGGCCTATAGTTTTTATGGTAAGGGTTTATTAGGGTTTATTTTAATCAGAAAGAGACAGAATATCAACAAAACATCCAGAAATAATATCAGCATACAAAGGTTATAAATTCATTTACATTTGATCAAGTAAACAAAAGGGCAAAATGCAAAACAACCGACCTTGCAGGATGAGCTCAGGCTCAGTCAGGGTCTCCTTCAGCCCCCCCTCTGGGACCTGCCACACTCTGATCTTGGCGTCATCGCCGGCTGTCACAGACAGAGAGACACACAAATGTGTTAATTCACACTCACGCACTTACCAGGATGGACAGTGGGAAGGGAGAGGGGCATAAAGCTACACACTCTCCTTCATGTGCAGTATGTTGCATATACTCACCCACAGCAAGCCGGCGGGAGTCAAAGGGGTCCCACGAGAAGTCGACCACATTGACAGAGTTCTGGATGGTGGGCAGGGCCGTGTCTGGTAGCCTGCCAGGCTGAGAGCGCTGAGCAGAGGACAAAAATCAGTCAGTCACACACACACAGCACAAAGAAGTCTTGTTTATATAAAGTAACTGGAGTACAAGGGAAAAAAACAGACTATCATTTAATATCCATATGCTCCTGTACCTCAAAGATGGCGATCTGCCCCCCAGAGATGTTGAGGGGCACTGCCACACGTTGGCGGTTGACACAGAAGCCGTCACACTCGCCCGGCGTGGTCAGGTTCAGGCCACGCATGTTAGTGATGTGTGTGTCCCGGTGCATCACGGCTCCCTGGATGTGACGGAACTTGGAGGTCGGCCCTGGATGAGGGATCGTTTTCTATTTACAGGTTTGTAACTTAAAGACAATTATAGCTGCTGCGCAGCGATGGGTCGGGTCCGGGCTACTTTTGGGCAAATTTAGGCAATTCTGAGCAACAAACAGGAGAATAGGAAGACAAGACAGTTGTCCTTATAATGTCCAATTTGCATCAGTTGAAGATTGAACCCACAACCTCGGGAACCAAAGACCGTTGTCTATCGCACTGAGCTAATTGACAAATGGCATTCAACAGTGGCTTCACAAATTGAGTAAGCCATTCACTGTCGCGTAGGCAGAAAAAGAAATGATATGTATTTGTCAAACATCTACTATGAGTCTAAGATGTTAGGAGCCTTCGCACATGGTCCAGTCCAAGCTATTTGGATTTTTAAATTTAGAAGCTTGCTGTGATGCCACCATTAGGACAATTGTCTTGTGTTTCGTGTTGAGGACATTTGACATTTTGATCTGTCATCATCATCATCACCCTGGCTGGGTCTCGAACTCACAACCTCTGACACCAAGAACCAGCGCTTAACTCAGTGAGCTAATTATCTGGAAGTGAGACATGGTGTGTGTCTTCTCAAATAGACTCAGGGAGTCAGTGCCCGGGCAGCTGTTGTGAACGCAGATTTCTGTTATCTAAACAAAAATCTGTTATAATTGCATTTAGACAGCAAAACAGCTTGAGGACATCTGCCATTTCGAACTGTCATCATCATCATCATCACCCTCGCTGGGTCTCGAACTCACAATCTCTGACACCAAGAACCAGCTCCTAACTCGCTGAGCTAATTAGCTGGTGGTGAGACCTGCTGTGTAGCTTCATTTATCCACTCAGGTGAGCCAGTGCCCGGGCAGCTGTTGTGATGAAATGGTCAAAATGTCAATAATTCAGTCATCTAAACAAAAATCTGATAATACATAAATTGCATCTTGACCGCATGGAAATGTTGGTGATTTGTTTTTAATGATAAGTGTTTTGCTTCATAAGAGAAAATATGATGTTTAAAAATTCCACACTCACATTGACTGCAGTTGTTCCCATGAGAGCAGAATTCAAAATATTCTCAAAAATTCAGTTTTTGAATTAAAATTCTGATATTTGCTAAACTTCATCAACCATGACTCCAGAATATTCTCATTTTTTTCAGGAAGTTTGAAAATGTATTTAGCAAGAATTTGATGGTATATGTTTATAGTACTGTTTACAGTCAAACGTTTTCATGCACTGTAGGCTCAATTTTTGCTTAATCAAAAATCCGAGAAACAAGTTTTGTGGAGGACGGTCTGGAGATGCTCTGTAGCAAGTTTGGTGTCAATTGAGCAAAAATTGTGGGAGGAGATACATTTTAAAAGTTTTACAGTTATTGAAAAAAACAGAGTGATGGACTTCATAATTTGTAATAAGTTTAAGTTGACAAAAGTTTCAGCAGTATTGAGGCTACATTGTGGTGAAGTTTCAACACTGTAGCATCTACCGTTGGTTTGGTAGGAATTTTTAAAGTTTTTAAATTTAAACGCTTATTGTGCCCCCCCTAGGAGGGGGGGGCACATGTCCTTGGAGTTGAGTGAATCTGGCATGGGGTCGGATGTTTCTGTGAAGTTTGGTGAGTTTTCACCCATGGGAAGTATGACTTCCTTGGAAGAAGAAAGAAAGAAAGAAAGAAAGAAGAATTCCTAGGAATACAATAGTGTCCGGGCAGCTTAGCTGCCCGGACCCTAATTACTTACAATCTCAGAGGGGTATGTGTATTTAGAAAGTTAAAAACCAGAACCAACACCAAATTACAATGCACTACGGTAACAGCTGTTAATTTATGGAACAAATTGGAGAATGACTTAAAAACATGCAATACCATAATCTTATTTTAAAAAGTACTTAAAAACAGGATGATTAATTTATATAAGTTAGAGTAATGAGTGGTGACATGTGCTATGCTGCTGCTATTTTTGTTCTGTTTTCTGTATGTTTGATTGTCTTTTTCCTCTTTTTTTTGAGGGAGGAAGAAGGGAAAGGAGAGGAGGAAGGAAGGGAAAGGAAAGGAAGAAGAAAGGGAAATCAAATAAAGCAGCTTCTCTCTTTTCACTGTTTTGTGATTGCTTATTTCTTTTATTAATAAATAACAAATTGTACATTTAAAATTTTTTTTTTTGTAACAGGGTAGGCGTAATAAGCTATGCTTCAGCCTATGCCTTTTCGGTCCAAATTTTCTTTTTCTGTTTACTTATTGTTTATTCAGATTGATGTTATTTTTCTTTATTTACTTTTTTCTTTCTGGTTTGTTACTTTTCTTTTAATGACATGTATTGACCGAAATAAACTAAACTAAAATAAACAAACAAACAAACAAAGAAATATCAGTATGGAGTAACAGACACAGTAATGAGGACGTGTGTGTGTGTGTGTGTTAGTGTGCGTACTGTACATACCCAGCATGCTCTGGATGGCCTTGGCGCTCTGGCTGGGGCTGGGGCTGGGGACGAAGCCTGAGGAGGAGGAGGGAGAGCGGGACGGGACGGCGCTGCTGCTGGGCGTACTGAGAGGACTGCTGGAGGTGGAGCAGCCACGAGCTGGATCCTGTGGAGAAACATGTCATGTTTTTATCACTGCCACAGATGGTGATGATGATGATGATGATGATGATGATGATGATGATGATGATGGTGGAAAACTTCTGTAAAATCTAGCCTGAGATTCATAAAATAAACACAAAAGTTGAGACCATGCACTTCAAAAATAATTCCTGCAGATGTATTCCTCACCTCCTTCTTTGCAGGGGTTGGTTTTGCCGGTGCAACTTTTGGTTTGGGTCTTTTGTCCGGGTTGAGGCTGACCTTCTGCACCTGAGGACAAACACAGCTGATTGTTTGAGGTGTCCATCCACACACTGCAAATCCTGGATGGACTTGTGGGTGGGTGGTATGTTAATATGATTTCTTTACTTTGTTTAAATTATTTGTTAGGTCAAGGTGAGGTCATTCTGTAATCCTTTCGGGTTTTTCCGACCTCACCTGCACATTTTTCGTATCTTGGTCCTCCCTACCAAGAGAGATATGTAAATATATTTGTTCTATTTTATATTTGCTAATACTGTAAGTAAAAGAAAAAAAAAAAAGGAAGAAAAAAAAGGTGGACAATCAGGTCAGCACCTATGTGAACTGTTGCCCTCAGGGAGGCGCTTTAGGACCATCAAAGCAAAAACCAACAGACTGAAAAACAGCTTTTATCCTAGAGCTGTCATCACATTGAACTTTGCACAATCATGAAAGCATTGAACTCTCACCAAATAGTCAACTGTGCAATATTCTTGTTGTTGTCTGTGCAATATCCCTGTGTGTTTTGTTTTGTTTTGTTTTGTTTTACTCTGACCATTTTTATACTTGCTTTTTAAATAACTATCCCTGTTGTTTTTTGTTTCCTTATTCTTGGTTGCTTTATTTTTAACTTATATTATTTAATTGCACTTTATAAGACACTGAATCGGGAGCTGCTACCTCAATTTCCTTACAATAACCGACGATAATAAAGAGATTCACATTCTTCTGATTTTGGGAATCATTACCTGCTTGTTCCCTCCCTGCCACCACTCCTCAGCGGACATGGCCGGACTCGTGCCCACTGTGTCCGGGTAAAGATCGTCATGAAACTCCTGCCCTGAGTTCTGGAGAACAAAAAAACAAAACATACACACTTTCAATCAATGTATGATATGAATATGAATGTGTCATCTGTGGCAGTGACAGTGCAATTTTCATCCTCACCTTACGAGGGACCTGATAGCTGATTGGCACAATGCAGCTGTCTGTCAACTGCAGCACGCGCATCACTTCGCAGGACATCACATCCAACCCCAGCTTGGGAACCATGGCAACCCCACGTGTTGAGATATCCGTAATACAGTGACTCACTTCGGGGATGAAACAGAGAGAAGAAAATGAGAAAAAGAAAGAAGAAAGAGTGAGAAACAAGGAGGCAGGCTGTGATCGTCATCTGCTCAGACAGAAAACAGACGAGCAGCTCTTACCTTGAGAGAGGAACGGCTCGGAGGACGAGACTTCAAAGCAATCGATCGCTGTGTCTCCCTGTGAGCAGAGCAGAGCATCATAGATCAGACACCGAGTTCATCTGCTGTCACACCATCATTATTATCAGCACAGAGGTGGAACATGCGCTGCTGCATTAATAAACGCTGACCTTTAAGGTTCAACTGTCAGCACGTATGAATCCTAGATTTGTTGTGCAACTACACCACTATCACCTGTCAGGCATAAATAGATAATATCTCTGTTTTTCCACAGCATTAGTCTAAACCTCACCATGCCAGCCAGGACCAGCAGGCCGGTGTCTTCATCAAACAGAGGGATCACCATCCTGAAAGCAAAAGGGACAAGAGAGGGAGTCAAACGATGTTCAGAAATGTCACATTTAGATACAACACTTGTTATTGCATAATCACAAAAATCCATCATGGGGTCATTTGGGTGGAGTTTACTGTTTAAACTGCAGACAGACGCCACTAGATGGAGTAGTGAGCTCAATTTTAGGGGAAAAGTGGTAACACTCAGGTCAGTGCTGCTCACAACCTGCTGCACTTTTCATCAGATCCTTCTAAACAGGAGGAAACAGTAATGGCAAAGACAGAAAAACTCAGTTGAGCTTGAACGTGCTTTGGAGTGAGATTCAGTCACAAACATCGTGATTTGGTCTCCATCGGCTTTTACAATGAAAACATAAAACCTACAACGGATATGTTTTTAAATTGTTGTCAAATGGACTTCAACATAGAAAACCAGACTAAATGTGACTTAACTATTCTATCACTTGGTAGATCCAGTTTCTGGCCATAAAATGTCAGAAAACAGCGACAGAGGTTTCCTAAAACCCAATGTTATAATGTTTTGTTTTGTCAAACAGTCTAAAACCCATACATTTTTTGCTTATTTGTTAGACATCGACTAATCAACACCTTTTAATAATCCACCCAGGCACAGGCAGGCCTAAACAGGCCACAGTCACCTGCCTCCTCTCATGATTGAATGTAAGAAGATTGAGCGATGAGGAAACTGAATGAGCTTTAAACTCAATGGGGGAAAGTACAATTCTCTGTTGTAATTAAACCAAGCAGGAAGTTGTGGCTTAGACAGAGGGATACCTACTTATCTGACTTATTCATACTGTTTCATACTCTCCCCCTCTTCTTCCCTCTCCCCATCAATGAGTAGCAACAGTCAGTGTGCTGTAGTATTTTCCATGCAGGGCCGGGACAGAGGGTGATGGCTGATCTAACCACTTCACATCACAGGCCTGAGATAGACCGAGTGAAACGGAAAGGCAGTTCCAGTGATGGTGACCTTGTGTAATGCTACTATTCTAGCATAACAACCGCTCCGCTGCTTCCACATCAACTGGGAATGACAGACCAGTGATGTCATGCACCAAGTATGACAATATAATGACAGACCTAGTTTGGGTATCTGAAGCAGCGCATGGCGACACGCGATGGTTTTTTCCCTGTATACATGTGAGTGTGGCCGTGTGTTTGTACTGTATGAATCCAAAGACAGAGCACCAGTTGACAAAGCTGCACAAGTTCAGGATCACTCAGTTACTAACAAGTGGCAGCCAGCCACAAACTCAGGGTTACAATAGCTCACATCCTTTTATTCAGCTTACAAATGTTTTCCAAAGATGGAGATCGTTTTTCATTTGAGTCTTTTGTTACATTTTTGGAGGTAGTTTTACTCTTGGCAGCTTTGCAGTAAAAGCAGAGAGTGGAACAACTGAATGCTGGTCATGACTCCAAAGGCGTAAGATGTTTTGGTAAACTAGACTGCCAAGTGGAAATGAAATATTGTTTAGTATACATGGGCAAAAAGTATCTTTTATTGTTCTGTAAAGTCTTAAGTTAAACTTTATTGATCCTGTAAAGGCAAACTGAAAAACAAGATGCAACAGATGCATGATATAGATAGGTAACTGTAACTCTCTAACAGACATCCCGACTTTTGTGCAAATAATGTGTCCAAAATAAAAAAGCTTGTTGTTCTTCAGCCCTTCTGTTCTGATTCCTGTTTAAACCTGGTCTCCTTTGAAATGAAACCTTTCTGGACTTACTCACCTGTTTTGTTTGGCAAAGAAAGGAACGGTTGAGTCCAGTACAGACAGAGTAACCTAACCTAAACTGTAGCTACCAAGGCCAAAGTTTTGTTGTTTTTGATTATACAAGCAGCTCAGACAAAAGTTGCAGAGTCAATTAAATTATCAACTGTAATGTGCATTAATTCCCAAACAGGCTAGTTTTGATTTAACATCTGTCTGCAGAATAATGCGACTATAAATGTCTTGCTAATGTTTTGTTCCACTGAGGTGTTTGTGTTTAAGCAGAGTTAAGCTCATTTTCTTCCTGCTTCCTTGATGTGTTGAAAAACTGGACCTGTCCCCAACCTGTGCCTCCTCCTCCTCCCCTCTGCCCCTCCGCCCCAGGCCTGTGGGGTCAGCGAGGGGCGGCCGATGCTTTGTTAGCGTGGCTGTGTGTTCCCATGTCGGAGTCAGTCCACGGGGAGTCCCTAAACACCTCCATTCCCACAGCCCTCTCACTGCCTGTCTTCCTTTCCCTCGCTCACTCTTTCCTTTCCAATTCAACACAACACTACCACCACCTTGCACGCCGCGCTCCCTTTGTGCCTCCAAGTCCCAATTATTTCTCCGAGGCCTTATCTCTGCTTTTCTCACAGTAAATGTCCAACAAGTCAAACAGCCACATAATAGGAGTGGAGCTTTATCACTGATAATGGCCTCTGTTTACTATCGCTTTCATGCTCCACCTCACCGCCAGCCCACTTTCCCACACGGGAGAACTTATACGAGCATGCGTGTGCATATTCACGCACATGGATGTACAAGCAAACATACATCCATGTGCTAATAATAAAGCTTCATGATGTATGTGTTCGTGCATTAATAGCAGCGTATAGTTATGCTCACGCAGGATTAAGTGTGGGAGTGAGCTTGTTGTGCAGATCTGGATCACATGGTCTGATTATGAATGAAAAGAAAAACTATTACAGACCTCATTCATGCTCTTGGAGGAGAGCCTGTAAATAGAAGTGTGTGTGTGTGTGTGTGTGTGTGTGTGTGTGTGTGTGGGTAGTGCCAAATCAAGCCTGACACACTAATCCAGACATAAGCCTTTTAAAAGTTGGGTGTGTGACCAGAACCGGGTTAACCACACACACATGCTAATTAGTCATCAAATACCACAACAACACACACAAAAAAAAAACAATAAAAGTTTAATATTTTCTGAGCAGTGGAATATGAGAAAGAAAGGGAGAAAAATCAATAGCATGAATAACAGCTGAACAATTATTTTTGTAAAGCGTTAAAGCAGAAGTAAGCGATCCGGTCGTTTTGGCTAATGCTGCGTTCCAGGCAGGCTTTTGAAACCGTAAATTACAGCTTCAAGTCACGACTTACGACTTAGTAGCGTTCCAGGCAACCCACTCGTATTTTTCCGACCTGTTTTACCTGTGAAAGTCACTATAACGGCCACTTGTAACTTCCGACCCGTGAACTCGTACCAGACAGAACTGGTACGACTTCACAGGTCGGAAAAACACGAGTTACGAGTTGCCTTGAACGCACCATAACGTCTTTTCAGCCGATGGAGTAGCAGCCCCCTCCCTCGTCATGGATCTATTGGTCCTCGTCCCTACGTCACCACATTCAGGCGCATCCCTTGGCTGCACACACAGCCCTTCATGCCGTTCTCTCTCCTCTTTGGATAAAACTTGTAGGATACGAGAAAAGTTTTCTCCTCGGCTCAGAGCAGAGCAGAGTGACTGAGAGACTCGTGTTTCGGTCCAAACACTCTATGTAAGTGATTGCTGTCGGAAGATATAACTATTTAAGACTTATATTAACACAAAAATATCGCTTACTTCTGCTTTAACTCCACAAAACAACAGACTAGTGCACCACACTCCCAAACTCTCATGCGTAGCGTATCTGCACCCACCAACGTCTCGACACCTTTCTAACCCTTTCCAACATGAGCTGTGTGATGCTGCAAAAAATCCCACTGGCTTCAGTCTGTCACTGGCACTTTGCTCCTATCAGAGTTTACACAAAACAGAAAGTGGGAGAGAGCACGCCTCCTGCCTCGTCTGCCATCACCTCACACCGACCAAAACACGCATCATAAAATGACCTTCTGCGTATGACAGCAGCCTTCAGCACCAGCAGATATGATGGCCATATTACCCCAGTGAGTGTGCATCTAAATGTGTGTGTGTGTGTGTGTATGAGAGGGCACTGAGTCACTCCAGGTATATTATGATTATGAGAATGTGTTGTCGTTTGATAATGTAGGAGATACTGGAGTAACCGACTAATGGAGGGCCAGGCAAATGGATATGTGGATGACAGACAAACACAGAAATGTGTGTGTGTATTTCGGTGGCTGTGTGTTTGGGCTAATAGTTCAGAAAAAATGTCAGAAACAACCTAATTACCGACATACACGTACACACACACAGACACACTCTGATATAATTCTGATATCTCCCACATTCGGGTTGGAGGAAACGCTGCACATCCTCATGCGTGTGCTTAAGAGTGTGACAAAATATGAAAAACGCACACACAGCAACGCATTCTCTCCGCTTGTGTGAGCACATTACAGGCAGATCCACATACAGCGATAGCATCAGACACACACACAGTAGCGTATTATATACAGTATATAAGTGGAGCTAATGAAAGCAGCCTGCAGAGGTATAAGGTTATGGTTTGACCAGATCAGTATCAGTCAAAGGGAGCTTTCTCTGCTGTGTAAGACCACGGCCTTTAGCTTGGCCCGGCCTTACTGTTAAAAACACACACCCGACGGTACAATAAGCTCCAGTCGACAGGTAGGAGCTGGCCAGAAAGTAGAGAAGAAAGAAAGAGAGAGAGAGGGAGGGTGAAGGAGAGAGAGAAAGAGAAGGCCTTTGGGGAATATAAAAGCAAAACAAAGCAGCTGGTTGTCTACGTCTCAATTTTAGAATTTTTCTTTAGGCTTACACACAATGGACACAATAGAAGACTTTAAATTCTAACCAGCTATTAAAAGATATTCACAAATGTCTTTTACTGATCTGTAATTATATGTATTTAGTACATTATTAATATTATGTGTAATTATCTATATCTCAATTTGATTGAAGCTTTTTTCAACACTGCATTAGGCTTAATCCTGCCTCTTTTTTTTTTTTTACTCTATTCTTAACTATTAATGACCACTGTCAAGTTAGTGAAGAGAAATTTCTCTCATGTAGTTGCTCCTGATGTATGTCACTTCTTTTCTCCCTGTTAAAGTATTTTTCCTCAGCCGTACAGAGAATATACATGAGTATTATAAATAAAACTGATCTAACTTATCAAAGACAGGTACACTCCCTCTTGATTGGATCGTGAATACATATTTTAAATGAATCATGTGCAGATTTGACTAGACTGCAGTTTAAAGTCAGAACCATTTTTTGTCTGAACCTCAAAATAAAGGTGTGTTTTGAATTATAAATCACATCCCAAGAGATTTTACAAGAGTTTGACCCGGGGTCATGCTGAGGCTCAGGATGATTTAGTGTGACCTCAGCTTTATTTACTGTTCCTTCTATTTTCATTTCATCCTTTTTTCCTCTTCATCATCAGCCGCCTCCTCCTCCCCTCTTCTTTATCTATCCCCCAGTTATGTCATTCTAGTCAGTGGGAGTGAGTGAGTGTTGCGGCACTGAGGTTGAAGGGTCTGCTGAACTGTGAACTCGAACAGGCCACTTTATCAGCCCCCGCCCCCTCCCCACAGACCGATGCCTGCAGCTCGTCCAGCTGTCCCGGCCGGCCGGCCTCTGGCTGTCCCACTGGCCAGAGGTGACCTGCTGTCGCAAGACTGAAGCTCTGGCTGTAAAATAACATTTCGATTTGTCACACAGGGCCACAGCAAAAAAAAAACAAAAAAACAGTGCACATGATGTTGTGAGCATCAAGTCTCTGACTTCAGAGTTTAAGTGTGAGTGCGCGTGCACAGTCATCCTGATAAACATGAGGTAAAAACAGCTTCCCACACTCATTTGGATGTCAGATTCAATGATAGCTAAGGGATGATTTGGTAAAATTCAATTACTTTAAGTAGGAATATTTTGGGTTAGTGTCCAAAATTTGACATCAGAGGCTATAATCCACAATCCTGGTGAAATTATTTACTAAAAACTGTGGTTGACATATACAGTACATTCATCATAGGCGGTTTCTTGAGATCTAAACTGTCAACAGGGAGACAATCTGGAATGTGGATGAATGTGTGTGCTGCATTTATTCCCCTCATTTATCCATCCTCTCTTGGCTACGTGTGTGTTTTCATATTGAAGAAGAACAAAACGAAGAGTGTGGAGCCACGGCAGCGGTTCTGTGATGAAGGGCTGTTATTCATGCTAATGGGCTTATGTTTTGGATATGTTTATCCTGAGAGGAACATGAAGGTAAATTCAATGACAGTGTCCATCTGATAAATGTCAAGACACAAAAAAAATATGAAAACCATGATTTAACATTTTATACAATCAACGGCAGATTAATAATGTGGCAGAAAAATTAATCAGTAAAGATATTTGGTGTGGTGAACAGCTGGCTGTAACTAAACAACTGCATCTCCGATTTTAAAAAGTATGACCATGAAAGCATGTAATTTTCATAATCATCATCTGATGAAGAAGTTCATATGACCAGATTATCGATTTTCTTCTTATGGTAACCCTGCCCTCTTCCTGTCTTCATTGTTTGCTGTGACAGGACACACCCTTTCTGTTTCAGTGTTATTACTCTTGTGTAAGGGAATTGGACACAGCTAATGGTTTTAAGCACACTTACTCTGCAGGGCCCATGGGCGTTCACATTTCACCAACAATGGGAGGACTGGTGCGGAATAATCCACTGGTGATTAACTGGGATTCATAATGAAACAACACTGGACATGCAAAACCGTCTCCAGGATGGTAAATCCTGGGTTGGTGTCTAGTGTTCAGTAAGTATGCGAGGTATAGAGAGGAGAAATCCTTTCCACGGGAGATGTGTGTGAGTGAGAATTTCAGATGATGATGATGGAAAAGCTCCACCGAACAGCCAGCGAATGGTTTGGCAGCGAAACTCCTTTCAAACTCTGAAGCATCACATCTATAAAAAAATGGCAAACGTGTGCCAAAGTGAGTAAATAAACAATATATCAAAGTTGATGAACTTTGTCACCTTTGTAAACTCCCAAGTTCACAAAGCAAATCAAACCTCTGCGTTTGTGCTGTGTGTAGAAATGTTTCCATTAGCAGCATCAGAGCTCCAAAGGCTGCACCACAGAAGCCGAACCGCAGGGTCAGAGCGAGGGCGGCTTCAGACTAAAGCTTCAGTCCGCTGCCATCAGACATAAAGGCAGTAACTCAGATCTCTGTGACTGTCCTCACTGTCCAGATTACTGTCAGTCCGGATCATCACGAGTTATACGTTTGTGTCTGAACAGAATAACGTCTTGATTGTTTCTAGCTTAAGACTTTTTCAGTCTTTCATGTATTATCACTGAATTGAGTTAAGAATTAGATTTACGTAAAGAAAAAACTCCACTGCCATTTTTCATGTTTTTTCAGAATGTGTAAAGACTCCCATAAACACCTGGTGAAAAAAAAACAAAACACTAGAGAAGATATTTATCCTGCCTCTTAAGTTGCAACTGTGTTTTCAACTGGTATATGGCCAAAAAACTTTGTTCAATGTTCTTGCTCATTTTGTTTGACCAGTATAAACTAGCTTCCCCGTATGAAGATGTAAAACATGTAGAAGCCAAATCAATATAAGAAAATATAACTGATGCTGAAATATTTGAGTTTCTTTTTAGTTTTTGTTCATGTTATAGAAATTGAGGTATGCCATTTCTGGTTACCATATGTGACTGGGTTAGGAAATAGAACTACAACATGGACATGTACAGGACATCTCTTATCCAGATGGTTGGAGGATTTTAAAAATCTTTTCAGAACAGCTGCTAGTCTTATCGCACACCGGGATGACAATAATGAAAAAGGCACAAACTTGAGGACACTGTACGTTATTCTTATAGGATCTTGATGGCTAAAACACATCTGCCGAGTGAGGGACCGTGGGCAGCTTCTACAGTAAGTCATGATGAGTTCAAGGATCCTCAGCAGGCTCTGGAATCAAGCCGCACGGTCGCCCCGCCGAGCTCTGAAATGTACTAAAGTGCAATAAACTTTCTCCTCTTGAGTGTGTGTGTTTAATAAGTGCGCTGGACCTGTCCGTCTAGCTACCTTCAGTAGCCAGTTCATTAGAAGGGAATTAAAGTTGACGCGCTGCGTTCCTGAGAGGGGAAGAAAAGCCAGGATTGTTGGTGCAGAGGCCAGCTGTGGCCGTGTCTGAGCCCCAGTGACGAGGCTCTCAGATGGGCTGCCAAGCGGCTGCTCGCCCCTCTTTCCTCGCTTCACCGGGCCCCATCCTCTGGCCCCTGACAACCAACCAACACACACACACACACACACACACACACACAGGAGTATGGGTAGTGGCACACATGCACATGCATACACGGATGCTCAGAATTTAATTAAAGTGACTGAGTCCCATGTCAACAGGTCTGCAGTGACCCCCCTGACACCCACACACTCCCAACTCTGAAAACAACCACATGCGAAGATGCCAATGGAAAAAGGCACAATAGCTTCAGCAGTAATTTCACTCCTGTCCTCAAGAAACAGAATAACGCTTCATTACCGTTCCAACTTGTCGTCAGTGCAGCTCCAGCTTCACAGTGACACAGGCAGCCGCAATCAGCGCTACACAACTAATCCCTCTCTGCGGGGAAAAACAATGAGGCCGCAATAAGATGGCAATATCGAGCATGTGTAGGAAAACAACCAGTTGAAATGTAACGCAGACAACTTAGAGACATCTCAAGACAACTTGTGCTGTGCTGTCTGACCACATGATGGACAGTGCGCCTGTTCTGCATAATGATGACATGAAAAATGAAAACCCTAATCTTTATTTTTACAAGAGGAGACAGAGAGAGAAAACCAGGCCTTCGACTTGCTCAGCAGATAATTACACACACACACGATCCTGCTCGTCTTAGATGAATAAGAGAAAGTAGAAGCTCATCTCCAAAATGACACACACTCAAACACTCGGCAGACCCATAAATGCGCGGTAAACTGGTCCAGACAGGCTGAGCTATAAAGCAACCAGGACACTGGTCATAAACTGGCAGGGTCCCTCAGACTCCCACTGCCCTGTGGACTGGGACGGCTGAAGGGGCGGATATGTGTGTGGGGGATGGGTTGTTGTTGGACGTGGGTGGGCATGCGGGCGTCAGGGGATATAGACAGAAGTGTGAATTACAGGCGTGAAAGTCCTAATGGAAAACATAAATCTTTAAATGCGCACGATAAGAGTCAGACAGCTCTGAAGTTCCTAACAGAAATAAATGTGTGTGTTCTCATATTCACATATGTTTATGTGTGTGTATTTGTGTGAAGTGTGCGTCTATTATATCCCCCGAAGCGCTCGTGGTTGCTTGTTGTCATCTGTGGATCTCCGGAAGAGGTGCGTTCCGCGTTAACCCCGAGGTCCAGCATCAAGGGCCCAAACAGATGACCATTAAATGACCTGTCGGCGGGGGCCTGGGAACCGATCGGCAGCCACGACCGTCTTCATGAGGACAAGAGGAAGAGAGGAAGTGATGGCACGGAGGACGGAGAGAGAAAGGGTGAGGGTCACGGCCGCAACAACCCCCCTCTGACGTCCGGGTCACCTGAGGGAAAGGGCCAGTTCTCGTCACGGTTACACGGGAAACACTGAAGACGCTCAGACAAACACATGTTGAAGAGGAAGTGAGGGAAGAGTGAACTGTTTCACACTCTCACCTGGAAACTTTTTATTTTTACTCAGTACATTTTTAATGCAAATATCAGTACTTTCTACTCCTTACATTTCCCCAAAAGGCTTGTTACTTTTTTTTAATCAGGGTTTCCGCGGGAAAATAAATTTACGGCAAAATAAAATTACAGCTGGACTTGAGCTGATTCCTCGCTCGCTCTCTTTTTTCTCATTTGTACAATACAAATGCCTACGATTAACCATAGTGAAGTACTTTAGGATACATCTTGTGTCTAGCAGGTAAACTTAGGCTACCGGTATGTGAACAATGTTTGTTCAAACAATGACATTGATGAAATAGATTCCAGATGAATTATCGTGTGGTTATTAGCTTTGCAGTGAATCGTGCAATAGAAATACTTTTTACTTTTAGTAATACTTTTGAGTAAATTTCAGAGCCTGTACTTTTTACTTTTACTTGAGTAGATATTTGGATCAGTACTTTCACTTTTACCAAACCAAAGTCGTTTTTTACACAGGTACTTTTACTTCCACTCAAGTACAGAATCTGGGTACTTTTGCCATCTCTGACTGTGATCAGCTACATAGCTGCCCAAATGAGTACTGAGAGCAAGACATGACAGACATCAAGCTACGGTGAGAAATCACAATAATGATTCTAAATGTAAAATTAAAACAATGTAAAATGGGTAAAACCATAATTAAACAAATGGAAAATACATTATTGATGATATCATATCATCATGTATATATACTGATTTTTTGAAATTTAAATTTGACTTAATCTGTATCAATATCTGCATCGAGAATATTACATATAAACCCCCTTAAATTCCGTGAATAAAGCATAAAATATAAATGTCATGCCTTACATTAGACACAGGCTTCATGTCTTGCACAGTAATTGTTCTGCATACCAGAGGCATAACTTAGGAGTAGTGATCATACTGTGAATTCAGCCTTGACTTGGCTCCAGTGTGTCAGTCACTCCACATTGCATTGATTTGTTATAGAGAATAAATTGGAGATGATGTCAGCCTTAGGTGCACTCCGGTCTATTTTTCCTACTGTGGAAAAGCCACAAGTCCAAACTGTTGCTGCTCTGTCCCGCGCGCACTGAGACACTCAATAAAGCCTGCTTTAAAAACACAATCCACCAGTTACGGGCTCGATGAATGACTTACTGGCCTGTTAAAATCCCGTCCAGCTAAGCAGACCGTGGTCTCTCTCGGACAGAGACTCCACTGCTAGAAAGCAACGACCCAACCGACGCCACAACTGATCTGTAATACCACATGACTTTGACATTTAATGATGAGTATTTTTGGGCAAATGTTGCTCAAATCTTCAGGCTAAGTTCCCTGGAATGATATAGCACATATTTGCCCTACTGTGTATGACTGTGAGTGTGTATGTATGTGTGTGTGTGTGTAAGAGACTTTCCTTCATGCACAGCCAAGACAGAATTATTGGAAATGCTAGAACCATAAAACCCAGTAATTTACGGACACAAAACATCACTGTTTAATATTTGTTTTTCCTTCAAGCCTGAGTACGTGTGTGCAATTGTGAGTGAGAGGCTCGAGTTGAGAGCGGGAAGGAGAAAAATAAAGAGAGAAATAGAAACCCTAAAACAACTTCTACAGACCTGCTCCTTTTTCACCCCCCCCCCCATTCCTGCTCGACGAGTGCTACAAAAAACATTCTTGAGGCGTTCAACAGAGCGCCTTTCATCGATCGTCATTCGCGCATGTTTTGACTCCGCGGCGTCTTCCAGTTCTGCTTTATCAGAGCCAGTTAACAGAGTTTATCAGTCGTTGTCTCTCTGTCTCTGGTACTGAACGACTGAGGACCTGACTCATGACACACGTATACACACACACACACACACACACACACACACACACACACACCTTTCCAGCTGCGACTATGTGTCCATACTTGCTCTTTCTGGTCCATTTAAAATGACACTTTATCATCACCTCGATCCCTCTCCTCCGATCTTCTCTCCCATCTCAAAAAGCAGGAATTCCACTCCTGTGGGATGAAAATCTTAAATCTCCAGAAAGTCAACATTTGGAAACACAAAAAAAGGATTGTTTTCAGAGAGATAACTTGGATCTTTTTTGGGAAAAAAAAAAGAAAAAAAGTTTGGTATGACCTTTATGACTGATAAACTTCAATTCATGTAAAGACATGAATATCAGCTGCAACTTTGGCATCACATGACATTTCGCTGTACACCGTTCTTGTCCCACACAGCGTGCTGTAGATTTAACAATTTAAAAAATGCTCCAGCACTTTACTCCCCCTTTGTCCTGGGTGGACCGACTGTGCACGAAAGCTTGAGTTTTTACTGTTAGTACGTACAGCACACCCACACTAAATCATCTGCTTTAATGACTGAAGCAGGGATTTGTACAGAAAAACCAATAAAAACCACAGAGAACAGAGCAGATTTACTATAAGACTGAGGGTTAAAGGGAAACTGCGCGAGACAGGGAGAGGTAAGAGATAAGATCACTATCATGTTTGAGTAGTAAATCACAACAGTTATGCGTGTCCTCAGGAGTGTGTGTGTGTGTGTGTTTATGTGTCCTTATAGGAATGCTTTGAGCTCTATCGTGCTACATCTGAGAGAGTTACTGGACAGAAAAGAGAGCAAGAGAAAGTTAGAGACTGTTGATGAGCTGCAACTGGTACGACCAGATCGACTCACACACACACACACAATGTCGGTATCTTGGTCAAGGGAGAAACCACGTTTTGTGACCACCCATAAAGAGCGACCATAGCAAATGCAAAGTTTAGTATTCCAGTCATTCAATGCCAACAACATCCCTACAACATCTCAAGTGTATAAACTTTTACATCGTAAACAGAGGCAGTTATGGTCAAAAGGAAAGTAGACAACTATGCATCTGACAAAAGGGAGACGTGGGGGGGGGGTGTCACACAGAAACACACACTTCTAGTGTTGTCTGTGTACAGCCATCATCTCCAGACAACGAGCCACTCCCGATCGGACGTTTACAAGCCCACATCCAGCCTCACCGCCGCATGACGAGGCAGTTTTAAGCAATTTGTTGACACAGCAGATGTGTATTCTTTCTTGAGGATAGAGCTAAGTGGAGATCACGTTGCACTGACTTACGCTCAGATGAGCCTGAACACAAAAGAGGCTGGATAGTCATGAGATTAAAAAAAAAAAAAAGTAGCAAGGACATTTCCAAAAGTGATAGCAGTGAAAACACTCAACTGCTCTCTTTTCTTTTAATCAACTTCTATTTGACCTCTCCTTAATGTCAAGTCCTCCACATCCATCTCTTCATGTTACCGTTATCAGCGGTGTGTGCCACAGCTGAGGAGAGGCTTGTTATCTGAGTGCAAGTATGTTTGTTTTCATTCAACCTCCTTTATTTAACCAGGCAGGTCATTTCAGAGCCAAGTCGCTCAATCGCTGCCCGGCAGAACCCGAAAGTGCTTCGGACAGACGCATGGTATCATCGTAAAAGAAACACACAACAGAGAGAGAGAGAGAGAGAGAGAGAGAGAGAGAGCGGTAGAAGAAATAAATTTAAAATGCACACGGGCAGGAAAGGCGCCGCAATAGTTTGGAAACAATGCATCAAGGCAAGACCACACAGTGTGCATGTCAGGCAACGAGGGATGGTGGGGTAAAAAACAAATGTGTGCACAATATTGAAATGGCTTTTCAGTACTGTGAAGGACATGAAATGAGACAGTAAGACTGGAAAAGACACTGTGAAGGAGTATACCTGCAATACTGTGCATGCATTCAGTGCAAATTTGCACTCGATCTTTGTACGTTTTCAATAGATGCTGTGGTGCCTTCACACAGGCCGGTAGGGCTGGGCGATATGACGATATTAAATCGTGAAGGATTAGAACGTGTAGACGATCTGCCAAAGTGCAGAGATCGTAGGATCGTCTGGGGCACCTTTTATGTTGCAAGAGTGCATTTTATCAGAGTATGTTTACTTGCACATGTTGGCAAAACTGCAACTATTTAAATGGGCTCTATGCACAGCTCCACTACTTCCTGAATTTCTGAAAGGCAGCTCCCAAACTGATTAATCCAGGTGTGTCTGATCATTGTGACTACTCAGACACACCTGGATTAATCATTTTGTCTAATAATGTAGGACAGGAAATAAAGGAGCTGCCTTAAATTCAGGAAGTAGTGGAGCTGTGCATAGAGCCCATTAAAATCTGTTCAGAAAGGCTCTTTGACCTAAATTGTCTGTTTTTCAATTTTAGATTAAAGATCGTGATAAAATCGAGATCGTTATTTTATTTTTCAAAAACCGTGATATGATATTTTTGCCATATCGCCCACCCCTACAGGCCGGTATACTATACACCCTCACCACATCATGCGACTGGTTGGCTGATAAGGCCTTATATATTAGGGTGACCGAACACCGGGCTGACCTCATGTGACCTGTTGCGCTCCGATGCCCTCATCCCTCTGATAGAGTTTCTGTCATAGCCCTCACACAGCAGTGCAGTCATAGCGAACATACTGTAGCTGAGCTGCAGTTACTTTGCTTCCTGCACTAAAACCACAGGCACGCTGCCGTTACCCAATACCTGACATACCAGACTGCAGGGTGAGAATGAGACGGAGAGGTAGGAAACAGGGAGCAACAGGAGGGAAGGAAAGGAATGAACGGAGGAAATGAAGGATGGAGGGCTGTTGGTTCTCCGTGCTGCATGTTGGCAAGATCACTGAGGAACATTTCTTTTACATTTAGATTTTCTTTTCCATTTTGAGGCCAGGACAAAGAGTTGGATCAATTAGACTGCATGATGCACATTGTTGTTTCCAATAATACCCTTCCTTTTATGTTCATCTCTGCACGAGCATCAGTCCAAACATACACTCATTCAGTCTGCACAGCGAAGCTTAAACATGCAAGTGAACTAAAAAATAATTAAAAACATAATTTGGAGGAGATGGAAGGGTTTAGCATTAACATAAAACTTGGGGATAAAAATCAAAGAATGGAAAAATAAAGACCAAATGCAAAATATCCCAAAACAAAACAAGAGAGAAAAAATAACCCTTAATGTGTTTCACCTCGGTTTGAAATGATCATGGGAAAAAGGTTCTTGTGCGTGACCCCCTGAGTGAGCGCGGGACGGGAGGTCAACCACACGCTCCTCCAACCCAACCTCTTCCCTTTGGTTCTCACCCCCGCTCCTTCTGGCCTCTCCTCTTCGCTTATCAGAGCCACAGCGAGGAGCAGGAATCCCTCACTTTCAGCTGGAACAGGGCCGTTGCTAGGAATTCTGGGCCCCCTTAAAGAATACTAAAGTGGGCCCCTCCCCCTAACTTTTCCTTTTTTTTCTTAGACTACGTATGTATTATCGTTTTTTATTTAGCCTTCTTTGTTTTGATGCTAATGCAGCATTACACTGCAAAAACTCAAGTATCTTAGCAAGAATATTTGTCTTATTTCTAGTCAAAATGTAATTTCTAGTCAAAACAAATCTCATTATACCTAAAATAAGACACATCATATTAAAAGTAGCTTGTTTTTAGACACTTTTTTACTTCTTTCAAGCATATTTTCACTTGGAATAAGTAGAAAAAATCTGATAGTGGAGCAAGTTTTTCTTATTACAAGCACAAAAAACTTACTTTCACTGGCAGATTTTTCTATTTATTGTGAATTTAAGTGAAAATTATCTAAAAACAAGTGAATTTTTAGGTAATGAGTCTTATAAGTGGAAAGAGATTAGTTTTGACTAGAAATGAGACATTTGGACAAGAAATAAGACAAATATTCTTGGAAAGATGTTGAGTTTTTACAGTGTACTATGGGTATTAGTCAGGGTCTTACGCAGAATAAATCAGTCATACAAAGATTAGACTACTGGGGTTTTTTATGGGCCCCACTGGGCGCTGGGCCCCTAGAGTTATCATCACCTTTCTCCCCTATACAACGGCCCTGAGCTGGAGAGAGAAGAGATGACCAGCTCTTCGACCGCTCCTTCCACACATGCAGGACGTCCACAGCTGACACAGCACCCGCATGTATCTGGTTTAAAAGACTTTGAGGGCTAAATGGCCAGTTGCAGAGAGAAACATGTTCTCAATCAGCTTAATAATATAAGTTGGTAAACCCAGGATTGTTTTCATGATGGATTCTTCATCCTCTCAACAATAAAATGAGCACTAATGACTTGTCCAGCTCTGAGACATCCACAAGACAGCTGTTCTGTCTGTCTCCTTCTCTGGCCTTAATGAGAAGTGTGTGTGTGTGCAGAGTCAACAGACTAGTAAACCTCAAAGTGAACTACGCTCTGACCTTTCAAGGTCCCTGTGTGCTGTCTTGCCCTCCTCTGCGTGAAACAGCTCCTGCAAACACTGAAAGTCTGTGTACAGATTCTTGAGGTCTTTGTGTTGAGGGCCTTTTCATGTTCCTCATTGTCATAACCAGCTCACATGAAGCACTCGGCTTAATTCAATGAGGCCAAAATGCCATGACAGGGCTACAGAGAAATTGACAAAGGAGCCTAAAATCATAATAGTAATAATAAAAAGCAAGAGAACAAAACAATAAACAGATGAGGAACAGAGGCCAGACTTTTTTTTTTTTAATTATGACATCCTGTCTCACGTTTCCAAAGCAAGGTTTGTTAAGACAGCCTGTCCAACCCAACCTCTGACAGATGAATGGTGAGAGAGGGCGGTGTGATATCCTGAGACAACACCTTAAAGAGGAACTATGCTACATTTCACCCTCATCACACAGCTTCGGAGTAACTGAGATGGTTAAATAAATGCCGCCAGCTTCGTTGAAAACAAATGCACATGGAGGGTTAGCAAAACAGCGGAAAAGGCGAGCAGACTCGCATAGTTCCCCTTTAAGCTGAAATTCACTTTGACTCCAATTAATCAGAGATGAACTATGTAAACACAGTGGTCAGATCAGGTACACTTTGCTGTGATAGTGTAATTTATATGAAAGGTTCCTCTACAGAAGACAGCTTTATGAGCACCAGATTGACTTATTATGGGTACAGCTCGAAGACACAGCAGGTGGGAAGAGTCAACACTGTGATTATAGCAGGGTGTGTGTTCTCACAACTTCTGCTTTGAGTATATACGCTCATTACCACTATCTCTCTGTCTCCCTCAGTCTCTTTCTCTGTTGACCATATTTCTCCATCACATTCAGGTTCCTATAGCAGCCACTGCATGTTCCTCATTTCTCCCTCTCCCTACCCAGGTTCCCTCTCCTCCTGCGTGGCAGAGGCACTCCTTCCCACAGACCTTTTTCCAAGCCACCGGGTGCTGAGTAGTAGCTGTGGGAAGAAAGGGCAGGACGGGCCTCGCTAGGAGCTGCCCGGCCGCGTCTCACGGCAGCCCACACATTCTGCCGTCAGGCCACATTTACGTGTGACGGGGAGACATGTTCGTGAGGACAGAAGAGGATGGGGTGGGGAGGGGGGTGATGTGCATCTGCACCAAACACACACATGAACACAGATGCCAATACATATGCAGATATACTCAACACTCACACCACAGCCTCTATAGGGCAGAGAGGGGCTGGGAGGATAATGAGCAGGGGTTGAGTAGGGGCTAAATAAGAAAATAACCCAGGACAGTCTTTCCCAGGCTGTCCCCCACCCTCTCCCTCTGTGTTGGTGCTCACTAATTGTGCATGTGCTGAATATTGCAAAATATGCCAAACACTGTACATTCCTGTACTACTTGTGTAGTGAAATAATGTTACAGGAACATCCTGTTAAAACTTTGTTTATGAAAATTTGATTTTATAGATGCAAGAAAAAAACGATCAGGGGATCTCTCCATTCAGCTCATGCAGCATCTGTTTTGTACTTCTGTCATCTTCCAGTCTGGGTGACCTGAGCTTTGTCACTGTGAAAGAATCAGGACTTCACGTCATATACTAAGTAAGGAGCGGCTTTATTTGCCTCCAAATTATGCTGCTGTGAGAAGTTTGACAGGGTTGTGAAACTTTAATCTTTCAAAAGAAGGCACGTGTATTGCCTTGACTGACAATGTGGGGAGTTAAGTAAAACAAGTCAAATGTCATTTTGTGGTGAACTGACTCTATTCCTAACTTTCCTGCAGGGAAACTTCATTTGTTTGTTGTTTGCTGAACTCTGCAGCTCCTATTTTTCAAAGTGTAAAAGACCCACAGGCATGTTGTGAACAACAAAACATGTGCACCTCAGACTGAGCCGCACGCTCGTGTTTCGAAACAAATATGTGGATGTCATTCTATAGTATATGACTACACCTGGCTGTCTTTGATGCGTTCATGGGGTAAAGTATCTTATAATTTTATAACAATCTGATAGCAGATGGTGTATTTACTAAAAAATAAAAAACAGGCTTAACACAGTCCTGAATGTGTAATATAGGACGCCTACAGTAAACAATTAGGTGTGTTTAGCACATGAATCCACAGAAAAACAACAACAAATGAAAACAGGATGATCCCAAAATCAAAGCTACTGTTGAATAATTCGGTTGTAACTCTGATAACAATATAAATTTAGAATTGGTGATGAGAAATAGACAAGTTTAGAGAAAGAGAGTACTGTATAATCACACTGCTTGATGGTTTGCCTTTTTGCTACGACAGTATGATTCCACAGAATAAAAAAAAAAATCACATGTAAGATCTGTAGTGATGTATACGAGGGCTAAAACTGGGCAAAGTTTTTAAATAAAGTTAAGCAACAGCAAAAAAGTGACAATATATCAGAAACAGAAACAGAAAGAGAAGCCTTAGTAAAGTAAGAACTGACGAAGCAAATGTGAGAGGAGGTGAAGCAGCCAAAACAAGGAAAAGGAATTAGAGGCCTAACTAACTAGGTTGAGGGCGAGTGCTGAAAGTCTTGTGGATGAAATACGTCAGCATGACTTTGCACACAAACATGACACATTTGCACCAGTGAATGACATGAAACTGGAGAGAAAAAGACAAAATGTGAGAGCACAAGTTACAGAGTGTATTTCTAGGACGAATGACAGAAACTGACAACAAGAGGAAATCCCTGTCACCTCCCAAAAAAAAAAAAAAAAAAAAAAAAAAACCCAGCATGGCGCTGTGTGGCTAAGTGCCTCTGGCTTTAAAGTGTAAGCAGGCTGCGGTCGGCTCCACAGCAAACCAGTGTTTTACTGGTTCCCCTGGGCAGTGTTGGGGAGCGGGCTGTGTGCCGTCTCGCCATCTTTTACTGAGCCAGGGTGATTAGGAACCCAACGTGCTGACGGCAGATGCTGTAATGCCGCTACAGCCACTAGACTGTGATTTACACCACTGGCCGAGTGTGTGCCACAGGGCCGGCCGGCTGCAGCAGGGCAGAGTGGACAGTGGACAACACGTCAGATGAGGTAGAAACTTGATGAGTGGACCCGAGTGCAACGCTACACACACTGCTTTATGTTGAACAGTTGGATGAGATGATATCTCCTGTTGTCACCACATCTGGTTGTTGTTATCTTTTAAGACCTGCTTTGTTTTATCATACAATCTTGCTCATTGTACATGCTGTTGATAATCTACTTGAACTTCAAATAATATAAAGTGACATATTATCAAGTATTACAGTGTAATTTTGGTGAATGAAAAAATCTATTACAGTAAAAATATCAACACCACATGGCTTGTATCACTAGTTATCCCTATAGGGACACCCGGGTCGTGTCCTCACAGCTACAACTACACACATGAACACATAGTAGATCGCAATAAATGTGGATGTTTTGTATTTAAACCATTAGCTGAGGAGAAGAACTTAAACAACATTTAAATTAATTGTTAAAATGAGAGGGGGAAAGCAACAATCAAAACAGTGAACTGCTGGAAATGTTAAAAAACATGTCTCCACTCTCGAGCAGATTTTGTGATACGGGCCCATGCAGATGAGGCGGAGATCAAATTCCACTTTCTATTTGAATGTGAAAAACATGAATCCATTATAAGAATTGTTAAACGACTTACCATTCTTAAGTTGAATAAAACAGACACTTGGAGAGCTGGCCAAACGCTATTTTTTTGCTGCCAAATGATTTTTATCTCATCATGACCACAGAAACTATATTTAACTTTATTTGATGATGTTACTTGGTCTGTTTGTTTTGTTTTTTTTTAAACATTTTTATCAGATTGTTTCTTAAATATGCTGAATATAATCTGACTTTCCACCGTCATCACTGCATTATTCATAATGGCCGCATGGCAGCACTGAATTATACACTGCATACACCTAACTATTTATTTATTGTGGCCAGTACCGGTAATAGCAGAATCATTAACAGATGGTCACAGGTCTGGATGCGAGACTGAGAACCTCAACGTGGATATCCCTTGCACTGCATGTTGTTGTAGCTCGGACACAGAGGAGAGTGAATGAGGGCGAGACACGGAGATAGATTCTGACGCGGTTTGATAAAGCACAAGAGGTAAGATTTATTTCTTACCTCTCCTTTATTTCTCCTGAACACATAAAACCCAGTTGTGGCTACGACAGAGGGGTTACATCTGGAGCCTGCAGGGCATGTGTGAAATCATTTCTGTATTCCTGCAATTTAATGTAATGCTTTGCAGATGATAGTGTGCGTGTGCATGTGTGTGTGTGTGTGTGTGTCATGAGTAATAACTCCTACAGTAGGGAGCAGAGGGAGTGTGAGCACTGAGAAAGGCATGAGCCACAGACCGTGTGAGGACTGATATCAAAAGGTAAACTGTGCAAAATACATACGCGAGGCTCGGAAAGTGGAACTAAAGTGTCCCTTGATCAGAGGATACAGAGGGTGGGGGTGGTTTCAGGAGACAGAGGGAGGCCTGCCTGTTGAATATATTTCCTGTTGGACTCTCATTGCCTTCACCGTCAGCGGGACTGACATCACCACAGAGAGAAATTTGACCTGGTTTCAATTATTTTCACTAATTCTCGTCAACATGTGTAGAAAACAGAAGCTCAGCAGCAAAATGACGGCCACAACAAGGCATTGTAAACAAGATGAATTTATAGTTTTGGTTGATTCTGTGATATGTTGCTAAAAGTACACAATTGCTGGCATTGAAATGGACATGAAAGGCTGATGGCTCTGTGAATGAAGCAACCATACGTGCTAAATAGTACAACTGTAAGGTAATAGTGGCAAGCCCCTACGGACAGATGTGTGAGCAGAATAAGAGTATAGACGAATAGAAGGATGTGACAAAAAAAACATAGAATAAACTACTTTCTTAGTATAACATATGTGCAGTGATGGGGATAATGGCGTTATAAAATAACAGCATTACTAACGGCGCTACTTTATTCATAAAGAGTAATCAAAAAAGTAACTTTTTTGAGCATTTTATAAAAAAAATAATGCAATAGTTACTTTTCGTGGTTGTTAGTTACATTTATAATGTAGTAATTCAGTTGCTTACTTAGTTACTTTTTGGGGAAAGACACTAGTTATGATGACTAATTAATTACTTTTCTTTAAAGTAACGTGCCCGACACTGCATAATGTGTGATAGTAAATATTAGGTCATTGTGTCACATGTTAACAAGAATTTCAGCATTGTTTGGTTTGTTATGTAACCACCCACTTTGATTTGGTCTGATATTATTTGCCCTTTATAAAAATGTGTGTAAACACGGTGCTGAAACTCAGGTACAGTATGACTGAAACTGTCATACCTGAGAGAGAAAAAAATCCAAAAGCAAAGCGAGATAGTTGAAGAAACACTTGTAAAAGTTAAATGTGACTTGTTGTCTGTACAGTAAATAATGAAACTCTGAATGTGTCAAACCTAAAAGACAGGTCTTGCAGGTATATAGGCACTAAGCTGTGGTGAGCTGAGCCTGAGAGGAAGCTGGTTATTTCTCTCCTCCAGCGCTGAGCAGAGCTGCAAGGTGAGTGCAGGAGTGTGCGCTGGTGCTGCCGTGCGCCTCGCCTCGCCCCTCCCACCCTCCTTCCACTCTCCTCTCTGCTCTCCAATAAAGCGCTTTTTGTCCAGGGAGTCGGCACTTGAGCGCATTCCTTGACGTGGAGGCTGGTGTTACCTCTCCAAGGATTTGATGAAGACCGTTCGTTGTTAAGTTTAATACGCTCACAGAAACTTTTTTTTTTAAAGCAAAGCGTGTATTGGGGGAAAACTACAAGGTCTGGAGTTATATCGGTGAAGTGCTCCGGTTGGATAAAGAGACAAGCGTGACTGCGCTCCCAACTTTACTACAGTACTTCCAAGTTGTGGGTAAGAGCTGCCTTTGACTTGTGAAACAACGACAAACATTTCATTTCTTTTGGGTCTCTTTAACAGTTGGTACAGGGTCAGAAAGTGCATAAAGACGCGTAAACGGGGTGACGTTGGGTGGCGTATTTGCTTTAAGAATATCTGAATGCATTAAATACCTATATGTTATTGTCAGTATCAGATCCAAAGGACTCGTCCGGTTCATCTCTGTTAAAATAAAGCCAACAACGACCGGTGTTGTTCACAATAGTTTATCCTGTATGACAACTCCTTGTCTGGAAAAAACACTAAAAATAATCCAACAGACGTGTTTTTGCTGTGTTCTGCTTTAAAATAGCCAGACTTTATAGAGCTGTTAAGATGTGTGTGTTTTTTTTTGCGCAAAGTATCGTGTGTTCCTGAAATGATAAGACGAGTTTAGACATGAAGCTTATTGGAGCTCACAGCTTTTACTGGCTACGAGTGCGGCCACTAATCCTCCACATCCCCAAATGCTGCTGACAATAAAACAAGAGTTCCTCTGTGTTTGGGGGGAAATGTGTAAAAAAAAAAAACGCGAGCGTGTGCGCGGAGCAGCAGGAGCCGACGGGGCGGTAATGAGGCGGGCTGGTGTGGGACCGCAGGACGCCGTACAGCGTCTAGACCGCACCGAGCCCTGGTCACCGCAGAGGGACGGCTGTTTTTGGACGCGCACACGGGATCATCCCCAGAACAGAGAGTTCAACAGGACACGGAGCGTGTGGTCACTGGTCACTCTCTGGTTTCAGCGCAGAGGACCCCAGAGAGTGGTCAGATAAAAGACCAAGAGTCAGTGGCGCGTATGCTATGTTCAAAACAAGATCAGACTGACAACGTTTCATATCTAGAGACAAAATAACAAAATAACATCACTAAAACAATCAGGCCTTCTGTAGCTTATCTTCGATCACATCCCTCTCCTGTTATCTTAGAGTTTGCAGACAGCTTTTTTTTGGTGCATCACTGTCTTTCACTGTGAAAGTGAATACCATTGAGGAAATAAGGACAAAGTTGGGCAAAGACAAGTGCCAAGTGCCAAGTCTGATTATCAGTGATGTGGTTTCAAAATCTCTGCAAACACACAAAAATCTTGAATTCATTAGACCGCTAAATAAACCAGAACTTTATAAGATGGATGGATGTCTTGTAGCATTGTAACACAGTGGCCAAGTATCAGTCATAAATGTAATTGCAATATTAAAGATGCCCACCAACAGCTGCTATTGATACAAGTTGACTCGATCATTATTATTATTATAATAATAAATAAACTCTTGAGTGAAATGTGGGCAAGATCCAAAGCCGGATCTAGAGTTAAACGACTCAATCATTTGACTTTTAGCCGAAGGCGGTGCAGTGCAGTGAGGGATGAACAAAACACTGGCTCAGATGTGAGGGGAAAGGTGCGCACAAAAATTAGAGAGGCATCGGTTTTTGCTCAGTGTGAGTGCGCAGCAGAGCAATGAGTGATGAGGTCAAATTCCTCAAAGATTAAATCTCCCAGTGACCTGCTCCACTAATAAACCGACATCTCAAAAAAAAGAGAAAATTTAAAACAATCTCTGTTCTGTAAAGTAAAAAAAAGACTTACAGGAGCAGGAGTCAGAGCATCTGATGATGCTGCCTCATCTTTTCAAATAATATGCACATGTACCGATATAAACTCAGATTCTCTATAGTAAGTATCCTGAAAGAAGGAGCCTTACTGGAAGTGTTTATATCACAACTCTTTGTTGAAGAGATAATCTTATTGTTTTAACACTGAAGGAAACAGCTGTCAAATTTGATAATTATTTATGCAATGAGAGACCCCTTAAAACGTAACCATGTTAAAAATGTATATGTTCACCCTCACCTAAGATGCTTAGTCCACGTAAGAGCAGTCTTCTGACCACAATCCTCCCAGCTTCCGGGCAGATTAGCATCTTTTACATGGCTCCATAAACAGGCACAGAAAATCGCCTAATCTTTCCCGGGGGCAAAACAGGCAGTGTAAACTACTCCAATAGCCCCGCTATTAACCCCTGCACTGGGCCTACCGCTTGTTTCCTCGCCATGTGTTTCCTCACAGACTGTCATTATCCTACAGGAGAAGCTACCGTGTCATTGACAGTATATAATGGTTGTAATTGGTTTATATTAGGCTACCAGACACAGCAGAGCTGCCACAGGAGGCCAATTATCCCTCGCTAATGTGGAGAACTTTCAGGCTACTATGTTGCGCAGATTGTAACACTTAAGAGGACAAGGGAGCTGTTGTGGGCACAGGCTGATGGTGTAAAGAATGCAGGGGTTTGTACCGGTGTCGTTGTTTTGTATGTGAAGCCGCACGGAAAAGCTGCAGGTCTCGCTGCTCGCTGCTGCGGTGTTTCACTCTCTACATGTTGTTTGTACAGTCACTTGTTGACACTGACACACTTCCTCAGTGCTGAGGGAGTCTGAGGCTGTCGGAGGAGATGTGAGGAAGAAGAAGAGAAGCAGAGAAGGGAGGGTAAAATGAGGTAAGGCACTGCGTGTCTTCACCAGCGATGTAAAATCAAAGTCACAGCTTATCAAAGTTGCTTCGTAACACATGGCAACACTTTGACGATGAAATGTGCGGTTGTGCGTGCTAGTGGGAGCATTAAGTGAGCCGCATGTCTGCACTGGATGCACTATCCCTCCCCAGTGGGACATCTCTTGCCCTTAAATGTCAGCCTGTGGACGGAAAGACGGAGAAACTGTCTGTCACGAAACCCAATTTAAACAATTAAGCGCAGGCCTGCTGCCACACCACTGTGACAGTGATGTCGAAAACCACGCAACCCATCCAGGATCTGGTTACCAGCATTGTGTCAGCTTGGACTTTTTATCTGAATTGTTTTGTTTGTTGTCTTTTTTTTTTTACAAAATCATGGCTGGCGTTTCATTATCTGTGCTAAAGAGCTTGAGAGGAAAAGAGCACGGGTGTGTAAATCTGCCATCTGACGATGACTGACAGTCTGCAGCTCCTCCGTTTGTTGTGTTGAGACGTGACTGAAAGGTTTTTGCTGGATACTTGGCAGGAGTTTGAGGCGTAATGTAAATGTATTTGTTACCACAACACTGCACTACACGCCTAAGTGCTGCTGCTCTTCTCTCTCCAAAACTGGCAGCAAGTAGAGGAGCTCAGTTTTTTTTTTTTCAACAATCAGGGGCAGTGCCTGAAGCATCCCACCAGGAGCACCAGAGGGATTAGAGGGTTAAAAGTCAGGTGCTGAGGCGTGGAGGCCTGGAGAAGGGAGGGGAGGAGGAGGTGGAGTGAAAAGACGAGGGACAAGAGTGGGGCACTTGCACAGCGGGCAGAATGAGAGAGACAGAGAGGAGGGAGTCGCCAGGGCAGAAAGTTTAAATAAGTGAGTGAACGTGTGTGTGTATTTGTTTTTCTCAAGGCTATGTGAGAGTGAGATCTCATCACAATTAGCAAGAGACAGAATTCAAGCTCCACAAATCCTTCCTCTGCCAGAATTAAAGGCCCCATCCCTCTTCTCAGGTGCTGCACAGCAGGAGGGGAGGGGGCGTTCCCTAGTGGACGACCAAGAGCCGGCCCGGAGCCACTCTCTCCATAAGATGTGTCTTAAATAAAACCCCCGGCTTCAAAGGCCTCAGCCTCACACATCAATGCTGACCCAGCGGTATGCGGAGGCAAACCCCAGCCCGTACGCCTGCCAAGCTAAATTGAAGAAGAGCTCGCCGATGCAGCCAAATGATGCGTTCAGAAGAACCACTTCAAAACCTTGCATAAATATACACACACATGCGAAGGGATCTGAGGGTTTTGGAGAGCCCCAGCCTGAGCGCAAAACCCCAAATAACTGCCGTCGTCCACACACACACACACACACACACACACGGAGTCACTGGTCTTAGATTTTTACCAGTTTGTCGATCTCCTAAAGCAGATGACCCTTTGAATCAACACCACTCTCACAAGCTTTATATTAAATCAAGGTCTGATATTTTCTTAACCTTCTCACTGTGGTTGGAAAAATCTGCAAAAAAGGCCCCGGAAAAAAAAAAATCCCCCAAATTCCTCAACTGACTCCAGTGAAGTACCGAGGGAGAGGAGCAGGGCGAGAGACACAGATGGAGAACGAGAGAGAGAGAGGATGAGAGGGAGGATGCTCATCCCAGAAAGCCACCACAAATTGCTGCATTTCAGTGAGCCCGTAAAAAGAGAGAAACTGCTCTTAATCTAAGGTTGTAATTACCTCTGGCCAGCACTGTAATTAGGAAATGAGCCTTGAACTAGATCTTTCTGGGCAAGAGCAAAGCAAGGGCACATGCACACACACACACACACACACACACATGCACGCACACATACCTATACTGTTTGACCAAAACCAGAAGTGGGCGAGACACATCTCCCTTTGAGAATAAGGTCAAATGTTTAACCACTTTTCATTAATGGCCAATGAAAATCAAACAAACAGCTGAGTCTGAGAGGAATATTAACTATTAATGTTCTACAGGATATAGACTGAATGATCAGCAGCAGAGTAAATGATGTGTGTGTGTGTATGTGTGTGTGTGTATCGTTGGGTAAATGTGTGTCCCAGACCTCATTTGTCACAGAAAGTGATGCAGGCACGTCCTGCATAGGGAGTTGACACGTACGCATGGGGCCGCTCGCTCTCTCTCGTTACATCGGCTCTCGTTTGTTGTTCTATATCGTCCCCTTTTTTCTTTATGTCTATTTCTGTCACAGCTGTGGGGTGGGGTGGGGGGGTGGGGGGGCACAGATAGTGTTGTTATCTGCTGCCGTCCACGCCGTCAGAGCACAAGGGCCAGTCTGACCCAGCAAATCTGTGCATGTATACGTGCGAATGCCTGCATGTGTACAGTCGAATCATCGGCCTGAATCTCAGCGCCCCTTGCACATTTTCAACATACAAAGAAGCAGCAGCAGAGAGTGTCGCTTGAAATGTTAACCTAAGGCGTATCGTGAATCTTTTTTCAGTGTATCTCGGCCGTCTTCAGAAGGTTTAGTGTTTGGATCCATATCTAGGACAAATACTTTTACACGTGCAGTTTTTAAGATGATGCCAACATTACAAAGTGGCTCTAACATGAACTCCAGACTGCTGAGCTTGGAAGAAGAGGTTACACCAGATGGGGAGAGAGAGAAAAAAGGAGTGAGGAGGACACAGAGAGAGAAGGAGAACGAGAGGAAGAGAAGGGTGAGGCAATATTTATGTTTAACAGATGAACACAGGGGAAGAAAGAAAATTACAGTGGAGAGAAAGGCTGAAAAGAATCAATGCTCTAAAAAAGAGAATGAAGGACGGACAAAAATAACTCCTTCAAGAGAGAATAAATATGAATGTAAAGCAATAATGATGAAAGGAGGGAAAATAAGAGGTACTGGCAGGTTAAAGGATACTACAAATGTTCTGGCGGAGCTCTGTCCGCTCAAATTAAAGACTGCATGTCTCGTGGAAAGATGTGGAGGACGCAGCCGGAGCTACTGTATCAAGGCAGACCAAGGCAGGAATATTGTTGTCAACAGCTTTGTCTTGTAGAAAAGTGCCGCAGCAATTCAAGAACCTCGGCGGTAAAGACGTTTTGCGTCTATTTTGAGTGTTGAGTTCCACTTTGAAAGCTAAATATTTACAATGCAGTCAAGGGACTGGTCTGAGAGGGAGAGACAGTGACCTCGAGAACCTGACCGCAGCTGGGTCAGCTCCACACACACACACGCACACAGTGGCTTGTCACTCACCCCCCCTGCATATACTCAAGCATGGCAAGCATGCACCTTCACATTTACCTGTGCATTTCGGTGACAGCAGGTATGCCAGTGATGTGCAAACACGCACTGAAGGCGCAGTAGAGAACATGCACAGAATTCTCTGCACTGCGCTGCACGACACTCCCACACGCAAATAAACACACGGTAGCAGAGTGCAGCAAAGGCCTCACAGCAGGACGGCAGAGCCAAACCAAACCCTGGTTATTGTCAGTTGTAAACGATGACATTATCAATGTGGACGTGAGTCTGTGCTGCAGGGTGATGAGTCAGGTGTTACACACTCGGGTAAAACAGTGGCAGTCGTCTTTATTCTGTTTTCCACTGTTTGACTCAGAGCTTAGGTATATGATGTGGCTTTAAAAACAGTGTTGAGCAGAGGGAGAGAGGACATTCAGTATGAACAAGTAGCCTGTGTTGTACAGTACTAATGAGAGAGAGAGAAAGCAAAAAAAAAGAAAAAGTTTTCCTCTCAGCTAATTATCTCCCAAACTGTTTTTATGAGCATGCCTTAAATCAATTAAATGAGAAACCCCGAAAAAAGTCTGCTATTAGTAAGAAATGTGGGATCTGCTCTTGGCCTAACGTCTCCCAATAATAAAATATCTCTCAAGCAGTTGCTTTGCGTTTTGGTTTTTTACCAAAACCAAATCATATAATCAGGCTCAAAAATAACATTTCATGCTAGTTAATTAGTTACATATTTATAAAAAGCAACAACAACGTGAACACATGCACACACATACAGTACACAAACACACAAGTAATTCAGTGGTAAAGGAAAATGAGATGCTTATCATTATAAACACACAAAAAGTGTGTTCTATCACTTAAACTTAAAAGGGGCAAAAGGATCAGTTTGCACACAAAGACACAAACTGAGGAAGAGGACAGAAATCAATAGGAGAAAACCTGCAGACCTGTTCTGAAATGTGAATTATTTCATTTTATTATGAAATCAATAATAAAAAGCAGTTTTTAGTCTTTGCAGGAAACATCATTGTATATCATAGTGACCTTAGATGCCCTCTCAAGGCAACACCTAATACGTGACCAGCTTAAGAGGGTGAAACCACTCTCGGTCTCGATCACACCACATAGAAGCCGTGCTATGAACACAGCACACAGCGTATAGGGGTAAAACAAACAAACAAAAATAAGCAGCTGTGTGGCTGTGGCGTCATGCCTAAGTTAAAGCTCTGCACACACAGACATTTGGGCCACAGCTGATAGGCTGATACCACAGGACAAGGAGCTGACAGAGTGGAGAGTGGCCGGCCTGCATTCTTCCTGTCGCTCCACCACACGGCCAACCAGCGCTCAGCACGCTCCCTCACACAGCTGGAATCCAACCAATTAACAGGAAAAAACTTCCTGTTGCATGTGGGCCTTTAACAACGTATGACAGGGGGTTGGATTCCAAATAAGTGGAAAAAAACAACAACAAAAAATATATTGCAAAACTGTTTCACTAACAGGTTCAACTGTTGTGTTATTTCCAGGTGGAGGAAGGACTAAAAAAGCAAGAAAAGTGGAGCTGAAGTAGTGGAGGAAGCTTCTTTACTGGGTGAGTAGAGTTTGAAGTAAAATCTGTTCAGTTTTCATTGAGAAAAAAAAACAGTCTGATGTTTTGAGATTACTTTTTTTTTTTTTTTTGGACACGCGTCACAATAATACTCTCCTTCGAATATTTGCATCCACAAACTGAAACCACACGCTGTTGGCGGTCCTTATTGTGTTAACCATAACACCCTGCTTCCTCAATGGGCTCCTTTCACACAACTCTGAACCTCTTAACAAGATTGGCAGCAGAACAAGAGCAGCTCCGCTAACACACACTAACTGCGTTTAATAGATACAGTGAGGCAGTGTACGGATACAGACGGAAAAAAAAAAGAGAAAGAGAGAATGGAGGAAGTTTGGACTTAACCATGCCTGTCTGGTTGCTGAAGTTATGGAGCTGTCGCAGAAGTGGGTAGGATGTAGGCTTTTTAGTAAATGTATTTATAGTATGGCTACGGTTCATTGTCATTATTATCAATTTTCCACTGATTTTCCTTTTTTTTAAAACGCGCAGCAGATACATTTCAAAAAGATTTTACTCATATTGTTTATCCCCATACATTTGAAGTCTGGTTGTCAACATATTTTTATGAAATCATCCCATCATTGTCTGTTTCCTCTGTGGCATAGAGCTCCATTGTTGTCCAAAGACTATTAAAGAAACACATGAGTGAGTCACATTGTTGCTCTGGGTTACTCTATTTCATTAGCATGAATAGAGGCACTGGTTTATTTTGAGTCAGTCCCACATTGAGCCATAAACAGTCACCACCAGTGCACAAAAGGTATATTAATCTGCTGCTGAAAATAGTCCACAACAATTACACTATGTACCTAATGGCTGCTGATATCTACAGTGTCCAGCTGTTTTAAGAAGTTACTGCAAGTTTAAAAGTGAAACTATATATTTGTAGCCAGTTTTCATACATTTATATCCTCAGGAAACAGTGGGCTTAAATATCTATACAATCGCTGTAAGGAGAAAAATGTTTCTATGGTATTAGTTTTCAAAAGATATATTCTGATATATATAATGAATCTCCTATATACGTTGAGATCTGGTTATTGCATTAGTGGGGAACATTTCTGATTCTCTGTTCAATGTAACACACCCCTCACCCTCTGTCCTACCTCATTCCTGTGTTGTGCTAGTTGTCGATGAGCTGTGACAGGGACTGTGTGGGCTTGCAAAGACACACACACACACGCATGCGCACACACATACACACAAGACAAGAGTGCCTTGGGCCTCTCGACGCACACCGCTACTCTCACTAATTGCCTTACAACTCCTCTGTCTTCTGAGCGGCCCGGTCGTCCTGAGGGAAAACAGAGAGAGGAGTGAGCGGAGGTGGTGCAGCGCTCCTCTCCTGGGGTCGAGTTTTGGTCGTAACACATGCACACATTCCTCAGGTGAAGGGATTTGTGCAAGAGGTGTGTGTGCGCGTGTGTGTGTGTGTTCTCTCTGGCTGTAAATTATTTGCCATGCAGGCAATGCTTCAATATCAACACACAGGCTCTGTTCCTGCCTTGATCCTCGGGTTTTAACATCAAAGCTTACGCTCACCAACTTGAATTATAGCACACTCTGACACTCTGAGTGTGTGTTTTACCTGCCTTGATCCGAAGTGCTACACACACATCCTTACCTCACCCTCATGTATGCTTTAAAACCTGGTTGTTAACACGTGATGAGGCTCTGAATGCAATTGTCTGCATTTTCCCCGTAGTGTGCATGTGTTTAACCTCGAACAGGCCCAACACCTTGTGGCAAATGTGTTTAATTGTCAGTTAATAATCTTAATATTACCTTAAAACAAACATAGAAGAGCAAACAATGACATAGGCATGCTCCTACACTACCATACACAGACAGATGTTGTGTGACAGGTCGGCTCAGGATACTCACTTAATGACAGGTAGCCTATGAACTGATACTCTGAGAGCAAACAAACTGCTCTTTGTTTGGATAAATTACTATTCACTTCTACAATAACAAAGCATCATTGATACCCCCCTTCCCTCTTCCCTCTTCCCTCTTTGCACCAGTCTGTCAGGTTGTCTCAGCCTCTCTGTACATGACAGCGTGACTAACAGGGCACACACACACACAGACATCTTGCGAACTGAAGACACACATCTCAAAAACACATCAACAGCCTCTCTTTCTCTTCAAGTTGGTGAATGTGTGAGCAGGTGTCTTTTATTCTAGTGCTTTTGCATATTTATTCAATTTAGTAACTTAGAAATCACATTTAATTTGCAATTCATGCTGCTGAGTTTTTAGAAATTGTAATCCTTTTAACACCCCCCAAGCATCTGATGGTTTCCATTCATTTCAGTTACCATGCGACAAATATTTATCCAAACTGTCTTTGTTCTAGCTACGTGGCTCCTGCTACATTTTCAAATGTGGAAATAGATACGTAGATATACAGTGCAGCAGTAAAATCCAAAAAGTGTAAAGTGTAGACAACTTGTAATGGCCTTGTGTGATCTGGACTGAAGTTTGAGGTTATATAGTGTATTCCTCTGTGGGACTGTATGAGCCTGACCTACATCATAAGCAGAAGGTTAATCATATAATTTGTAGACTTTGACATTTGGTAGATAGAAAGTGTCTGTTACGTGTGCTGACAGCTTGGAGGGGAAAAAAAGTTGTTTATTCCTCCTCCTTCGGTCACTACTGCCTTGTTTGTGCTGCATATGAGGAATCTACAGGTGGTGCACACCTGCTGCAGGTAAATTGTAGGACAGAGGATCAATGTTGATGTCTTAATAGACTGTTGCTGACTGATGCCCTTACAGCTGTTCACTCGGGGGTTGGCACGAGTGGAGAAATGCAGGTCAACACACTAACTAAAGCAAAGCTCGAGAATGATGTTGCCTCATGGGATTGTGTCATTTATCTTGAGAACTTGTCTGGGTGACCTCGTCTGGGGTCATTTTATGTCAGATTTAGATAAACTCATGATTTACAAGTCATGATACCAAACAGCACATTGCTGCAAGCATTTCCTATTTGTACACTTTAGGAAATGATAGCGGATGACATAACAAATGAGGTGCGTGTTGAAAAAGGAACTTTAAATACCTATGAATATAATCCCTACACTAATACTGTCATAAACATGGCAACAGTCTAAGTGTATAGGAGGTAATCATAGGGCACCCGAGGCCACGGAGGAGAGGCATGTCAGTGTCAGAGGCGGGAGAAGCTGTGCCGCCTGCCTGCTGGTTTGCCAGCCAGCCTCCTCAGTGTTGTTGGCACCGCACCAACACAGGCTGCAGTTTCACAATAAATTCCTTTGTGACATCCTAATCTGCACTAGTGATCTCCAGTTCACATTTATCTTGTGAGTGTGTGGCACATGTCTGAGGTGTTTTTCTTTTTGTCAAAGGAAAACGCCTGCGGGGTAGAATGACTTGAAAAATCACAAACGGTAACTCGGGGGGGCGGGAGGAGGGGGCCTGAAAAACAGGTATCACTGCACGATACGTTGCTTTAAATGAAGGATGAAGCGTTGACTGTAACGAGACAGGTTGTTAGCCGTACATGAACATTATTCAATTTTAAAGGATGACGAAATGGATCAAACCAATAAATCTCTCATTTGGCCTTTATCACCTTTATCAGTAAATCACTCGTTCCTCCCTGACGTACAAATCATCACCCACATCTCACACTTTTAACTGCCATAGAGGCGCTAATGGAAAGAGCAAGCTCCCTTTACAGAACTAAAGGGCATCGAGGGCGTCGGGCCAACTCCAAAGTGTAACCACAGATGTGTCTTTACCTTCAAATATTTGCACGTAGTCCGCCCCGTGCTAATGAGGTGTCCGTTACGTTCAATGTTTCTAATGCTGAGCTGCAAATTTAAGAAGGCAAACAAGTTGTTTACCTGTCAGCACTAGAGCTGGCTCAGGTTTCTGTTTACTGGCCCATTACTTCAGGCTGGAGGTATCATGAGCCTGATGATGAACACTTTGACAGCTATGTTGCTGCCACAAAAAACCCCCGCGGGGCTGTTGTGGCAGACGCAGGCCTCGTGTGTTCTTCAGATTCCAGTCATACTCTCAGCAGCTACATGAACAAACCTGAGGAGAGCTGGAGAGGTGAGCAGAAGAGCGAGGGAAGAAGAAGGCGCTAGACATGACGAGCCGAAGAGGGGAGATTTTCACAAATATTTGTGTGATGAGTCAACAGCAAGAGTGTCACCTGTCATGTGTTGCGTGCTGCTGTACAGTTTGTTTGCGTCAATGTTTAACATAAGCGCTTTAAGGGAAATGTGGTCGATGCGGTCTGTGGATGACGGGGGAAGATAGTCAAATGAGTACCTATGACATGTTAAAAGAATAAGCAGAAAAGGTTATCCAGACACACAGACAGATGAGCAGACAGGCAGAGGGATAATGTGCGATCAGTCTTCCAGTCAGTCAGCATGCATGCTTGCCTGCCTGACTCATACACACACTCTGATCCAGCTGAACTCCGCGGTGAACTCTTAAACTCCGCAGTTGCAAGAAAAGACAAAGGTAAAAATGGCGCCAACAGCCAGCTTTTCCACAGAACAGTCCATCCAATAATCTCTTAATACACAGAAGAAGATGATTAAGAAGAGCGGCGGTAAAGTGCTTTTCATCACATACCGTCTCTCTTGACAACCCCGATGATAAATGATGGTTTCTATGAAGGGGTTAAATAACATTTTTGGGATTTTATATCAAGTAGATAAAGATCATGGTGGCCAGATGACAGACTAGCATTGCAGTCATGTTGGAGCTGGAACAAATGACAGAGAGTGTCAGAGTGTGCACATAGCTGAGGGATAAAACTGGTCTATCCAGCCACTTCAAACCACAAGCACACACACACACACACACACAGCACAAACAGTGTCCTGTCCGCGCTCGAGGCCAGGGTGACGCAAGTGTTAAAGGTTTTTAAAGTTATAGTTGACTTGAGAGCATCACAGTTTGGGCCGAAACCTATGTGGTACAGTACACGCTCTCCCAGGTGAGCCAATGCGGCACGCCACTGTTGTTGTTGTTGCCTCGTGTGTGATCCTTTAGCACTAAGCTCTGGACACCACTGCTTTCCAGGGTCAGTGAGCCGCCAAACAGCACAATAAAACTTTTGAGGTGTGGAGTGTGGACAGACAGTCCAACATACAAGAAAAGAAGGCACAAGCCGCGACCTGGCGATAGTCCAGTTTTGTGACACACACACAAGGATGTCAGGTTTGCCGTTTTCCTGGCGATGTGGTGCTTTTGGACTCATCGGACTGTGACTTTTTTGCAGCGGCGTGTGTGTTGTCTCATGCCATGTCGGAGATTAACAGAGAGAAAGAGATAGAGAAGGTACGCAAGGCCGAGAGGTATTGTTTGTAGCTTTATGCCACTTGGCTGTGAATGATTCCAGCCAGGTCAAAGTGGCAGAGAGCGGAGGGCTTCATCTTGTTAAGGTCACTGACAAGAGAAGCTGCCGGGACACGGGACTGATCTCTGAGCACGGCATGTAAGATCGAAGCAACCGAAACCTCATGTTGTGAGTCGTTGCACTGAGATCCTTTGTGTCTCTGTAATATGAGAGTCTTATAAAAAGAAATGTGACTGTGACCCCAGTGACTGTCAGTCCCCAAGAGGTCACAGGGCAGGGTGCACTGGTGAAAGACGTGTGTCTGTGTTGAGACATCATCTCTCAGGGGCAGAACAAGAGGACACTGTCAGCAGCGGGCTGAGGGAAAGAGAACAAGAAGAGAGTGTCCACCTCAGCCAGAGCATCCTGTGTCTCCATTTATAAGTTTCTTTAATAAAAACAAAATCAAGTCTAACATCTACTGCACCATCCGTCATATCCTTCAGCAATAAAACAAAAGGAAATGATCCACATTTCCTTTTGGAACTCATAGTGCCTGACCTCTGGGCTTTAAAGCTCAGAGGAGGCAGAGCTAGACTGCAGACACACTGCTGCTGCCCCGATCCAGTTCTCTTCTAGTTTGGCTGCCCGGCCACCCACCCACTCACCCAACCTCTGAATGCTTCTGTTCTCCTCTCGCCGAGGCAGGACTGTGCAGCCGGCTGAAGCTGGAGCTTTTGGCGCATGTCACATCATTTTTGCTCAGACACACTCCAGAGGTTTTGGGTTTCGCGTTGTCCCACCCCGGAGGAGCGGAGAGAAGCACCTGTTTGTGGAGACGAGGGACTGGCGAGCTTCAGACAGGTGTATGTTTGTGAAACTGGATCTGGGCGTGTGCCGTGCCCGCGTGTCGAACAGGACCTGTTATCTTTGTTGTCTGTGCCACAGTTACAACAGACGACACAGTATACCGAGCAGAGGTGGAAACACTAATCCGAGCCTGACCTCTGACCTCAAGGAGCTGCTCCCTGCCCTGGCTGATGTTGTCTTCTAGACTGATGCTATCTGACCAGCTTAAAGCAGAAGTAAGCGATATTTTTGTGTTAATATAAGTCTTAAATAGTTATATCTTCCGACAGCAATCACTCACATAGAGTGTTTGGACCGAAACACGGGTCTCTCAGTCACTCTGCTCTGCTCTGAGCCGAGGAGAAAACTTTTCTTGTATCCTACCATTTTTATCCAATGAGGAGAGAGAACGGCATGAAGGGCTGTGTGTGCAGCCAAGGGATGCGCCTGAATGAGGTGACGTAGGGACGAGGACCAGTAGATCCATGACGAGGGCGGGGGCTGCTAACTCCATCGGCTGACAAGACGTTATGGTGCGTTCAAGGCAACCCGTAACTCGTGTTTTTCCGACCTGTGAAGTCGTACCAGTTCGATCTGGTACGAGTTCACGGGTCGGAAGTTACGAGTGGCCGTTATAGTGACTTTCACAGGTAAAACAGGTCGGAAAAACACGAGTGGGTTGCCTGGAACGCTACTAAGTCGTAAGTTGTGACTTGAAGCTGTAATTTACGGTTTCAAAAGCCTGCCTGGAACGCAGCATTAGCCAAAACGACCGGATCGCTTACTTCTGCTTTAAGTAGAAAAACGTTTTGTTTTTGTTCTGTGTTAATTTGTTACAGTGAAACATTCTTTAGCATGGTGTGACAATGTAAACAGAAACACAAAATGTAACCACTAACACAAAATCGAACACCTACTCTTAGCAAATATTGACTACTCTCTATTTACCCCTGTACTATAGGCTACACTATGTTCTGTTTCAAGTTAGCTGTTGTATCTAATACTGATGCTCCACATAGTCCTAAGACACATACAGGCCTTGTGATGAGGCCACCACACTATTAATGAGCGGCTTTGAATCTCATTTCTACATCAGTAATGAGGTCTATAATGAAGAGGCACCTGTCTGTTGGTTAAATGGTGGTAAAACAACAACAGCCCTTTGACATCAATCAGCAGCGGCAGAGCTGATGTGCGATGGATGTGGCTATTACGGGGTCTATTCTTGTGGTCACGCCGAAATCAGTCAAAAAGCTTTGTTTGTGCTGCACTTTGTAAAACTACTACGACCCCCTAATCCTTCATCACAACACTACAAAGCATAGCAACGATACTGCGGCTTCGGGACGAGTATTGCCAGTGACAGACACAGTAAAACCCATCATCCCTCTTTCATTCCACATGTCCTCCTCTCCCTCAGTGTGTTTGTATTCTGGCTGCTTGATTGGCCTTGATGTAAGCGCAGTGTTAGTCGAGCATATTTTGGAATATAGTATCTCTGTTTTGATAGTCCGTCTCTGGTTCTGGTTTTACGCATATTTTATGCAGCCGATACCTAATCTGCTGTTTGGCTTACCACACATTATACTCTACTTGTTGTTTACCTCAGCAGTAATCAGCCTTCGTTTATGTGTAAAGAAATATTGCATTTAATGTTTTGAATTCTAAATCAGAAAACAAGAGCCGGTGAAAAGAAAACCTCCTGTCAACAATAATCTGTTGTTCTCATATGTATCCCCTGGCTCATGCCATGTACAAATACATCACAGCATTGCATGCGTACCAGCCGTCTTGCATTAACATAGCTGACATTTTCACAAACATTCTTGTGCTGCATGTTTCTGACGTCTGCACCAAACATGCTATTTTCTTCTTGAGTAATCTTTTAATCATCCTCAGATATTTTACACAACTCTTGTTTCTCCTTCCCCAATTCTCTCTTGACTCCTTTGTCATGTTGACGGATAACCCCACCGGATTGTTGATAACAGGGTCCAGCTGTGGCACGGATGGTGCTGACAGTGGAAAGGGATGGGAGTAGTATGAAGGGGTTGAGGAGGAGGGGGGGTAATCTGTCTTCTCATAGGGTTGCAAATGGGAATTGGGCAAATATAGAGAGGGGAAAGGGGGGGGGACCTAAGAGAAAGGAGGGGTCAGAGTGCCCACATCAGCCTTCAACACCATTATTTCTCTCAGTGCCAAAGTTGTTGTTTACAGCCTATATGAGTTCATGTCCCTGTGCTACTGTAGTAAATCTCCACCAGAAGCTGCTGTAGTAGTATATTTTAGTAGTGCACCCCTGTGATCTGAGCGTTCAGACCTACAACACTGTAGATCATACTCTAATGCACATACTGCGAGCGCTGTTCCCTTAGAAGACAAAGTCCCGGAGGAGAAGGGGGCCTCTTTAATGGGAGCATGCATTCTGTAGTGTGCAGCCTTATCCCCTTACTGTGACTTGGCGTGGTGCCCCCCTGTAGTTTCTGGTCAGGGCTGCTGAATTATGCAAGTGCACAGTGACCTGTGAATCCTCCGCACACATATACACACCATAATTTTCTACCCCCCCCCTCCCCCCTTCTTGTACCCTTCACTGCCCTTCAGTGTTGGCCTTCAGCTCTGACGATAAGGGCTCTTGACGCTCGGCCTGCCGGGATTTAATTGCTGAAGCCCACTTCACCCTCCCAAAGCCCCGGCCTTATCCACCTCTCCACCCCTGTGCCCCCGCTGACAGAAACCTGCTTTTGTCTCCGCTGTTCCCCTGCTCATGTTTTCTTTTCCACCTCATCTTGAAAAGAAAAGAAAAAGTGGGATAAGAAGTGAGCTGTGGGACAGGGGGGAAAATGCTTTTCTTCCTTTTTGCCTCAGCTTATTGCCTCTTTAATTTTTCTTTTCAAGGGGCCGACCGTGTTATTTCCCTCAGTGTTGCGCAAAAAACATTCCCATGCTCTTTTCATTGTATTTTCTTCCTTACTGTTTCTGGCAGTGACTCCACATATTCATCAGTCAACACGTTTTATTCTAATGCAACCCACAAACCTAGACTCAAGCATAAAGAAAACAGATGAAGGAACAATAGTTATATAACTGGTCTGATCGCAGAGATGTTTTTACTAGCATTCATATGCTGTAGTGTACCATCATACATCCAATCAATCGTCTGTTTGTTAACCTTGAAAAATTTCCTGTTAATCTCTCTAAATGCCAAGCCAGTGAGACGGACAAGCACACTTTGTTACAACTCAGCTGCTGCCTGTCTCAGGAATGTCTCAACAAGCGCACAGGGGAGAGAAAAGGAAATTACAACTCAAGAAAGGAGGAGGAAGGCAGGAGGGGAAGGGGTAATTCCTCCTAGCACAGGATGACAAGCCTGTCTTTCTACTATCTCTCTCTCGCTCTGCAGGCTGCCCACCTCCACTCACTTCAAAACACTTGAGTTAAAGCCACACAGTCAGAACTCACTCAGCACCACAGCGCACCGTGGATCAGTGCTGCGGTGACGCCACGGTTGCACCTTATCTTACGCACTGATAAGACCTGCACAAGTCACTCACATCCAAAAAAGAAAGAAAACAGGAGAATCTGACCTATCAAGCTACGGTTTATCTATGATCTGGCAGCGTTCACTGACTGAACCCCCCCGCCACAGTTTCTCCACCACTGGGTTATCAGATGCGCCTGCCCCAGTTCGGAATGAGACACACTCAAATAAACATTCTGCCCCGGGGAGCTACGGTAGAACCACTACGTTCAGTTTCTAAGAAAAATATTCTCAGTTTTATCTGCATAGCTCACTCTCCTCTCATGGCTGCCTTGATGTTGTTATATATTCTGGCACTGGACTGGACTGGACTCTTCAAATACCCATCTCTGGCTCCGGTACAATGCACCAAATTAAAGTTACTCTATCTCCGGAAGGAATGAGATTGAATTTTTTTTTGGACTTCAGATACATGCAATACTTTTGTCAGAAAAACACACCAAGAATGTATGTACTCTCTCTCTTTTACACAAACGCTGTATCCTGCACTGAAATGGAAATACAGCTCCCCACACACAGTCATAATATGAAAACCCGACACCATCTGCATACATTGGAGCAGTTGTTTGATTCCCCCCTCATCCCTTTCATCTCCTGTTTATCTTTCCAGGTCTTTTTTGTTTTCCCTCATTCTGTCCATCTATGCAGCTTTGGCAGCCACACTTTCTGTTCTCCCCGCGCTATCTGCACCTTCATCATTTCTGAACCCTATAATTAAACCTACAATTTCCTATGTAGCAATTTAAAAAGAGTTTTGTAACTACTACAGTTACATTTTTAACTTCCAACAGCAGAAAAATCAAAAATGCTCGTTCTTTAGACTTCTCCTCAGTCATTGAGGCATGAACCAAAAACCCTTTACAGCTCTTTACACACAATTACTCACCTGTTAGAGTGAATTCCACCAGGCAATGTGTGTAAGTTAGGGGATAACTTCAACCTTTTACCTTTTGTCATCCATTTAGCTTTAACGAACAACATGTTATCAGATGTTAATTATTACTTTCATGTACCACGTTTAACCTTTCTGCACTGCTCCAAACGTTTAGCTAGCTCTTGAAAACCAGTGAGCTGCCTTGTTCAGTCATGTCTTGAGGTTTGAGCAGGGTCATTTTCGTTGGCACCTGGCTTCACAGAACAACATTTCTGCCCTGTGTGAAATACCGTTATCTGAATAATGAGAGTAACGTGCTGGCACTGGGATTGAAGTGAATGCTGTGATTTTTTTACACTGGAGGATGAAAAAAACAAAAGTTAAAGGAATCTTTCCAAAGAGGTTGCAATTTCAAGGAGGAGCAGAAAGTCAAGTATGCTGAAAGAGAAAAGGAAAATAAATGCCATTGCTGTGGCGTGATGAGATGATACTGGCACTGCCTCCGCCTCTCTGACCCCCAGCCCCCACCGCCACCACCTTGATCTCCGCTTCAAGGCAGTGATGTGTCCTTTTTCTTTTAGTTAGCAAACGGGCTATGACCTTTTTTGGAAGAGGGTTAATCGAACATCGATTTGTGGTATCAATAAGAGGCAATCCTGAGAGAGCAACTGTGGAACTTCTACTTTCCGCTTGAAGTCTATGGATCACATTGTACATAGTTCACAAGAGAATTAACACTGTAACCTCAGAGGAAAAGAACACAGTTCTGAGATAGAAAAGGAAATGATGGAAATAAAATGTCCAAAGCAATTTCTCTGACATTTATGGGGCCACAACCCCTTAGCGAGCAATGTGAGAACAGAATGTTCTCAGTGTGTGTGCTGCATCTGTGTAAAACTGTAAGTCACACATACTTGGCCTCTCATTCAGGTATTTGTGCAGTGCAGACATCAACAACTGCACCATTTAAGGCCCTAAAACAAGATCATCAAGCGTATAAGTTGACCAACATGCCATGGCTGTGGGTGTTCACAAAGCAAGGTTTGAAGTTATTTACTAGTCACTGAGCAATTATCTTAAATCATTAAATTAACAAAAGTAATTCCAGGACCTCAGGTGGGAATTTGAGCAAGGGACCAAGGGACCTCTGGTTAAGGATTAAAGACAAAGAGTAAAAGCAGAGATGAAGGCTGTCTAAAGAAGAGAAAGGGCCAACAGATAGAGATGTTGTCTCTTCCCCCCAAGGCCGTCTCACTCGATAGCAGAGGAAGATAAACTGCCACACAGGTTGTTGTCCGCTACTAGTTTCTTCTTTATCTCCCTCATTCCTCTCTCCCTCCTCTTTCAATAATCCCTTCCCTCTTGCCCTTTCAAGCACTACTGTATGTTGACGCTCTACCAACATGTTTGTTTTGTAAGGCTTGGGCTCCAGTGAAATGGGCTTAACATGGTAAAATACCTTATTGATAATCTACTCTCTTCACCCATGGCAAGTCTGCATTATGACGACATACTGTACAAGGTGTGTTGTTTATATTGTGCCATGATCAGTGAAGCTCCTCTCCAAGTTTAGATACCACCACATCCACAGATGCAGATGTACAAGACACAGTATGCTTCTATGAAACTGGAGGGACCAGGGCAGTGTTTATGGCGAAATTTAGAAGGTGTGTGAGCAAAGCTTTTTACGGTTTCGGTAGCTCTTTGAGAGACGGAGAAACATACCGTCCCTCTGTGTTTTTCAGTTTGACACATTGCCCCAGAAACAAACCATGGTGAATTTGTTCATTGCTGCTGTGTGTCTGTGTGTTTCATAGGCTGTGGAGCCTGTCATAAACATAGGGAGAACAGTTAACTGTGACCTCACTACAACCACAGAGCGTGTGCAGAACAGAAAACAGCAGTGGGTGGGCGGCTCACATTCAAACGCAAACCCTTTTGTTTACAAACAACAATTTATATATACATATGTGTATGTATATACATACACATATGTACATACAATGTGTGGCTCCTCGCCATCTTTAGGATCATTGAAGAAGGGAATAACGGTTTTTGGCATCCCACAGTACTACTGTATCTATTACACAGATCATAGCAGGGAGAATGTGGCACTCTCTCCTTTATCCAGAAAAGTGTGGCAGAACGCCACTATGCCAGTTTTCCCTCTGAAGCCTTAGGTCATGACTACAGCCCTATTGTCTGACAGACCTTGTGACAAAAGACTGCCTTTGATCACTGGCTCTGCATACTTAAACCTTTGATAGTAATCTCTCTCCATTAAACACATTAAAAGAACCACACATTAGAGAACCACACAATAGCTGATCAAGGCTGGTTTGGAAATGAGTCTTTAAACAAAATATGCTTTGTAAAGAAATTCATTGTATTCATTCATTGTATGACATCTGTCACACATTTCTTGGTGCAACAACTGAATGCTCCCAGTCTCAAAAATGGCCCTCGAAAGTGACAGAAGCAAGCGATATGATGTGCACTATTGTACTGTAGTATTCTGATTATAATCTACTGTATTTACTATATATTTCTGGTACACGTTAATGACATTTTATATGTTCTTTTGTTTTAGGCTGAGCATGGGGAGAGAAAGAATCTACGCCATGAAGGTCTTTCTCACTCCACTGATGCCCTTCCTACTCCTCCTCATTCTCCCTGATGGCATCTTGTCCAGCGCCTGCCCAAAGGATTGCTCCTGTTCCACACCAGAATCCATCTTATGTTTCATGAGACGTTCCTCCACCTTTCCCAAGGGAGTGCCCCCACACACAAAGAGTCTGTACCTCTTTGCTAATGGCATTGAAGGATTGACAGCTGAGGATTTTGATGGTTTGAAGAACCTGGAAATGTTGGACCTCAGTCAAAACAAATTGACTGAACTTCCTGATAGGGTGTTTGAACCTTTGACCTCTTTGAAAAACCTGGATTTGTCATCCAACCAGATCACCCACATTTCAGAGGACTGTTTCCAGGGTATGGAACTGCTTGAGCGCCTTTATTTGTATAGTAATCTTATCAAGACCATCCACCCTGCAGCCTTTAATGGCTTGGAGCACCTCCTGGAACTTAAAATACAGGGAAACCAGCTGACTTCACTGCCTGCTCTCTCAATGCCGCGACTATTGCTACTGGACCTGCGCTTTAATGTCTTACCCACGTTGGGTCCTTCAGACCTCCAGACCCCAAACCTAGAGTCACTCAAACTGGGTGGGGTGGGACTCACCAGTCTGAATAAGGAGCTCATAGGTAGTCTGAAGAATCTACACGAACTGGACATCTCAGGAAACCAACTTGAATCCTTCCCTGCAGTGCTAAAGGAGACAAAGGGTTTGATTCATCTCAGCCTGGCTGGGAACCCGATGGGTCCCCTTAAAGTTCAGGACCTTCAGAACCTTGGGGAGCTGCTAGAGTTGGACATTAGCAGTCTTAGTCTGCAGGGCCTCCCTGAAGAGTTCTCCCAGCTCTTCCCCCATCTCAGAAAGCTCACAGTCGCAGAGAATCCCTTCAACTGCCTCTGCACCTTAGCATGGTTCCCAAGATGGCTGAGAGCCCAGAGCATAATCCTGGAGAGAACAGAGGAGACCCGCTGCCATTTCCCACCGGTTAATGCTGGGAAGGTATTGGAAAGACTGGATCATAGGGATTTTGGCTGTCCTACCACAACAACAGTCACCACAAGTACAGTCAAAACTACTACTACTCTAGCAGTTCCTGTTACTACCTTACCAAGTACTACTGTAGCTATTCCAGTGCCCAGGGCGAGTGATGACCCCACAGACAAAGATAGTGACTCTCCCCTGCCCCCTGTCCCTGCATCGCCCAGCAGCAGCAGCATGGACCAAGGGCAGGACAAGCATTTCTGTCCTTCGAACACCTGTCTAAATGGAGGTACTTGTCGTTTGGATCAGCGTGGTCAGGTAGAGTGTACCTGTCCACATGGCACCTCCGGCATGTATTGTGAAATCCAAAACCGTCACCCACCATCACCACCTGAAGCTGCAATCCCCATGGCAACTGTGATTGCAGATGTAACTGACATTAGCTCACACGAAGTAACGGCAACCTCAATCTTGCTGGACCTTCACCGCTACATTGAAATGCGGCCTTATATCCGTGGAATACGCCTAACATACCGCAATCTCTCCGGGCCAGACCGCAGGCCAATTCAACTGAGCCTGCCTGCAACATTCCCAGAGTATAGACTCAGAGGTCTGAAGCCCAACTCCACTTATACTGTGTGTGCCAGTCCACTAGGTGCCCCTAGTGGCATGGACAGTGTCTGCACTGAAGCAAACACAGCTCCTGAGAGCATCAGTGGCCCTGACGCACGGGTTACTGACCCAAGGCTTACCACTATGCTGGCACCTGCAGTTGCCATATTGCTAGTGCTGGTACTGATAGCAATCATAGTGGGAGTGGTATGCTTTCTTCGCAGGAAGAGGGCCAAGGGCCACTTGGACTTAGACTGTGAGCCCTCCCAGCTAGAGTTGGATGGAGTTAAGGCTGGCTTGGACAATGGGGCCTTGCCTCAAAAACAGCCCCAAATTATGATCCCTGAGCCTGCGGTTCAAAATGGCAACCTGGAGTACGAGGTGCTGCTACTACAGGATCACTGCACATCAAATAACAATATGTCTTCACACAAGCCTTCCTACTTTTGACACGTGACTTTGACTACTCTGCCCTCAAGGAGGATTTTCAGCCTTCCGCTCTGTTTTCCTCATTGGTGAAACACATAGAGCAGCAACTGCTGTTGTGAAAGTGGAGGACACAGTATCAGCAGGCCAACCAGCAAAGGAACATACTATATTTAACTCAGTCTCTTGTCTAAGTAGACATTAAACATGTTGAAAAACATTTGTTTGGACATCAGAAGGCAGTGCCTCTACTCCACGTAAATGCTCCTGCTTCAAGTCTTCACTCACAACGCTGGACTGGTAAGCTCTAGGCTAAACTATGATGCTGGGACTGATGATGTGTTGTCATTGGCTGAAACCTTGGGTTAAGGGACATAGTGACCCCATGCCCTTGTTTGTTTCATAAAGGGGTGTGCACTGAAATGGGGTTGTGCTGCCTCCCTGTTACAACAGCCCGGTTACACATATTGTAACTCTTCAGTACTACCCCAAAGAGAATGAATGACCTTTCAGATACCAAATGAAGTCATGCAAAGAAAATAGCTGATGCTTGCGTTGCTTTATTTGGCTCTTAAAATCTTGTGATGCTTGTTTTGTTTTGTACCTATGTTCTTTTTTATACCTGTGTCTTTATGATATTTTATTGTGCAACATTGTGACTGTTAACAGGCCTCAAAACCCTCCACCCCCACTTCTTGTGACTAACAGACAAAACAGCAGATTAAAATCTTTGAAGATTAAAACTCGTTTGGTACCAGCAAAGTCAATCAAAGGGCTTTACCCCCAGAATGTCAGACAGTCTAAGTAGATGTTAGTCTGGACAGACTCAAGACTAAATCCCCCTTCTCCATTCTGAAACCCTCAGCCTGCTTTACCATCACAAAGGGAGAAGGTAAGAAGGATTACAAAAGGTATGGAGAGAAGCAGTTTACTGAACTCCTTTTGTTTCAGTGGTGGGTTTCATCTAGTTTAGGCCTTGCCTCAGTTACAGTAAACACTCATGTGACTACACCACAGCAAACGAGAACTTAACATACTTTATTTATTCTTTACAGTATATTCTCTGCAAGGGAAACTCTGTTTTATCCCTCAACCACAATTCATGAACAGCATACAGTAGTACTTGGCCTGGCCTACAACAAGCAAAACAAATAGTAGTTGTGTATTGTGTTTCTCTTGAGTAAAAATAACCTTCTCGGCATATTGCTGTGCTCAACTTTTCCTTGGCAAGAAGGGTCCCACTTTTGCTCACTTGCACCTTACCAGGCTACAGTACACACAGGCCAGACACACAATGTATTGTTGTGTAGAGGACAATGTGACTTGCAAAGTGGAAGATTCACTGGAAGGTTATTATGCAGGCATAGTGCCATGATTCAAATCTGTGAATACTCAAAGTAACCTTTTGTGTGTGTGTGTGTGTGTGTGTGTGTGTGTGTGAGTGTGTGTGTGTGTGTGTGTGAGTGTGTGTGTGTGTGTGTGTGTGTGAGTGTGTGTGTGTGTGTGTGCGTGTATGTTTGTGTGTGTGTAGATCCATCAATCTCTGTGATAATGCAAGTACGTGTTCTAGCTTGTGTAGCGACCTGCAGACATCAAGTTACTATCAGTCACCCCCCTGTATGTGCCTGCATGCCTCAGAGTACAACAAAGCCCAAACAACCTATGGACAAACACACCAAAGACACATTTGTTAATATCTGTTAAGTTACCTACACAATTCCCACAATGAACAGGTCTATGCTAACGAGATGCCTTAAGAACCCACGCAAACACAATCAAGCAATGCAACTGGAATATTTTGTTTGTAAATTAGTATACATTGAAGATAACCAAAAGTATTTTCAATGTGATTGTTAATTTTTCCCTGTTTATTTTGGGAAGCTCCTTGTTGTCATTATTTGTTTTTTTTTATTTTGTGAACTTATTTGTACAAGCAGAAAAAGTGATATTATCATTAAATGAATATCCAAAATAAACCAGTCTGAATTGTCACCTTTTTTTTTGTCCAACGCTGCCTGTGAGAGGAAGGATTACATTGACAGTTGGGGAGTGTGGGTGAGGGGGCATGTTTGTCATTAACTTGCCTTCTCTCTGAAGCCATCAGTCAACGGGGAGAGATCATGGGATGGGAAGTACGGGGCAAAAAAACAGAGTGGTGCCAAGATATAAGTGCAGGTATAATTATGTTATAATCACCAACACAGCTGTGTATTTGTGTGTATCTGTTTGTGCATTTGTGTAAAACTGCCTTCAAGCATCTACATGAACATTCATGAGCATATATCAGGCTGTCACTACCTTTACTGTTCTGTTTATAGCAGAGCAAAGCTAAGGATCTAGAGCCATACTGGCAGCACTAACAACCTTTGCTTTCAGCTACATATTAATGTGATCACTATGACAATAACCACCTAATGATTCATGGTAGTTCATTCAATTCCTGGCAGTATAAGGCCATTTAATGTGTGCTTTCTGTTGATGAGAGGTCTTGGACCAGCAGAGAGCTGGAGGCAAAATTGAAATAACGATGAACGACTGAGAATAGCCTGGTTAAGGTAGTAAGTGGATTTAACCACTTATGAATGACTCACTGGTCTAATGGGTGAGCATTGTTTGCAAACCCTCATAATAAACAGGCTGACCACCCATGTGTTTTATAGGTGGGATGCTGGAACTGATGCAGCATGCACGCACACACACAAACAAACACACATCCTGGCCCATAGCTGGGAGCTGTTGTGCAAGGTTCTATGCTAACAACACAAACACATAAAACAGCACCACTCCTGTCATGCAGGCCCTATTATATTAATTTGCTCAGAGACAGCAAACTTCCTAGTGAAGCAACAGGAGAAACAATGCACCCCCTGGAGGTCAAGAGGTTTTAACTTCTTTCTCCTTCCTCCACTGTTCTAACCTCCATGTGTCTTCAATTTTTCAATGCCATAATGCCAAATAAAGAAAAATATAAAAAAAGGAGGAACAGTGGACTGGGGCTTCACTGTGACCATAATGAGTGGCTCCAGGTATAAAGACATATAGGGCATAGATAAAGTCAGATTAGAATAATGCCTTAGGTTGGAAGAATGCAAGCAATGCAATGCAATGCGTCTGCAAGTGTTCATATGTGAATAGGAAAAGGACAGGGAGAACAGAGGGAGCATGTGTGTGAGTGTGTAAGTGTGTAAGTGTGTGCGTCTCCTTTCCTTCCATAAAACAGTCGCTCTTTTCTTCTCCTGGCTTTAAGAGAAACCTGGTCCCTGGATCGGCGCCAATTTTGACACTCACACTCAGCCTTCACTTCTCAATGGCCCCTGTTGTTGTTTCAAAGGACCTTTTTCACAATTGTCAACCAGAAAAAAAAAATCTTCATGGATTATGACTTCTTTTTACTTCTGTGTAAATATTTTTTTCACTCCCTTTCCTCTGCCCTTGTTTCTGTTTCTCCGCTCATTCTCTGTTTTTTTGGTTCTGATTTGTTTCCACATTCGGGGCTGTGAGAAGGCAGCCAAGGACAATGTGTCGAAGCACAGGGTCATGTGGCAGCAAGTAGTCTATGTGTTTCCTCTGCACCTCTCAATGTTTTATTCAAATCACTTTTTCTATCTCTTTCTGTCTTTGTCCCTCTGTGTTTTCCATCTTCCAAATAGCCCTGCTGCCCACACGGCACAACTGACCTCCCAGTTACCTCAAACCATCTCTCCAACCTCAGCCAAGGGTATTTACAGTCATAGCTGAGGGCGTGAAATTAGCTACACATAAAAATCGGCGGATGACACATTAAACTAGAAAAAAGGTGGTTCCCGAGTGACATTGTCTGTAATAAACACCCCAATTTGAGGGTTAGGGTTAGTCCAGAAAATAACCCTACATAAGTAGCTAATTGCCACAGTTTTTTTTTTTTTTTTTTTACATTTTAAGGCACCAAAAACTGAGCAATCACAGAGAGAACAGGCATTTTATCTCATGAGCTTTCCTGGATTAAAAATAAATTCTCCCATCAGAAATAATAATGTTATTCATCAAGAGCTGCAATTACTGTCTGTGATGGTTGCCACATGCAAATGAACAAGTGCACTGGATTTGGCCTGAACAACAGAGAGTAAAATAGTAGAAAAAGAGAAGAAGAACTGAGTGCAGAAAACACACCACTTTGATTTTGGAACCTGGTTTTCTGGCTCCAGTTTTTTGGCTCTTTGCTTGTTTTCCTACAGCGTTGACTCCAACCCTCCTGCCCCACATCTCCCACCCACCCACCCCCACTCTAAATCTTTCTGAAGTACTAATAACAGATGAATGGTGGTGTGCCACCGGTTCCTCTCATGCCATACAGCTGCCAGTCTGTGCCTGTGTGTGTACGGCCCAGAAGCTGCTCTGAACGAAAGCAGTTAAGGGAAAGATGAGAGGTGAGAGAGAATAAAAAACAGGAAAAGAGAGCAGAAGGAAGAAGTTGACTTTGGTTAGTTCCTTGGCATCATACATTAGTGGGAACACATGCAGATCATTTCACGTGCTGCTCAGTAGATTATTATGTACAAAAACAAACAACAGCATTATTACATTATTAGGATGGTCATTTGTGACTTTTTCAGTCATGATTTCTCCTGTCAGTATAGTACAGATTAACCCCCCCCCCCCATACAAATTACAGTGGAGATGTAAATGGAGCTAATCAGGGTTACAAATTTGTACGAACATGAGTCTATGCCGGGCTAGGCAAAACAGGAAAATGCCTGGGGTCAAGTCCATCAGTCAAGGGCCCTATGTGTGTTTGATTGTGTTTTTAAGGCTGCGACAGGCTGGAGCAGGAGTCAGTTTAATGCAGCTCCATGTGCATGCACAGAAATCTGGTCACAACTGTTCAATGATTTGAACACCTTTTCATAGACTGTTGTTGTGTGTTTTTTTTTTTATCTGTGGCAATGAAGGTTTCAAATTATCCCAGTAACTACTACCACTAATAAACCTGTGAATTTCTTTTTTTTTGTTTTTGTTTTTTTACCAGTGTTACAGATAACTTGCTAAAGCTGCAATTCATCTCTATAATTTAAACAGCTGGCACTTTTTTAAATGACTGATTTAGCTTTTAGTCTATGAAATGTCAAAAAAAAGTGCAAAACTCAATAGTTTAACAGTTCAGTCAATGTTCGTTTTTTTTTTTACTTTTTACTTGAAACATTACAAATGATTGATCAAACTATCAGATTATTTTAGATCAGATTATTAGATTCATAAAATATAATTTATTATTTAATCAAACGAATTAACTAATGTTTCTGCAGTAATAACCAAGATACAGGTTACTGGAGGAAGTGATTATTTATGAATAATACATACATTTCCTCCTTGATGCTTTCTAAAAAATTAGATAAGGTCGTATGGCAGATGGAAAATGAGTCGACTTTGTTGTAAGACAAAAACACATGTTGGCCTTATTTTTCTTCTTTTTCCATTGTGACCAAAATGACAGACATGGTGATTTTACTGTAGAGATTAATTCAGTTCCAAGTCTTTGGGAGACAAGTAATTTGGGTCACACTTGCAGAGCGAGGACCCCAAAGCGAAATGTGGCCCAAAGCAGGAAAAAGAAATCTGAGCTCCTCTGCAGGCGCAAGGTGTTGAAAAACTCGACGCAAAACAGAAACATAAACGAGGAAACCAGAAATGGAGAGAGAGGATCCAGCCGATGCTGTAAGATAAGAAGAGAGGATGGAAAGAATTAGATGAAATTAAAGAGGTGGAGCAATGATGACATGTGAGGGGGAGAGGAAGGTGGAGGGCTGCTGTTACTGAGTCCAAGCCTGGCCACATGCACCGAAAAGCTTATCCGTCTTTGGAAATGTACTGACGAGAGGTACTGAGGGGAGAGGAGGTGTCGAGTGTGTGTGTGTGTGTGTGTGTGTGTGTGTGTGTGTGTGTATACAGCAGTGGAATTAAAGAGCACCTAAACAGAACCGCCTGTCACCCCTGGCAAGTGACTCAATTGTGCTTCTCATTTCAAAGGAATGGAGGGAAAGTGGGAGGGGACATTTTATTTATTCAGAAAAACATAAGCAAATGAGTAACATGGTATTAATAAAGAAAAGAGGGAGGGAGGGTGTAATGGGCAAAGAGGAGGTTGTTGAGAGTGACAGGGGCGCAGGTGGGGGTAAAACTGTTCCACAATCAAGCACGCCAGAGGAGTCTGTCAAATCCAAATAAGCTCCGTAAGACTGGCAGATGAAGCTATTAGCTCAAGCGTAGAGCTGTTGTTTAAACTAATCAGATCTGGTTATTCCAAAGTAAGCACATGTAAGAGTAGTTTATAGCCCCCTCTAGTTTAACTGGCAGGAGGACACAGGTCCTTTTTTGCACTGCATTAAAACAGCTAGAACCATTCGGATGCAAAGTTACAGTTCATTGATAAAAGTAATTTCCCTGAGGTCATGAATTACATACGGCGCTGACCGAGGCCAAATGAGGAGAGCTATAATGGAAGTTTTAAAGGGTCTCGCTATAGATGAGTGCAGGAGAGGTTGGATGTCAACTAACCGTGAGAGAGGTTGCCTCACTCATGCGGCCTTTGTAAGAAAACAGCTGTGATGAGAAGTCTAAGCAGCTGTTCGCACAACTAGTAGTTAGAAACACCAGAGGCAGGTGAGGGGCTCGAGTTGTGCAGAATTCCTGTGATCGTCACCGACAGTTACACTCTGTGCACCACCGACTCAGGCTTCATACAACACTCTCTTATTTGTCAGGACCCCAAACCTTCAACACTTCCAGCCAAAGATAATCTCCAGGTGAGGGAAACAAGGAAACAAGAAAAGTGACAGTAAATGGAAAGAGTCGGAATTTCTAGTTTCCTTAGATATATTCACACACGTATCTTTTATAACATACACACTGTTGCACTGAATGTAACGTGTTAAAACTTGGGAAGTAAACAAGACTTCAAGTGAGAGTCAAGAAGAATCCATGGTGATCCAAGATAAGAGACCACAACAAGACATTACATTTTTATTGCAGGGACACTAACAAGGTGACCAAATCTAGTTCTCATTAAGACTCTCACAAAGCTAAATTACAACTACAAAGCATTTTCATCTAGTGAATAATGTGTTTTCCCGATTCAATAGAAACAAAAGGGGAAAACAATCATTAATCTCCCACGACTGCACACAACAACTTCTTTAAAATGACTATTAGAGGATTGTTTTATCTGATTTTATGTGATTTGATGAAGTCATGGTTTGTGCTCATTTGTCACTGCAAGGGGTCCGCACATGCATGCAGATGAAGGTGGGGGTGCGAGGTGGGGGCGCAGCAGGAGAGGATGATCTTGATACAGCCTGCCCTGCACTGATTAAAACAACGTTACTCAGTGCAGTATTGGGTATTTCCACATCAGCAGAACTTCTGCTGACCCAGCAGAGGAGGAAGCACACGGTGTACACACAAACACACACACAAACACACACACACAGACTTGTGCTTCAAATCAGGTTAAAGTAAGAGCTCTGCAGTCGTTTGCGATCTCCTGTAAAAAAGTAGTGTGGTATTGAGTTCACTTCAGGTGAGCAGCTGCTCAGTCTGGCCATGCTATAAAGCATTATTAAGCATTTATTTCCTGTGTATGAATTTAACTGTAGCGTCTCCCTGCTGTTGTAAAATTGCTCCCGCAGCTAAATCTTTAAAACAAAAACAAACTCCATAAAAGCTACACTGGAAATTAAGGCTTTTAGACCATGACCTAAATATTTAAATAAGAGACTAGCGAGACATCTGCAGTGTGTATTGGAACTAATCTTAAATTGAGGCTTGGAGTTACTTTGCATAAAATTTACAACTCCAATTCACCAGATCAACAACTACATTAAGACGACAGATAATCTCTCATGTGCTTGTACATTTCTTATTTGGACAGGCTGGAAAAAGATCTGGGAAACGTAGTGGCTGGTTTGACTTGGAAACCACCGTCGACTCTTTCCTCCCTCTCCCCCCGGCCTCCTTTTTATTCTTCCATTTCTCATATTTCCCAGACGTACAGCAAAACTTTGCAGAAGCAGAAGCATAACGTTTAAACTAAATTTCAAACATAACTCTGGACAGGGAGCGAGCCAGCCGAGGCCTTGGGGGTCAAGCGTTCAGACCTCTGATACATCCCCCTTAAGACACCAGCAGACATTCATCAAACGCTGCTTTGTGTACACATCCTGCGCTAACTTTCAAACTCTGCTTGCATCATGCCTGTGCTGTGTATACACATCTGCAGATTCCACATTGTTTGTGGACGGAGCTCCTGTGTAATCTCAAACTGAGCTGAGCTATGCTGGAAACGTGGGTGGGCATATTAGGGATGTGGGCAACTTAGAAAAAAAAGAAGAAGGAAAATACCGAATTGTAAGAGCTACCAACACCAAAACAAATAATGCAAAACCTACAGTACATGATGGAATTTAGATTGAAAACTGTAAATTATTCTTCAAGTTAAGTTACTTCTACACCACTGGAGAATGGGGTGCGTTTGTGTGTGTGCACATATGTGTGTGGTGAGTGGAGGGTGGCGACAGGCACGGATTATGTGCCTGTAATCCTTTTCATCACAGTAGGTGCTCATGGTGTCTCTGTGGTAGACAGAATGATTTACATACATCTTTTACAGGATAGGAGCCTCCCTAGACACCTAAGGAGATTAGATGCTGCACATTAAGTTTCCTAGGCTTTTCATGTGGAAGTTTCGTATGTAATATAAAGATGAGCTTCTATATATTATCGGCAAGGATGATGGTTAGAGGGTTGAAAATGTGCTACACAATAAGCTTAAACTGCGTCTGCAAGGAGGCTGATTTAACCCACATCACTCACACTAATTCCATTTCCCCAAAACACACATGCACATCCAGTCCAAACACACAAATGTTCATCAGCGGGACATAATGGCTGTCTGAAACATCCTGCAACCACAAGGCTGAGGCCGGCTGACCTCTGACCCTCCCGCATGTGAACCCTAACCCTAGAGGAATGGGACATGGACTTCCGACCAACAAACACCTGTTTGTTCCCCTGTAGTTAATAACACTCAGACGGAAGGGTGTGTGTCTTGGAGCGAGTCATTACACTCAAACACAAAGCGCTGATCTGCTAATCTTGTCCGCAGGGAAGGTCTGGACAGTCACAAGTGTCTAGGTGCTGATTAGTAGTGAGCTTTTCAACGAATAGCAGACCAGGATAGGGCCGATTCTTACAGGCTGCTGTCTGGTAATTAGGGCGCTGGTTTACATATCCTGACCAGTCGGGGCTGAACACACACAAACATGCACGTCCTTCTAAAGATCTTATGTCAACAGTGCTATAAGCCTCGTCATACCTCTCCAAGCGGTACTATTTGAGAGCAAAAGTGAAGCTGTGGAAAAATTGTTTGTTAAAAAGTTGATCAGATGGCAGCAAAAGACATAAATCTTTCAGATTTTTGTCAGTTTTGGCAGTTATCCATGTACCATAATGTATTATGACACAGACTTCAGAAAAAGAAATTCAAAGGGAGATTATCCCTTCTTTGAACAGATAAGGTTGCGATAGGAGCTGGGCATCGGGGTAAAAAAAAAAGTGTACAACACAGCTTGTATGGCATGTGGTGTAGTGGACAAGGCTTTTTTTTTAATCTTGGTGAATTGTCAAGTGAATAGTCTTATGTAAATACAGCTGTGAGCAGGGGCCTTGTTTGTATTGCATGCAAATACATTTCTTTCCTGAAGAGTTTTTTTTTTTTAGTTCATTTCATTTAATTTCATTTTCTGACCACATGCATGTTTGCTTTTTTTGTTGATCTCTCCCACAAGTCATCTCATGAATCAAATGCTTTTCAGTAACTGTCTCTCAAATCTCCCGAGCATCTTCGAACGCACAACCCAGAGTTTTCAGAAGTGTGCCTGTTTGCAGCCGAGTCTGCACGCAACGGTCACTTCAAATCTGAGAAATCTGAGCCATCTCATGATATGCAAGCTGATTTTTCATGCTGGACTAGCTAAAGATTTACGATATGTTTAGGTAAATGATAGGCAGTAATTTTAAGTATACACAATTTGTATTTCATGAGTTAAAACATGCAAAACCACTAGTATGGTCCTTTAAGTATATGGCCTAAGCTCTGCACTGCCTCAGTATGTGGATCCGCAGCCACAGCTGACCTCTGATCCAGTCCAGTTGCAGCGACAGACGCCAAAAGGCCCCTTTACAGCACGGAAACCGTCCGAATCCTGGCCAGGGTCGGAGAGGGCATTTTCTTGGAGGGTTTGGGTGGTGTTGCCGGGCTGGGTGGTGCTGTACGGTGAAACTAGCCACCACACAAGACAAACATAAACAGGGACACCCGCTGGGCAGGCTGACGCTGCGTGCCTGTGTGGGGTGCCTGCCAGCCCGGGCTGCGGCTGGGGGGGGGTGTGGGCACGGCGGCCCAGCACCCTGGTAGGCAGGCACCCCATGTCGATGGGTTCACCCCAGTGGAAAGTCTGCATCAGCCTGCACGGAGCCCACTGTGGCTGAGGGAAGGTAGCGATTCACCAGACCCCCCCTCCTCCTCCTCCCTGCTAATGTAGCCATCGCTTCCCAAGTGACCACAAGTTAAATGTATCCTCCAGGCACAGCAGAAAATAGCATAACTGTGGGGAGGGAGGCAAAAAAAGAGGGGCGAGGAGTGGGGGTAGGCTGATATAAAGACATAAAACTAGAAGTTTTGAGAAGTGATGAATGAATAGAAGAAGGACTGGAGGTCTTATGGTGCGTTCAAAAGGAAAGCAACTCTATAAAACAAAAAACCAGTACTGACACTGAGATAAGAGGGAAGTCACGGAGAGATACAAGACACTGAAGGGGGGTCTGAGAGATGGATGGAGCACTGCTTCAAAAGAGTAAACGACAGCAGACGGAGATGAAGAGAGGAGGAGGGGGTCTCTCCAGTTCAACCACCACATATTTTCCCTCGTAAGGGATATAATTTACACAAACCCACCAAAGGTCAGGAGCGGAGCACGCGGTGCCAACTTCATCTCGGCAGCCAACACTTTTTTTTTTACTCTTTCTCTTTCTGTCTCTTTCCTTCTGTCCCTCTCTATGTCGGTCTGTCTATGTGTATCCTTTCCTTTCCATCTATTTTGATGGGACTTGCTCCAATCGCTGTGGATTTTAGGTTAGGAGATGCTTGTGTGTGTTCGCGTGTGTTATTCCAAGGCCATGTGTCTTTTAGCAATCTTGGTTTTTGCAGCATGTGTTTGGCAGGCAGTGGCGTTCCACTCCTGCCTCAGTGTCTTGTATCCCCTTCTTCGTTATGGCCGGTACTTAAATAAAGCGAAGGCAAGAGCATGCGAGTGAATTACAAAGTCTTAAAAAGGAGAAGGAATGAATTAGTTTCAGTGCATCAAGATACTTCATGGGTTTTCCTAACATTAAGGCTTCTCCTCAGACAAACAACGCTCCAACTACTGTCTATGTTTTTAACACGGCAAAAAAAGAGAAAAAAGTTTGCTCAGGTAATATAGAAATCATGTTGATGGGACATTCTGGGCCTTAATGATGCCATTTCATGTCATGTAATGTTTTGTTATTTGTTTAGGTAGTTGCAGCAAAATGACACCAATACAACTGCTGAATCAGCAATTATCAGCTCCTATTTGCAAACTTGCAGAAACTTTAAAAAAAAAAAAAGAAAAAATTGATCTCTAGGGTGACTGATTTGCAATGTGAGACAGTTTTATTCTTGGAAAATGAAAGTCACATTGTATCTAAAACTATGCGCATCATTCAGGTCTGACAGAGTTTTATATTTCCAAGAGGGAGAAACTGCTGCTGCCACCCCCAAGAGACATAGTTTGAAAACCTCTGGAGCGCTTCAACAAAAAAAAACAACAACACACTTTTGGATTGTGGAAGGGCATCTTGAAACACCTGCAACCACACCTCTTTGCAAAGCAGGCCTCGGCTATGCCATGCTTTGCCAGATGTGCAGAGGTGAGAAGGCAGGGCAGATATGAAGAGCTTTTTTGATTCTTCACACAACTGCTTTGTGTAGAGAACCAAGAGAAACGCCTCGGAGGAGAGACTGCCCAAAGCTGAGCACATGCGTGGCCACATGGAACAGGTATAAACAACTTTGCTGTCAGAAATGGAAAGACGACAAGCATATAAGACTAACAGCACCACTGCAAAATTGCACACAAGCATAAAATCAGGCAGAATTTCTAACACTGTGAAAGATCTCGCAAGTTTTTTTTTGTTTTTGTTTTTTTTCCAGTCAGACTCGGGAAGCAACATGGAAGGAGAGATAGTCAAGATGACATTTTTTTTTTTTTTTTTAAAGAAAGGACAAAGATGGGAGTGAAAAACAGAAAAAAGGTTTAAAACGTTGTTGTAGCACGACGACCAAGATCCTGGTCAAGAAAACAATGCAACACATGACGTCTTCCTCTGACCGACACTGAACAGAGCAGCGGAGTGTCATTACTGAAAGCCAGCAGGTTCAGCTGCTCATCGCTCAGCTCAAAGTAAAGACAGTGTGTTGACAAAAGGCTGATGCTGGGCGTGAGGGGGAAAAAATGTCAAAAATCAATTAAATGAGTGACTGAATTTGCTGTATGTGTTTATGCCCCTGTGTCACTTTGCACAGTAGCTATCCTGTAGCTGAACATGGAGACGGTGCACAGCCCCACAGTGTCCACCGCCTCACAGCAGCAGCGGACCGTGGATGGACCACGACAGTCAGGATGTGCGGCAAACAGTTCCGAATAATACAGTCCACCTCATCGGCGCACGTGTGTATAAATTTCTGACGCCATTCGTCCATCGAGCCGGTGTTTTTTTTCAGTTCAGTGCTGATGAAAAGGTTTTTTTTTCCCCCCTCCTTTGCACACCACCCTGGCGGGTCAGAGAGAAAGGCCCAGCGGCTCTCCAGCTTTGTCCGTTTGGCCTCTAAGGAACAAGTGGTCCCTTAAATATTTCCCTGCAACTGGGCCTCCCTCTTTTCTCCAGGCCGGTCCTCTGGTCAAACATGTTTGTCTAAGGTGCTTTGTGAAGGAGTTACTCTTTCACCCTCTCTCCGAGACCCAATCCACACAGCTGGCACACACAAAGAAACCCACTGGAAAGGGAAAACAGCGGGATACAGTAAACATGTAGGTACAACAGTGGGAAGGCATAGCAGCCTCACAATGTCTGTTTTTTTTTTACAACGACAATGAAAGAAAAGAAAGAAAGAAAAGAAAGAGTTGGAATTCATATAGCATGTTTTAAAGCATACAGTACTATCTTGTTAAAGTATCACCTATATTGCGCTTGAATGCACGGCTAAACAAAGACATGGATGGCTAAGTCTATGTCACTCCATCTGTCAAATCCTGCTGAGTGATGATGAATACTGTTTGGAGATGGTCTGTGTGTGCTGAAAAGGGTATAGAAATGGCAGATGAGTCCAGGCATGTATATATGTGTGTATGACAGCATGAGCGTGTGTGTGTGTGTGTGTGTGTGTGTTTGACTGACCAATCCAGCTTTCCAGTAGGAATGCAAACGCTGCAGCTCATGGTTGGGCTGCTGTGTGAGAGACACCTGTGCCCTACATGCCCTCAACACACACACACACACATTGGATGAGTGCCCCTATGCTGATGTTAACGGCACTGCAAAATCTACCCCCCACCCCCTACACACACACACATAATTCACTGGATAATGGACCAGGACAGGAACCGCTTTTAAGAGAGTTTTGCAATCGGAAACCAACAAAACAAAGAATGGCAAGTTTATTTTTTATAGCACACTTCATACACACACACACACACAGCAGCAATTCAAAGCGCTGTACATAAAAAACAACAACAGATAAAACAGAACACCCAACCCTAACTCTCACTACCCTTTCTCAACCATCCATGTAGGTCTGTTTGGCTACACCAGGGTGGCATTTTTTAGCCAAAAGCCACAATTTAACAGGTGCCGCAGTAATTTGAATTGGCAGATTAATATGCTAAATTAGCCTTGTAGTTTTAAAACCAAAGAGGGCTTCGGCTAAAACGTGAAATCTGCTTTCCTCATCAACTTTTGTTGCCAGAGGAAACAAGTTTTGGACAAAAGACAGTGGAGGCACAATAGAGGGTTTACGCACCCAACTCTACCTCCCACTTGCACCCAACTCAGCACCCGTACAATAGCCGGCTGACTAATTGACCTTGGTGAAATAATGTTAGCTGGCCTCATACAGAGGACTTTGAGCCGATGTTAGAGCAGGAAAGTCCACTGAAGTTTCTTTAAAAGCACACAAACTAAAGACCAACTGGTGTTCCCCCTGAGGGTCCTCCACCTTTTCTTCTTTTCTCCCTCTCCAACTTGCTTTGCACAATGGGGAAATTATTTCCTGGCTACCACCTCCTCCTCCTCCTCCTCCTCCTCCACTCTTCCCACCAATTACATCTTGATGAAATTTTTTAATCTGCTTATGCCAAGTGCACTTGCACACACACACACACAACCTTCAGGAGAAAAGCCAGGCTGGTCATGCAGGTGCAGAGCGGCTTTTGTTGTCATAACATTTCCATAGATACGAGTGAAATCTGACAGGCGGTGATGCTGTTCAGTCCTTTCCTCGATCTTTTCCGCTCTGTCATCCACCTCCTACCCGGCAACGTGTGTGCACACATAGACACACACATGAAGACAAACAGTACAAATGTGTAGACGACACCAATCTCAACCTCTGGTACATCAGCACAATGAAAACACAATGTGGTGTGAGAGCGTCCAGTCATATAATCCGTCATGCAGAGACAGCACACACACACACACACACACAGACGATGAGCAGCAGCAGCATGCCTCAGCACTTTTCCCATTAAACTAACCGTGGCATATTACCCCCGCCTCACTGACGCTGACATGTTTCCACAGTGTGGGCAGACAAATAGGGCCCATATGGGAAGTGACATCAGCCAGGAGCACGTGTCCCACCTGTCACCGACCAATCAGGAAGCCGCTTTAATAAAGTATTTCCTTCTGTTTTCTTAAGTTGCCTTTTGAGACGGCAGGCCTGCCAGTGACGGACCTGGGTTCACTGGTTTCTATCATGGAAACACGATCATAAAAGAGAATACAATGAACAGACGATCCACCTTGCCTGCTCTCCCTATTAAACAATAGGAAAAGTCTGCTCACTCAAACTCAGCTTTGGGCTGGTTTTGTTATAGTTCCAGATGTGGATGAGTGCCGTGCAGATCTTACACAGACCATTTACACATGGGGAAAGCCATTTGCTGAGACATTACGAGATTAGCTTTACCATCACTATTGGCAATCATGATTGGCTGTGAGTATTTGAACAGTGAGGCTTAGTTTTTTTTTTTTAAATGGCTGGATCTGAAACATGAAACAATGGCTTGAGCTACAAGTTTCAGGTCCAGAAGAACTTATCAAACAGAATGAGATGACCGACTGCAATGATGTATCCTGAGCAGATGTGTTTTATAACATCATTGCATACCAGAAATGTCACCTACAGAGCTCTTTTATAGGTGTGACATTTCTGATGGGGTCTGAAGGAACAAAAATAAAAACTGGTTGACATCAATTTGTTGGTATCAAGGAGAGGGGAGAGCGGGGGGATAGGGGGAGCTCAGAGTTTGCAAAAAGAAAAAAAAAAGTCAAGTAAGAAACTTTTAAAATGTTGTGGAGATGCAGAGTGTTATGGACAGAAGAGACGGAGCTCAAGCTGTACCCAAGTGATACAAAGATTAAAGTGTGGAGGAAAAGAAGCAACAAATCATGATCCAAGAAGAGTATCACCTCATCTGTAAAGCATGATGGAGCTGGTGTTTTGGCACGGCCATTTCTGACGGCGGTGTCAGAACGAGAGCAGACAGAAAACACAGATTCCACTTCTATCAGGCAGTGAATCTAAATTCATGGCACGACACAGCGTGTTGTCATGAAGGACGGACCACGATCCTAAACACACAGCCAAGTAAACAAGAAGTATTTTTAGGGGCGAAAATTGGCCAACTATACTATATGTGGAATGTAAAAAGAACTCTGAAGTTTAAAGTTTTGGTTTTTATTTGATTTACTCAAATAAGTGAGGGATTATCAAATTAAATGTCACTATCAATTCAAATCAAAGTCAAAGTACAGATTCTACACGACAGAAAATGTGTAACGGTCCAAATTCTTGTAGACTGCAATGTATGCTTCAACAACTATAAGTCTTTGTTGTTTTGAACTATGTGTATTTAAGAGGGTCCATCTCTCACATACTATGTATACTGTATGTGGGCATGAGCAACTCCTCTCTGTGTGCATCAATATTTTCAATATGGAAGTCTCTCCACTCTCACTCACTCCCTTTGTACCTTTGTTATTCTTTGAAAGGCTATGAGGTGTGCGGTGACAGGCTGCCAATCTGCAGCGGTCCCAGAGGCAGCGGCGGAGGCCAGGCTGCAGGGCGGTGGTGGGCGGGGTGCAGGGCAGAGGAAACCAGCTACTAATGGGAAACACACTTCTCTCCATCGCTCAAATTGTTCTTTCTACCACAGCAGAGAGCGGTGGCAGGCATCCAGGAGGTGCCTGGCGTCCAGAAGCGAGGCATGATTTAAAAACGGGAGCTCTGCTGCGCCACGGTTCCTGATTTTTGTGAAAGGGACAATCATGCGTCTTATAAAACAAATGTGCTGAAAAGGAGTTGTGGGGGGAGAAGATGGGGGGGGGTTATTTAAAAATGCATAAATAGAAAGAGAGTAAGATATGGCAGACAAATTGAATGAAAAATACACAGTAAAGGAAATTGAAAGTGAGCAGATGAAATTGATACAGAGGAAGGCTTGGAAAACCGTATCCATGAAACTAAATATAATTATAGAACAAATGCAGCTGTACTGTAAGTCAACTTTGTAGACTTCTCCTAGTTTGGAAGATCTCCTTGAACCTGTCATTGTGGCACCTCCACAAATACTATCCCCTTGCACTGATACTTAATAGCAGTGTTTATTCATCCCTTAGGATTGCATCCATGTGTTTTGGATAACGGCCTGTGCTGGTTCCACTTTAGCCCAGCCTTCCTCACATCTCTATCAGAAGCATAGCTACTGCGTATCTACCCCACAGAGCAGGGAGAAAAGTGCTGAAATGGACTTGGGATAGCCAAACGACTGTGAAGGCTTTTGGTAGGGCGAAGATCCCAAATGTTATTGCCAGTGCATTTTTAATAAACGGGAAGGGGGGGGAGGGGGTTCCAGATGTTGGAGAAAAGCAATATGTGCAGCTGCAAGTGCAACTCTACTGCTGTTTTTATAAAGGATGGAAAGTGAAGTCTGACACTGACTCAAAATCCAAAACTCAGATAAATGAGGGTGAGTGAGGTTCCAGCTGAAACCTTTGAAAGTTTAGAGTCATTTGTGCATTTTACGTTAACAGAATTAAGACTTTCTCGAATGCCACATAATGTAGAGCAGCTTCCCTTGACAAATCATCTCCACTTTAGTATGCATGAAATTATGAGCCAAACCATAAAAGAAAATAAAGAGAGTTAAGGTTAATGGAAGAAGAGGAGGGGGGAGGTAGAAAGGAAGGAGGTAGCTGAAGGTGGGAGGGAGAGACTTTTTCTATTTTTCCTTCTGTGGCGGGTTCACACAAAAGGGTCCTTCTGATCCCTGGAGTGCTGAGCACATACCTGCGGGATGAAATCAAAACCCTCTGTGAATTATATTAAATATCCCCTGCCAAACGCTCCACATACTTCCACGTCTTTTTTACCAGTTATGAAAGGCTCCATTAGGCTTTACTCTTAGAAAAAAATCCCACTTAAATTAGAATCCCAGATATCAGCATCTTAAAAAAAAAACTTAGCTCCTCGTTACCGTTTGTTTCATCTGTGGTGGATTGAAAGAAAAGTAAGAAACGGAGGAGTAAAGGGGACAAATGGTACCAGACAGCAGGTCTAATAAGTGGCCACATGAGGATAAAGAAAGGATTCACTTAAGGATAAAGGCTTTGTTTCTGACAGGTTCGTATGGACCGGGAATAAATACTGGTTACTGGGATTGAAAGGAGGACAGGGGACTTCTCTGAGGAGGTGTTATGGACTAAAAGGAGGTTAGGGTTGCCACATAGGCTTACATTAAAGGAACATAAACATAATAGAGAGACAATATCTCAGAATGTACACACAGGAGGGGATTTCAGAGCTCCTTCCTCCTCCCTTTTCATCCTCTTCTCCTGGTCGAACTCCCCCTCCACCGAATCACAAACTGAAACCCCAAATGACTAACAGATTCCAGACACCATGTTTCATCTGTCAGAACATAGAGTTCAGGTTCTTTGCCAGAGCGTGTGCGGTCACATCTTTACCCTGTACCATCCCCCAAGGCCATCCTGTAGAGGAGGGGGTGCAGCAGCTGAACTGTCGACTTGACCCTGAGGATCAACTTCGGGCTAGTTTTGCCTTTTGTACCCACCTTAAACATGAGTTTCTGAACTGGACCCAAACAACAAAGCTCAGTTTTCTTTTAGAAAATGAGATGAGAGAAAAAAGTGAGGTCAAACTATCGTTCAAACATTCTGTGGCATTTTTTTTTTCTTTTTTTGGGGTCCGGTTTGGTTAGTAGTGCTGCAGCTGCACCTAATCCCCACAGGAAAGCCTTCAGCTGGGACTGATTTTGGAGTGCCTGGGCTGGGGTGGGAGAAAGAGAGGACTGTTCTGTAAAAGGCTTGTTCCCTTCTGGGGCACAGGCCTCGTCTCAATCCATCTGATTAAAGGGGGTTTGGCTCAATTACACCCAATGAGTGGGCCCTGCTCTAAGGCACGACCCTGGTACAAAAACACACAGAAATAGATGGTGGAGAGTGAACAGAGCATTTGACTCACACCTGGGGCCCCTCCCATCCATCTATCCAACGCAAAAACCTCTTCCTCTCTCTCTCTCTCTTTCTCTCTCTCTTTCAGCTAACGGCTCGGTCTGTCAGCGTTGCTTGCCTCATTGGGGGAGCTCTTTGTGTAACCCGTGACTGGGTTGGGAAAACAGTGGGGTCGGCTCTCGGGGGACAGACTTATGTCTTCTCCAATCGGCAGGCCAAGGTTAGTGGTGGGCACGGGGTCACAGCGATCTGTTTTAATCAGCCTCATGCCAGAGGAAAAGACAGAGCCGCAGAGGTACGCCAACATGAGGAATAATTACATGTGCATGTGTTCACTTGTATGTGAGGAGAGGAGCAGAACATTGATAGTAACAGAGGACCATTACAGAGGTGAGGGTTAAAGCCAGCACTTTCTCTGTGGTTATTATTTGGTCACGCCGAATCCTGACCAATCAGAGACCCTCAGAGAACTCAGTGTCAGCTTTATAACATGATTACAAGCTACCATACAGGCACGCATCATTAAGACCTTGCTGTATTAAATCTGCGAGTGCGGTGAATCTGTGTGTGTTGCTGCTAAAGCAGGGGAGTATGGATAATTATCATGACGTCTCAAGCATTTACACGGCAAGCTGGTTGCAATCGTGCCCAGTTGTAAAGTTCGCTGATTGCAGCTGGCTTGGAGGCCCCATTAAACTCATTATTATAATTCAGGTTTATAGAGGGAAGAGTATGAGGGAGGGAGAGGTACACAGAGATCCATGCTGTTCTCCAATGTCCAGATCTGCAGCTTGTATGGAAAACGGGCCTGCAGTAATAGCTACCTTTGCACAGTTAAAAACACTCCTCTCAGACTCATCACCCTCCATGCCTCAATTTTTCAGTCTCCATTTCAACCCCAACCAAAAAATAAACATTTCCCCTCCATTATTCGCCATCCAAATTATATTCCACCCACAACCCCATTTTACTGGCTCATACTCCCGGGCCTCTTCATGTTGTGACACTCCAAAGAAAACAGTCCTACTGAATGTTGTGGACGAGCACAGCTAACCTGATACAAGCCAGCTCGCTGCTCCAATTACACAGCATGTTTACCACGGCCCTTTTAATTAAAAACAGGCAAGAAAAAAAAAGAACAAATCCATCTTTATGTGCACCTCAGGCCTTAAATGACAGGGAGGAAATGCTCCACTATGGATGTTTGACTTTGAGCTTCCTCAGCTGCTCATGCTTCAATCTATCAAGTGCAGAGAAAAATGGCGACAAGGTCGCCTTTCGATTACTGCATTTTGTCTTTTTCATAGCTGCTTCGTCATACACAAGAGGCAATGCTGAACTAAAACAAAATTATCCACAGAAAACCCACCATGCTAACAAACAAGAAACAAAGAATTAAAACCCTGACGGCCAAAAGGGAACATGAGGACAGCCCGTCACCAGAGGGAACAAGCTGATGGAAAGTGTGGTGCCTTTGCCTAAGAAACAACACTACACAGTGAGATACTGAGTAAATAGTGGCTAGCATGTCTGGACGGAGGCCCAGACACGAGCCTCTGTCCCCCAGATGTATTATAAACCATCGATAAAAACAGATACAGTAACACAGCAAGCTGTAACATATATTTTGACCCTGCTCAAAACCTCGAAACAGGCCAGCCACTGCTCTTATCAGCCACTGCTGATTGCAGACTGCATCTAGGAGCAATTTAGCTATATGGGGAGTTTGGCCAGCGCTTCCGTGGACATGTCTGAATAAGACACAGTGAATACATTTTCCCCTCAATTTAACTCCTGAAGGCTTGTTTACTTCTGACAGGGTTTTGGACACTTCCCACCGCAGAGATTACCAGACATGAACACAGCCTCGGCCCATGGCAGCAGTTTGGGTCAAAAGCCCAGAAGGGACATTGGTCAAAACTTCTACATTTAGAAAGAACAAGAAGAACGGAGGAGAAGGATGAGGGATAAATAAGAAAACATGTGAAGAGGAATTGTGTTAACAATGTGTTGCCAATAAACACAAAGAATCCTTTACAGACCTATTTAACAAAAAAAAAAAGATTTATTTGGTGCAGATTAAAAATAGCCTGGTCAAAATGGGGCGTAAACAAGTTGCTGTGCTGTGAGTCTTATAGAGCTGAGAACAAAATCTTTCTGGCGGAATGGAAAACATTAGGGAAAGAAAAGGAGTTGAAGGGTAAAGGTAATAACGCAGAAGAGAGAGAACGTGAGAAATGAGACGGAAGGAGAGAAGAAAGAATGGCAGTAAAGGGCAAGGTCTCATCTGTCATTTCACTGTCTACCTGTTTTATATCAGCGCTGGTCTGCAGGCATCTGGAGGGGATGTGGCCTTGGGAGTGATAGCTCTCTCCGACACACCATTGCGGCATATGATAGCATGATTGAAGTGATTAAATGCAGGACATACTGCAGACGGGTCAGCACACAACGCACCCTTACAATTAACTGAACATCCAATGTACAGTATTTTCAAATGAACTATAGTATCAAAATACAGGAAACCAAATTCACAGCTAATGAAAATGTGTTCAATAAATCAAAGACTATGTGCTCTTTCTGTTTATTTAAGAAAAGTGTAGCCAGACCCAGAGAAAACCAGACAGTGGCTGGAGTAAGACGGCACGAATGCGTAACAGCTTGTCCCCATATGAGCAGGACAATTCAGTCGAAATCCTCACACTGTTGGTACATTCTCCTCCAGTTGCACCATCCTCACACCTACAAACAGTGACTCTTAAGTAAACTTCAACATTCCTCTGTCTGTGAGCAAAGGCACCATGTGGGGATTTTTCCAGACATCTAGTATGAATATTAAAAAAAACAATATAATAGGAAATTAAAAGAATGTGGCATCAGATATCCTTTATTTCCATGAAAAGTATGCTGGCACCAAACAATGCGATGGGTGTCAAAAGAGGCACTGGGACAGGCAACTATCTGTCTCACTCAAGAGAAAGAGGAAGTGGAGGAAATGGAGATGAGTGGCGAGCGTGAGGGCAGCAGAGGGAGGAGGGGGAGCGGAGGTTGTTATTTAGGACCCCGCTGTGTCAACTCTTAAACGTCTCTGTCTCTCTCTCACACAAATTCCAAGAGGGGAAGGAAAAACAATGACTGCTTTCCTACGATAGGTCTCGGGCTCATAAAAAAGTGTTTTCGCTATTTACAAAAAAAAAAAATCTACCTTGCACATCTTCACACTTTCTGCTCCCTGCTGCAACCAAACATGGGCACAAAGAGACGCTCAAACACCTACGCCAAAGAACAGATGTGGAAAGCAAACACACACTGCTCTCTCTCTCTCTCTTCCCCTTTCTTTCTTATGGCTGTCTGCTACCTCGCTGCCTTTCTACAGTAATATTCATGATCATAAATATATTCAATGCTGCATGACCTAGTACAGTCTGGTCAGCTCTGGTTTGGAAGGACTTGGCCGGCCAGCCTGTTTATACTAAAATGGATGAGCTGGATCTGACAAAGGAGCTCCTCACTCCCACCCCCTCTGTTCTCTTTCTTTCCTCCATCCTTCCATTCTTCTCCTCTCTCTGGAGCCCGGCCACGCTCCTGCTCTCCCCTCCAGTCCTCGGCAGCCGTGTTTGGAAAAATAAACGGAGCAATTGGAGAGGGTCAGGAGCAGAAATGACAAGCTGGTGAGCTGAAGGGAGAAGTGTCAATGTGTCTACCGCTGTTGCCTGACCCTTCACAGTGGTTATGGACAGTAGGACACACACAAACACACACTCTCTCTCTCTCTCTTCTCTCCTGTGTGTGTGGCTCTGACCCAGGAAATGGTAGGAATGTGGAGGGACAGTGTCAGAGCTCTGGGAGGTCAGCCCTCCCCGTCCAGCTGTAAAGCCACGAGCGAGCTTCACAATATGCAGAGGCCATCCATATACCGCACACCAATGTCCACACATACCACACACGCACACAGTACACTGTATGCCAAGTTATGTCAGATCACACAGAGAGACGCTCTGTGGCGCAGGACTCTCACTGACAAGCATTGAAGACCGACCGAGTGTCGTGGCTGGGACAGATGTTGTTGTACTCACCCGTTGGAGGTGCCCAGTGACGCGGTGTTGAGAGAAGAGCTCAGCTTCCTACTGTCCCACAGCCTCACCTCCCGACCACGCATCTATGCACACGACAACATGACTCCAACAGGTGAGACTTGACTTGATGTTTTCCCCAAGAAGGGAGGCGAAACATTTGACATTTGCACCAAACAGTGTGCAAAAATGCAGGATATTGGTTTGTGTCATACTTTTCAAACAAAGCCAGAATGTAATTTGAACTGTAATATAAAATTCATAATGTAAAAATCATATATATATAAATATATATTACTGTGGTTCCTGTTGAGAATTTAAAAAAAACACACTTAACATGCTTTGTCTAAGAGTTTCTTACCATATCAAAGCCAGTGGTCAGTAAAAAGTCGTCTTTAGCCCACAGGATGCGTGAATCCTTGTTGCTCTGAAGGCTCTTGGCACTCTGCAGGACAAACAAAGCAAAAAATGTAACTCAGACACTAGAGGAGCATCAAAATTAAACAAATAAAACATGCCTCGCTTAACTATTTGTGCCTATAACCTTTGAAGTCAATGTCTCGAGGATGAACCCTAAATTTACCACGTCTAGCTCAAGATACCGAGGGGGGACGGGGGGTGATGAGTGAATGATTTGCAGGTAGGAGAAAAAAAGAAAAAAGAGAGAGGAAGGAAGACAGACGGGACTATTCCCAGGTGCCTCTGACAGATCCCAGTGGTTGGACAGAACAGGACTTGTCCCATGAAAGAAGCGCTTGTTGTTGTTGATGTAACAAGACAAGGTGACTTCTGCCCCGGGTGCAGCTTAGATTACCACACTGTGACACTGTGTCTCTCTGTGTGCGTTCATGGTGCCGGGACTGTGTGAAGCTGTTTCTATGGAGACAATATGTGTCAAAACAGCAGCGTTAGACTGGATTTGATAGGTGGTCGTCTCAATTGTAAATGACACATGTTGTCAGTGGTAAATGGCTGAAAACAACGGTGAGTGTTGAAATGAGAGAATGTTTGTAGAGACGACGTGTTTAGAGAAGCATGAGGCCGGTGGAAGGGGGGAATGAAAGAAAGTGAATTAGCTGGTGCCTCGTATACTAAGATGCTATTGAGAATCAAGCCTTAGATGGACTGTAATTATGAAGGTGAGGACAAAAGATGAGACGAGATGCACCAGGCTGTTTTATGGTTCGTCACTCACGTACATAAAAGTGTGATTAAGAAGCAAAATCCTGCTTTTTAGACCTTATCCGTCAGGTCTTAAGTACTTGTGATGTCTCACAGCCGCACTCAGACACTGAGCCCCCTGGTATCTGTGTATTAAATACTTGAGTTACACTGAGTTTTCCCATAAGGCACTGAGGGCGACAATGAAGTTTCCATGGAACAGGGCCCCCCCAGTAGCCCATCCGCCCACTGTGTTTCCCCAAATTACCTTTGTCATTTTTATAGCCAGACTCACTCTGGACAGAAGGTGGCTGGACCTTTGTGCTGTGGCAGGATGACGATGGCTTATTATCCAAAGATTAATGACTTGCAACCTCTCTAAGGAACGTGCTGCCACCTCGCTCTCGTGTCACTGTGACATGGCTGCAGCTGAGAAACTGTAAAGACGATTGGGGCGAACTTGAGCTGTCATGTTGCAACCCCAGAACACAGGGGGTTGGTTACAGGGCCCCCAAACTCTACAACCTGTTAATTTACAACTATGTCAACTGAGCAGGCTAAAACGACAACTGACTGAAGCTACCAGCTGGACAAATGTGGATAAAACAGAATATTAAATCCAGTTTGAGAGACACATCTTTTGTTTGGACAACATGCACACATGTGGGCCCTATCAATTCTAACTCAAACCCCATTTCCTCTTTCGTCTTTCTGACGTCCCTCTCGCCACATGCCCATCCTGGTGGTTTGTGACACAAACGCTCAGGGCAAGAAATAGCAGCCTGCTTATTTACACTTCTTTGCGCTGTCAAAATGCAACCTTTCATCACCCAAATCCTCCTCAGGGTGCTTCTTATTCCATTACATGCAGACAATAGATGACATGCACGTGCCAGCTTTGACGTCAGCACAACTTTTTGGGGGGCAGGAAGAAAAGTGGAGGATAAAGAGTGGTCATTCTGCTGCTTGTTTTATTGATTTCAATGAAAAGGAATTTTAAGAGCTCACACCCTTCCCCGTGAGGGTGCCGCAATCGCATCTAACGTTGTTAAGAAAATAGAGATATTTAGAAATCGGACATTGATGCTAGGATGAGTCACATCTTGATTAGCAAACCTCTCACAGTGACTAAGCAGATGCAGCAGCCCAGAAATCATGTCCTCATAGAGGCTGCCCTTTATGTGCACTCTTGTAACCAAGAAACTAAACTAAAAGATACTGATGTTATTCAGCCAAACCCAGAAACAATATTTTTTACATTCATGTTTCTGTACAAATAAAACAAATGAAATCCAGCATGTTAACTAATGGGCTGTAGATGGATCAGTAGGAAACTATTAACCCCACTTTGTGCTGTATACGCTATGACAGTTACAGTAGTACCACTCCTCTTCTTTGGAGGGTACTTTTTGTTTTTAAGTTATCCCAGTCTGAACATGTGCCTCACTTCGCTCTGTTCTTTATACCATGAAATGAAATGGACATAAATCTTGTCTAACCGAGGGTTGGGTGGAAAACAAGTATATTTCCCAAAATGTTAGACTTTTTTGTAAAATGTAGAGCTTAGGCCAAAACTCCTGTGCTGGAACCATCCCTGCCAGTGAAGCTGAACGAAACTATAAATCGTCAGCAGTTAGAGGAATGTGTGCTCGGTGGCCACACCGGTGGTTCAAACTGAATTTATCGTTCTCAGCTATGAGGGGACTTGACATCCCTACATATGTTGAAAGCACACGCCAACACCATCGCGGCTTTAAAAGGGAGATTCTCACATGTGCACTTCTGCACCTCGCTCAGGGATGATACGTCTTTGTCCATACCAGTGTTTCATCTGATACAATCTGTATGTTATATACAGATGTTTTCTGGCTCCTGGTGAGCTCCTAAATAGCTTTATACACTAAGAGGGATTAACAAACACTCTACTGACCTGGCTCTCAAACACGTTTCTTAAGTTACGCTACCAAAGCACTGACAGAGTTGATAATAATTCCTGGGTTGAATAAACACTTAAGTCGTGACTAAGGATCATTTTTCAGCCAGCAGTCAGCCGGTACGCCTTGTGCAGATAACTGAACTCATATTTGCCTTGATAAGTCCATGGAAGCAAGTGTGTTGAAAATAAATAGCCCAGATGTACAGGAGAGATCCAGAGTAAACTAAAAACCTCCAATAGATCAGAAAAAGTGTTGAGGGGAGGGCGGGGAGAAAGGGAGGCTGGAGCCCGCACGTTATAAACAGACATGGAGGGAATTCATTGCCACTGAGCTGTTCATCACCAGCACCACTGCCTGATTTCCTTCCAGGGGCAAGACAATGCAGAACTGGCACTCTGACCAAACTAGGAGCAAGCTGAGCGCCGACTATTTTAATCTGCTCGGGGTCTGCTTTACACTGGCGCTGCTTTTAGGAGCAACATATGGTGTCTGATTCATATTCCTGGCTAACAACAGGAGATTCCAATTGTGTTCATATTACATGCAGGAGTAAACAGCAAAAAAATCTGCATCATTACTTTTTGCCAGTTTTTATTTAGGCCGAGCTGTGACTTGAGTTTAATGTTGATATAAGCGAGCCAACATGCTCACCATGACAATGCTGATGTATGTAATGTGCACCATGTTGTTTACCAGCTAAGTTTAGCATTTGCTAATCAGCCCTATAGACACAGTACAACTGCTGCTGATGGGAATGTCAAGACTTTTGCAGGAACTTAATCATAAACCAAATGATTGGACAGTTAATGAATAATGACAGATTTGATAAATGGGATGACAGAGACTACTGCAATTCTTTCTAATGTTTACATAAAAGTCTATCCAGCAGTTGTTGGGACATTTAAATTCAAACCACAAACATAAACCTCAGGGTGGTGCAAGGGAAAAGGTCAAGGAATTACTTAAGTAATCAGAATGACTCCTCAAAGCAAAGCTGATATCTGCTCAAAGTGCATGGCAATGGACATTTCATTAATACCCCCAAACCTCAGCCTGCTGGTGGTGCAACAGGTCAAGTAAATGGGATTCATAGACTTCATAGAGGCCATATATGGCTAAAGAATATCAGGGCAATCAACAGACTGACTGACACTACCATCCACTGAGCCATGGCACTAATGTGGCTAAAAAGGCAATTAGGATTGTTGACGAGCTTGAACAGGCATCCATATTTATCCTGCCTTTAGACCTGGGGAGGGAACAAAGAGACTAATTTCTCCTTTACTTCAAGGAATCAATAAAACAAGAATACTGAAAATATATATCACCTTTCTGTGAACTGTCTCTGGAGCAGAGAGGCTTAGTTTTGCCATTACACCATCCCCCAGCCCTTCACTACGCTGCCTGAGCCAGCCAGCTCTACGGCTGAAGGCAAATAAACGGGCCTGACATCTCTCCTGCAGACAGCTATACATGCTCCATACATCGCTCTGCCATGATGTCATCCTTCACCGGGTTTTTGAAAGGCACGCGCGCAGCTTTGAGCCATCTAACTGAGTTGTCATCAGGGCTTGGCGGGCCGGAGCGACAGAAGTGCAAGCGAGGATTATGGGTTTGTGCCGGGGCTGCTGCTCCTCACCGTTTCCCAATAAACAGAGTTTCGGCTTAAGGAAGCGTAACACAGCCGTCAGAGAGCTGCACAAGACTACTAACACCACGGGGCAGCCAGAGGACACAACATCTGGACCTTGTGTGTGTCTATATAAATGTTGCCAAACAGTATCTCTGCTCTGCAGTCATAAATTTAACTCAAATCCCATTCACCTAGAACCCCCCTCCCTCCTTCCCTCCCTCCCTCCCTCCTCCTTTTCCAGCTGAAGTTTACTGACATGCTACAAATCGATCATGACACACTTGAAAATGGGGCACGGGGGGAGACAGGAAACAAAAAGAAAAATAAGACAAATGTTTTCCTTAGCAGCAGAACAAAGGATCCCAGCTGATGGAATTCACACAGAAGGACGGAGAGAGAGGAGAGCAATGGGTCATGACTTGACAAAATACGCAGAGGAGGTGTAAAGAATCGGTTACACCTGCTCGAATGACTCGCTGGCATACGCAGTAAAGGAAGCAGAGGAGATGACATCATATCTGGGAAAAAGGATTTCTGCAGCAACACAGGTGTCTGCATCTAGATGTGAAAAGATGTTTTTCGCACTACTCGCTCAGTAATGAAAGTAAAGGACAAGGATTAATCACGACAAAGAGAGTGAAATAACAAAGGAATCAATGTGTCCTTGGCTGTGATAACGCTACTCAGGCTCAAACGCACCTCCAGACAGCGTTTAGACTCAGGTTAAACACTTTGCAGACACAGATGTCGACACAGAAAAGTGCCAGTCAGCAGTCTAGCCAATTATGGTTTTATAGGTCTATTAAATATCCCTTCTTCACTATAAACAAACGGGAATCACTCCATTTCCTTCTGTCCTTTCCCTCGGCTTTTTAACTTCTGAACTTCAACAGACGGAGCGCACATCTGTGTCACTCACGGAGAATGTTGATTCACCCACCGGGACCAATATCAGGTGTCTGTGTGCACATATGGGAACTATCACAATCTCTGCATCTCCCTCTATCTCTCAGTCTCTCACTGACTTTCTCTCTGTCCTGCTTTCCACCGCTCTTTGTGTCAGCTCAATGGGGGAATTAAGTGTCTAACAATAAGTGCCAGTGGTGCAGAAATGAATGCAATGTGCCTGAAGATCAAGTGCTTATTTTCCTAAGTGCATCCAGTCTAATAATGCCTTACAATGGCAGATCTTCCAGTGAGATAGTCTGTGTTTAAGTGTCAATCAACTGCTCTGTTTAAACCCACTTTCGCCCGTCTGCATGTTGAATCCATATAAACACTTAAAGGGAAACTATGCAAATCCGGTCGCTTTTCCACTGTTTTGCTAACCCTCCCCCCGGCCATGTGCATTTGTTATCAATGAAGCCAGTGAGAAAGCAATCTATGGAGCTGTGGATAGCGTTGCTCATTATACACGCGTTACGATGTGTATATTTGTTTAATCTTACCTGTCATAAACAAGAGATTGCAGTTACAGGGTGCGTTTGTGTCGCGGTGCGGCCGAGCAGAGAGCTGGGACACCGGGGCGGAGGTACTGACCTTGCAAGGTTGGTTTTCGGCCAAGAGTCAGAGAGCCTCCATTCTCCCTCTTAACCAGTTACAAGTCATTTATTTAACCACAAAAATCAAAATTATTCCAAAGCTGTTTAATTAAGGTAAAAATGTAGCAAAGGTGAGGTAAAAATCTTGCATAGTTCCTCTTTAAGTGTAAAACAACAAGCTGTGGATGGGCAGATCCAGGTTAGCTAAGAGTCAATTCAAAGCTAAGCTAAGTGGCTGCTTGTGGTAGTTTCATATTTATCTTATAGACACGATTACATATTTTCAAAACTGTCAGACTTTTTCTGTAAGAAACTTCACGTTGTGAGGGTTTCACCTGTTTAAAAAGTTAATTGGAAGACTCATCATTTCACAGCACATTTGCATGTTTTTTGTGTCTCTGCCTTTTTGTAACTGAGTTTTCTGGTAACAAACAGGCGTCTGTGTGTCGCTTCTTCCCTTTTGTCCCCGCTGCACTGTGAAGGGTCTAATAGACACCACTGGACCATATATAGACCCAGCTGCAGACACTCATCTCCTCAACCTGCTCTTCATTTTGTCTCCATCTTTCCACTCTCTTCACAGAATCATCTTTTTCCCCTCCTTTAATCCCCCCCCCCCCTCTAATCAATAGCTGTTGCCCTGTAGCTTTCATCACCCCTGAAACAGACTCCCTCTCAGTCTTTTCATCTACGGGTAATTAGTCTTTTCAGCAATTACTGGGTTTTCTTCATCCTGCTCTGTCGTCATGGCCCATTTCAGTTGCGTTTGTGAGTCAGGATTCACTATTTTGAATGTGACCGTGACTTCACAGGAGCAGGCAGGTTTCTAGGAATAGGACAGAAAGGGAGGGGTGGTGGCGGAGGGGATCAAACTGGCCATTTTATTCTTTTCATTTCCTCTGCAGCCTGCCGCCACTTTTTCTCCATTAATTGGAACCATCTTACATTTCACTCATTTTTCCAAAAAGTCCAGAAGCCGCAAAGCCGTTCTCTCATTTTTCCATACCTCTCCTTTCTCCGCTCTCTCCCTTTCCTGAAGATGAAAATTAATGTGCAAGGTCAGAGGGTGGGCAGGCTGTGTAATCTACGGGAATGACAACATGGAGTAAATCCTTAGCTGCAGCTGTAATAGCATGAATCTAAGAAGTGATCCGGCTGACATGCGAGGGTCATATATTTTGAACTCACGATTCGCAAGAGTGTCAGCTTACAACGTGAATGCAACCAATTTCCTTTTTGTTGCAAAATCTGAATACAAAAACAAAATAATAACTAATTTGTAAATTCAAATTCCAACCAGGCAGAATGTCTCCTGATTCACCTCACGGACTGTTATTGCCATCATCCTTTTTTCGTATCTGCCTGCAGTCATTCTTTCCCTCGTCTCATTTCCTTTGTGTCAGCAAATGAGAAATACTGTGAAGTAAAAACCTCGCTGTGATGTGAGCCAACGAGACAATGAGCGCAGCTACGAGGCCAGGTCTACTCCGCACACCAGACACCAGGCAAGCAAGCTGTAGCCGTTGGGGAGGGTCCAGTGATAGAAACTGGACGGATCCCCAGTTAAATATAGTATCCAACTAAAATGGGAAATCCAGAAGTCTTCTCCTCTCAACAGTTGTCTGGAGTTTCTTTTTTTTTTTTCCTTCAGTCCTTTTCTTCTGAGCCTTAATCGGAACAAGTGTTGAGGGATAAAGAGAGGACACTAGGTGGAAAGGGAATAGAGAGGTGAACAATGAAGAGGAAGAAAAAAGGAAATACTGAAGTCATGGTTGTACACACAAAGGAACATTAATCTTATAAGGATCAGGGAGGGATTTCCTCAATTTCATCCTACACGCTCCTCAATGCTACATGTCCGATGTATCACATATCCTGTGTTTCCTTTATTATAAGGTGGCAGGTGCAGTGCTGTCACGAATGTTGTTATATAGTTTCATTTTGTGCTTGAGCAAAGACTGAAATCCTGGCAGATCAAATGTCAACAGAAACCCATAAATAAAGTTCTTATTTCTGAACACGCTTTAATAGGGCTGCAACCGACAAATGTTTTCATGATCAGTTCTACTGCTGGTTATTTTCTTGATTTACCTATTTATATGTTTGAATCTATGTAAAGTCCATTAAAGTTTCCAAGAGCCCAAGGTCAGACATTTATTCTGATCAACACTAAGAAATAAAAGAAGTTGAAACCATGTTGTTTTTTCTTTTAAAATAAATCAGTTATTAAGTATTTTTGCATTTTTCACTAATTTAATTGGCTAATCAGTTCAGCTTTAAAGCTAAAGCTTAAAACTTTCTAACAATATCATGAATTAATCCTCTCTGTCAATAATTACACCCTCCTGGCCAATACTACAGAGAGCTGGCTCAGCGTCTGTGCTCCATGAAACTTTGTAAGAGACTGATTGCCACCGACTGCCCGCCACAAAGACGTCACCCTGTGTTTTAAGAAGGCAGGAAAAAACACTGGCCCCTGAAATCAGTCTACCCAATGGAAAAATAAATCAAGAAGGGGGGAAACGAGGTAGGTGGAAAAAAAAAAGGGGGAGTTAACAAGAGATCAATTCCCTTTTGGATAGTGAAGCCAAAAGAGAGAAAATGCTAAATGTCAGTAAGAAAGGGGACAAATTCAGAGGAAAAGAGTTAAACAGAGCTAGAGCACAGGTTAGAAAGGTGATCTGAGGCCGGACGAAGTATAAGGTGTGTTGTTTGTCCATGAGTGGCTAAAAATACAGGCAGACCCTGCTTTCTCACCGGTGTAGCCTTTCAAAAGCTGGCACCACGCTACCATACATCCACTGCTGCCACACTCATTTGTTTGCTGCAATCCCTGTTCTATCAGCATTAGAATTCAGACATGTACCAGATTATCACCTATGAAAACAGCTACAATGATTCAAGTCTACAGTGAGCTACAGGTATGAAGATAAAGTATAAAGGATACCTTCCCTCCTCCTTTCAAAGGTTAACTACTTGCAGGAATAAGGAGCAGTGTGTGTGTGTGTGTGTGTGTGTGTGTTACTCGTACAGCTAGAACACATCTTTAAAGGCCATGGTCTGTCAAGTGTAAAGTGTAAATCTTTTAAAAGAAGAAGACCAGTCCAGTATAAACCAGGTGATCCATGAAAGTGAATGGCTGAAAAACAAAAAAAAAGAAACTTCACAAGTATTATACATCCGGCCTACTGCAGTTCGGTGAGGGTGAGGATGTAATCTTATCCAGCGTGTGTATTTTGGGGTCCAGGTGTAAAATCCATTATCACGCCTGAGCCAGCGCAGGTAACTTTTTATCCACACACACGCACACACACACGATCATTCGCCCGACAGATCGAGCCAACGATCACATGCTTTTTTTGGACGACTATACAGGCACGGAGAGACTGAGATCTGCAAACTCTCAAAGCTCCCACATCCAGGGCCAGCTAAACTAGTGGTGTAAAAATAGTGTTATGGGAAATAAATAATCCCTTGATCACATGGTGTTGTCTTACTTTATTAGTAATTTCATGAATCATACATCAGGATTTCATAAAATGTCTTCCAACTGGTCCTCATTAATGTTATTGAAAACTAGATTTTAGGCACAGTAAGGCAGTCTTGCATTTCGAGTTTCGGTCAAGGCTAGGAAAACAAATCAGTTTAACTGTCATGCTAAGTAAAATGAAACACTGAAGTGGTAGACAGACTGTGATTATTAAGCCACGGTGCTAATTGGGCTGTGTGACCACAGCCAGAGATCCAGCCAGCCAAACATGCCAGCCCGGGCTGTGGTCATCGCTCTCTGAGGCCTGGGGGGACAATAGATTGGATGCAATTGTACAGCACTTAGGGGGGATTGGCAAAAACTGCAATGTGACTATTGGCAGAGAGCCCCCTCTGGGGAAAAAAAACAAAAAAAAACAAAACACAAGGTCGCAGAGACTGGTCTCGGATTGGAGGACCGATACAGAACTTGCGAGTTCCTGGAACTTACATGATTAACGGGACCACTGATTTGCCCGAATCTACGCTGCAGTCCAAGAGCAGCACCAGAGAGCCAGAGGAGATTTCAAGCTCATGTCTGGTGATCTCCAGAGTTTTTTTTGATGGTTATTGTGGTTGTAGTTCAAGCAATGAATATTCTAGAGATGCACTTAGTGGCTTGGTCCTTTAAGTCCAAACAGAGATCCGCGAGGCAGGACGAGGCACAAATGACAGAGGAAAGAATGATGCTGCTGACGACAGCAAGAACTCAGACACCCAGGGCCGACGAGGATCTGCACTCCAGACCTGCTCGGTAAAAACAAAGAGATGACTCTTTTTTTTGGGGGGGGGGTTCTTATTAAGACAGGGTGTATTAGACACAGCAGGAGCGTACAACACAGCTAATCATGCTCACACGGTTGGAGACACCATGAAGCCCCTCACTTCAGTGCCTGTTGTCATTTACAGCTCTTTCATAGCTGGCAATAGATACAGTTGGCTGGCTCTGCTCCCTCCCTGAAACCACATCATAGAGGCTTCACATCTTCAAAGGACCCCCACACATTTGTATAGAAGCATCAATTGTGCACAGTGGGATACACACAGGGGGAACATGTGCGCACGGCATGTCACGTTGATGTCATTTAATCATGAAATCCTTCACCCTGCATAAATACTGGAGGCTTCAAAAAATCAATTCCTAATGTACTATTTGTTTGCAGTAATCAATGTGTGTGATAGTGAAACTTTTTTTGCCTTAACTTCAAGGACTTGAGAAATCATTCATATTAAAGATAAATTCTAGCAGGAATGGAAGAAAAACATGTTTGATTTGATTTTAATTGCAGCAGCAGGTGTTGGCCTGGAGGGATATTATTCATGTGCAATGAGATAAACCAAGTGTGTAATGTGCCAGCTACAGTAATGCTGCTGAGGCCTCTATCATTTACACACTACAGGTATCATTTCAATACCCTCAGCTCAAGTGTTGACCCCCGACACACTGTATTTGCAGCAGCAGATCGCTGTGCAGCCCAAATGACAGCTTGATTAATTACCTCATCTACACAATGCTAACAAATAGCTCAATCTCCGGCCGCTGCTCACACACACACACACACACACACACACACACACACACACACATACAGCAGAGAATTCCAATGTACACACATGCACAATGCTAACTTTACCTCAACACTCAACAGCTTCACACTGGGTGAACTTCCATTTAGCTCTTCCATGAAACCACAAATTGCAGCAGAATCCTCCTCTCTTAAGCAGCTCAATTAGCGAAAGATGACCAAAGCTGGCTTTTGTTGGAAAAGGATGTGGCATTTATAAGACATGTGTGAGCCAGATATCAGGGCCCCCTATGTTCGACCGTTTTCCCCTGTTAGGAACTCATTATGTTGTAGAGAGCTGCTCATTTTCTTTGGCCTCCGAGAAGAAAAACATTCAGCACCAGTGCAGGTATGCACACCTGTGTCCCATTCCCATAACACGTGGTAAACAGCAGCTGCACCAGGCTGCTGTGCGTTTTTCTAAAATAACCCCTGGGAGATGGAATTAATCTCATGGGGCTGTCTGAATTGCAACCTTGGAGTTTTTGCTTTTTCTTTTTTCTTTTGAAGATATAGACCGGATAGACAGGACAGTGGAGAGAGACTGAAGGAATGACATGCAGTACAGATTGGTACAATCAGGAATCGAACCGACGATCACTGCATTGGGCGTGGTCAACATGGGATGTGCTTTTAACCATTGAACCACCGAGCGCCTGGAGTTTTTGCATTCTGTAGCTTTCACCAGCGTCTGTAATGAAAATGCGGCTCCTGTGAACTGCTGCAAAGTTAATAATGATCTATATCAATATCCGTATTGATCAATATCTGCAGGAGTTGTGATACAATAAAAGAATCCATATTATCCATATTAAACGATACCTAACCTACTTTCACACTCATTGTTCTGATTATCATATTAGTGACTCTTCCACCTGTATTCTCTCATTCACATGCCACTTGTGATTTATGGCTAGAATTAGTTGGATTTCTCTGAAACACCAACTTGTTATTTTGCTAGAGCTGTTTTGCTTTTCTGCCAATTATCTCTAATTATATAACCACCATATAAACCATTTAATTTTATCGCAGAATAATGACTTTGACATTGACATTCATCAAGGCTATCAGAGAGAATTAAAGTTTTCAAAACTGTATAGTGTTTCAGCTATTCCTAATAATTACAGTTGCTAAAGAGCACTGAAAGAATGGAAACTTGCTAACCCGCAGTATGATTAAACCAGCATATGGAGGAAACAGACTGGAGTACACAGACTATCCAGGCTAATTGAAACAGCACCAGTGTCTGGTCAAACTAAGGTCAGCTACAGCCCAGCCACAGACGTAGCCCACGGTGCACTTTGTTTTCTGAGGTTGATCTCAGGTCTTGTTCTCCCTCTGCTCTTTGGAGACTCACTGTACTGTATATGGATTATCTCACCTGAAAACCTCAAAGTGAGGTCTGATTCAAAGTTAAGCCCTGATTGTTTCTATGACATAATATAGTTTCATTTTCCATTGCTAAATACAGCATATACTGTATCTGTATGTGTTCAGCTGATGCACATATTCCCACCTGTCCCATAATCTCACGACAAACAGTTAGGCTACTTCACACACAAACAGCATCTGCTCTCTTTCAGCCCCCAAACCACACACTTAACAAATAAACCACAGTAATTGATCATTCGTAAAACAACGCAAGGTACAGGAGATCAACAACAAGCCAATTCACACCTCATTCTGCTGTTCTGGCTGTGAAAAGCCGCCTGAGAAAGGCTGAATTCTCCATGCTCTTGTAATACCTCCAGAAGCAGCAGACTTTGGCCAAGTTTGAAGCAAAGACAGAGACACAATTTTCTGTTTGAAATAAAATGGATAATCTAAGCGAAACAGCGCAGGATTTGATTGAAGCCACATTACAGTTCCTGAAAAGGGACGAGGAGATAATGAGGGCAGACTGAGGTGATGTCACATGGGAGCTGAGAGAAGCTGATTTGAAAAGAGCTGATGTCAACGTTATGATTCATTTCTCGTATCAATCAAGAGGCTCTCTCTTCTTCCCGTTCAAAAACGATGACGAAAAAACTTGCCACGTTCCCAAAAACAAGTGATTCCCATGTGAATTTGCCTCATTCACCCAGTAACAGTGATTAATCCATTATTATATTTCTCTTGGCTTCATTTTTCAGCCTTCCATCCTTAAAGCAGAAGTAAGCGATCCGGTCGTTTTGGCTAATGCTGCGTTCCAGGCAGGCTTTTGAAACCGTAAATTACAGCTTCAAGTCACGACTTACGACTTTGTAGCGTTCCAGGCAACCCACTCGTGTTTTTCCGACCTGTTTTACCTGTGAAAGTCACTATAACGGCCACTCGTAACTTCCGACCCGTGAACTCGTACCAGATCGAACTGGTACGACTTCACAGGTCGGAAAAACACGAGTTACAGGCTGCCTTGAACGCACCATAACGTCTTGTCAGCCGATGGAGTTAGCAACCCCCGCCCTCGTCATGGATCTATTGGTCCTCGTCCCTACGTCACCACATTCAGGCGCATCCCTTGGCTGCACACACAGCCCTTCATGCCGTTCTCTCTCCTCATTGGATAAAAACTGTAGGATACGAGAAAAGTTTTCTCCTCGGCTTACAGCAGAGCAGAGGGACTGACAGACCCGTGTTTCGGTCCAAACACTCTATGTAAGTGATTGCTGTCGGAAGATATAACTATTTAAGACTTATATTAACACAAAAATATCGCTTACTTCTGCTTTAAACTCTGGGGAAAGAACACACACACACAAAAAGATTCAGACAACATATGACTGACAGCTGAAGAGGACACTAATTCCCATGAAAATGAATCTTCACTTTCAGGATGTGGCAGGAGTAGAGAGCTAACCGTCATCCATTTTGGCTCCAGGTGTCACCCACATGTGTGCAGAGGGTCTTAATTAGTTGGAAAACTAAGAGTCCCAGAGCACCGGGCTTCACTAATGAGGCCTCCGCTCACAAACAACACACACATGTGAGCAAAGAGCCCCGTCGCTGCCAGCTGGCACCCACTCGTACCCCCTTTCCTCCAAACAAAATACTTCAGCGCCACCCCCGGAGCACACACACCACCACAAACACTTGCGCACACAACACACAAAAAGTCTGCTCATTAGATGAAGCAGCTAAAACCCCTTTCACAACTCCAGCCCCGGAGCTCCTGCCCTCTACTCAGTCCCTTCTCCTTCTCCATCCATCTGTTTAAACCTCGACACACCAAACACAACTCGAGCATGATACCGAACCGAAGCAAAGCCAAAACAGGATGACTCTCTTTATTTACAAAGGAGCGGAGGAGATGTCATAAATACTAAGCATTGATGGGTCAATCCGTGATTGAGACCGACTCCATCCAGTTCAGTGAGTGGAAATATTTCTCTGGGTTTTGTGCCACTGTTTTTACTCAGCAAAAAAACCCCTGCCCCCTCATTAGGAAAAGATTCCTGTCAGCTTCGCCAGGCTCCCTCAGTCTTTAACTAACACTGGCAGTGAGGCAGCCAGTAACACAGGGAGCTGAAAGATGGAGAAGGAGAGGAAAAAGAAAAGGAGGGGGATGTGGGGGGGGGCAAAACATCTGGGCTAAGTTAACAACTAGATATTACCAGGTCCTGATCTCAGCAGGGTGCAGTGCACCGTGCATAGGGGCGATTGGGAAAGAGGGCGGGTATACAGAGACCAAACCACAGGAGTGAAGATAGAGGGGTGAGAGAAGGCAGCAAGAGACAGAGAGAAACATCTGTGTACAAAAACAAAACAGATCTGCAAAGCTGATCTCATCTGAGGTATGTCAACACGCTGAATGAACACATGCATTTTTATGCAGCAAGGCAAATGCTGAAAAGTCAAGACAAGCCCTGATGATATAATGGTAAATTTCTATAAAACCCCCGAGGAGGTCGAGAAGTACAGTTAAACAGGGGCCAATCGACTAATCATCAGTTTGACCTCAGCACACTTATGAATGTACTGCTTTTCTTGCCAAGTGCGTTTTTTTTTTCCACATCATGACTTGAGACTTCTACAGTACAAGCAGCGGAGGATGGGACTGCATCACAGAGTTGCTACGAAGGCGCAATAAAAACAAAAAATGTGTCTCCCAGCTATCACTGTCAATATTTGCAGAGTTGGTTTATAAGTAATTCTGCACTGCTGTGTTAGACTGTGTGTGCTTGATGCTTGGGAGGAAAAAAATGTTATGAGGGGAATGCTGCTGCGTGTACAGAGGAATATTTCCCCTATGACATGTTTACATTTGGAGAGAGAAATTGATGTTTAAGGCGTACAGTATTTAGCAGTAAAAAACCTGTGTTCTACACAAGCAGGAGCAGCACGTATACGACCAAACCATTAAAAAACTCATTATCACAAATGTTTCTTGTCACAGCCAAAGCATAGTTGCGGATACTGGCTATACAGAGGAATGGTGTTTTAAGACACAGAGGCCTTTTTGGCTTAGTTTTGAAGTAAAATGATGCATCTTGTGTATCTGGAATCTGGAGCTCAGTGTTGAGTAAGCATGTGACATATTCTTGGAATCAGCCCCCCGTTCTTCGTAGACATTATATTTCACGTTTCACAATGTTGAATGAGTGCGCATCGCTGTGGTGTTAGTATTAGGCATTCTCCAAACTGTAAACAAATTTTATTCTGTGGGAAACACCAAATCTCTCTCTGGCAAGTGCTGATGTTCTGTGAGAAGAAGTTATTACCAGGCATTTTTGAGATTGAGGAAGGGATTTTCACATCTGTATCAACACCTGATGTACATTTTATGTGATACTCTTTTGAACCTTGAAGAATAGATTAGACTTTGACTCCCAGTCCCCAGCACACCCAACCTAGGGTTTGCAGCTCAGAGATGGCTTCGGTTTTTCAATAGTAATACTAGAATGACAGAAATTATACAAGCATTTCTCCCAATATTTATAAACTGATGAAATCTACTTTGTCTCTCCTAAATCTGGTTTTGAAATACACAATGTCTGAGGCCTGATATTCAACAATTATGTACCACTCTCATTATTGAGAAGAAGATCTGTTGATATGACTCTCCTTTAACTTGACTTTATTTTCATGACATTCTTCAAATATATTACAGCAGATATCAATTAATAAAATGCAAATAAAACAAAAAAACATGTTGAACTTGAATTAAGACTGAGGCTCTTGCTTGTGAGAATCTTGAGACCTATTTGCAAGATCATTTCAATTTGATTTATGATGTTCTTCATCTGTTTAGGTCTATCAAACAATGGCCTGACTGATGTTTTATAGGCTTTTAATGTTTTCTCGAGCAATCCATACAATACTGTCAAGTGTACAACAACAATGGTACTATAATATGAAGTACACCTGACATGTAGTCACAATCTTTTGCTTGTATATTTATTGTTTTTCTATAATCATTGTGATTGGGAGTGGGCATTCAGCCACTCCCTACTTATGATGGCTTCTCCTCAGCACAAACCATTTGCCTGAAGGTCACAGTACCGAAACGTTGCGGCCATGAAAGTGTGGGAGTCTGTATATTCGGTGCATTTGCGGATCTACTTGTCCCCCTCCTATGCACTTGTCTAATAAATAAATGTGCCAAGTATTTTTCTATTTGACAAGTTGAATTAAGAAAATTAAGGTCACTTTATGTAAATAGGAGCCTGAAAATAGTTTGAGTTATGGAACTAGAGGTTTTTTTGAATCTTTGCCAATGTGTGGATCACACCAACATATCTGTCATGGTGTTAACTGATCATTTTTGCCCTACCAATATATCAGCTGGGTTACAATAAGGATATGAGTTAAAATCAAAAGGACAGAGACACCTGTCATAGTCGAAGAAAACACACATCAAGTAGTTCAGTTCAGCTTTCCCCTCATTTGGAGTGAGATGGAGAAACAGAAAGAGAACACGGTAGACTGAGTAACAGCATCAAAGCCCCAAAAAAAAGTTAGAGGCACAAACACCAAAATTAAGTTTTTGTACTTCATGTCATTTCTCCTTCATGTCTCTCCCTCTGGGTTTACATCTGTGATACAAACTAACCTCCTATGCTCCAGTCAAAGAGCTTCATTGTGCTGCCTGCCAGATTTCACACACACATACACACACAAGCACACTAAGCTCACTGTGCCCGCTGCTGGTTTACTCTGCCCGTAATGAGAAATCTGAGCATGGACACACATAAACCCACCCCCCTACTTCCCAAACACACACTTTTCCAATTATGAGAATTCAAAGATACATAGATAACACAGATGCACTAAATGTAGTTTATTATGCCTGTAATGAGAAATCCAAATATGGAGACACACATACACACAAATGTACAAATACACCTACCGGGAAGTTCAGTCTGAGTAATTTATGGCAGGATATAAAAGATGGTATGAGTGGCTGCTTGCAGCCACCTATAGCAGTGAAACCGCTGTGCTTTTTCTTGGCCCTGCCCAACGTTCTCTCCTCAAGTCCAAACCCATTCCAGCCCGTGGTCCTCTCTAATTTCACCCATAGCAGCAGAAGCTTGAGCTGAAAAAGAGGAATCTGGCCCCCAAGTCCAGCAAACTATTCCCTTTTCCTGTCTCCCTTCTCTTCCAGCGACCACAGATCGACAGCTCTACGGCCAGCACTGGCCCAAAACTATGAGGGGTATTTTCAGCACTGTAATTTGAAGCACACATGGTATACACAGAGACACACACTCATACACAGAAACACACACTCAGCAAATACACTGACTCTGGCGGATAGATCAAAGGATACAATAAGACAGTGGAGTGGAGACACAAATGCCCACAAAGGCACGTGTCACTGCATCCATAAAACACACCTCAGCCCACTGGGACCAAGTCAGTAAAATGTGCCTCTTCCCCTTGTGTGCTGGGTCGGAGGAGTCGTATAGCTCAGTGCAGGAAAATAGGGTGGAGGCCCAACTACACAGAGATGTGAAAGGAACTCATCTGAAAACAAGAGGCCAGTGTAGGGATGTTATGGTAGGGAGGGCAGAGCCCAGTATAGCAAAAAGTGGGGGAAAAACAGTTTGAATGCCATGTACAATGTTTATCTTTGGTACTCGGTGGTACGCCTTTTTGTTATCCTTACAAACTGTGTAACTTATACCTGGAAGAAAATCCAAGATTTTTATCAATTACAAAGGTTCACTCACTAATAAGGTGGCATATGGCCCAATGACCCCATATTAACTGCAGTTTCACTCACAGTGTCTCTAAAGCATGCTCTTATTGATTTAACATCTACTTGTAATTCCTAAACTAAGAAATACACCTGAAGACACATGACACATTTTATCTTCGATGTCGACTAGGGAATGGAGAGAAAGTCAACACAAACAGCAGAGCAGACACAACACAACAAAATCTGAAATTCACCCTGCTCTTCAACATTGGGACGAGAAGCAAAAAGATGCCACATGTACGGACACACGCTCACCCCTAAATGTGCCAACTACCTAAATACAAACACACTCAGTGATTACAGATGCAGTATATACTGCTCCTCTTGTCCAAGACCTTAATTATCCTGCACAGTCTTATTTCCCATAAATACAGTGAGAGCAGGGCTGTAATTAGGGTCTATATTTACCCCACCTGGCTAGAGGAGAACCCAGTACACTGCAGGCCACAGAGATGAGCCAGCACTCAACTACACTGCCATGGGTGGAACCAACCAGGACACCAGAAGAACACGGGAGCTGTGGGATTTTTTTTTTTTTTTTGCACCTCCTCCAGCAAACAAGACTGTAGTGGTAAATAAAGATTTGAATTGTTTATTAGCCGGTATAACTGCTCTAAAACGGACAACAAACTCTAAATACCTGTGGCAGACTGGGACAAAACCAATTGAAAGCACAAGCTCTGATGTTTCATTACAACAAATAATGAGGTAGGCTACTGGCAAACTAATTCTGATTTATCTGGTATTGAATAACAAAACGTCCACTCTGCTGTAGTCCGTGTGCAATATCCAACAGTGATTGATAACCAGCTGAATGCACACACATGACAAATAAGATGTGGTTTCATGGTGCTTCAAGGCTTCAAGGGTGAAAGAGCTTTGCCAAAAAAATCAGACCACTGATTTTGATTAGAGTTACAAATGATACACTAGTTGTGCTCCACAAAGTTGGACAGAGGAGAACTGCTGTCCTGACTAGTACATTCAATCGTTTTTTGTAACTTTCCGAAACTGACTGATTGGTCAGCTCCTCTCAAACTTTGTTTTCTTATTTTGTTACACAACTATTTGCGGCGGTATTCAGCTGAGAGCAACACTATGGGGAGACTGCCTGGAGAGACGGTCAGAAAATATGCACAATGATCCAGTGTTGCCGTTTACATCACACACACAAGGGAAAGCAACGACCAGCAAAAGGGGGATGTGTGCCTTTGTCCTGACTCTGAGAAACCATTTGAGCATTGGGTAGCAAAAACATAAACTGATCAAAAACATGATGGGTTTTTGGTTTTGTTTTAGATGAACACATGTCTTTCCGTTACTGTGCTACGCTTCAAACTCTTTCCACCTCAGAATAAGAGAGCATTATGCTTCAGTCTGAGGCTCCGCAGCATTCGTGAGATACCCTTCCCCAGAAATCTTTTCAGAGAGGAGTTGTGGCTTCTCTTGATGAGGACGACCGACTGGCTCTCGTGCAAGACGCCAAACAGACCTCCCAGTGAGGTTACAAATTCAAATAGTTGGGACACTTCTCTGCCCGTCTCTGTTTACTTTGTGGCCACACTGGCCTTTCCCTGGCATCACCATCACATCTACAACAACAGAACCATCACAATGAAAGCGGAGAAAGTGCTTGAATGTGCCCTCGTGAATCTGCCTTAAAACCACTGACACAATGTGAAATGTTGTGTTTTGTGATTTTTTTTATGGTGTTGGATATTGCTTTGTGGGTCTATGTAGAAATTAGAGCTTTGCGTTCTGCTGTGCGCCCCAAATTACCATCCTCATCACGTCTGAGTGTGTTTAAGATTCATCGCCCGCATGTAAAACCCTGCTTCAGCAGATGGGGTGTTAATAGTAGTGGCGGTGGCTCTCCTATTCTCCAGAGAGAGGATCGCACATCTGAAAGCTGTCAGGGTGAGGCTCTACGCAGTCTGCTCTCCATGCTGAACTAGCCTCCCACAGCAGGACCGAGTGTATTTCAGATAGAGAGATAGGAAGGGAGAACAAGAAAAGCGAGGGAGCACAAACCCAAAAAGGGAAGAGCAACCCTTTAATAACTTTGATCTGGGTCCTACAGTAACTCTTCTTTAGTTTGAGGTGGTGAGGCCATGTGGGGAGTGCAGAGGAGGGCAGTGTGCTGACTCAGGCTTTCGGTCCCTCCTCTCCGTGGCACTGTGGATTAATGAGAGAGCGGGGAAGAAAGAGAAAGAGAAGAAAAAGAAAACCACTGAGAGAGTCGAGAGACAAGCAGACTTGATCCCTGAGTGTCCTGGTGGCCCAGCAATAAGAGGCAACCATTTAAAAATGGATCATTTCATGGCAGACCAGCCACAGGGGACGGAGGGGTGTCCCATTCTTATAGAGGATGCTTCTTGACGCTGAGTTTGAGTATGGCACGGAAGAGACAGAGAGAAAGACAGAAAGCAATTGGAATTCACAAAAGAGACAGTGAGTGAGCAGGAAACCTAAACTAAACAAAAACTTGACCAGCTTCATTTGGCTCGTCTTCCACTGTGGCTACTTTCTAAACTTAAGAAAAAAAACACATAGATCTGTCAGTGAGATACTCAGGTGGTGGTCACACACAGATTTCATTTACAGCTGAATGCTGAAAAGCGGTGATGACGGACTGTTAACTCTTGTACTGATGACGAGCTTTAATTAAAAATCTGTCAAGTGTTGATGGAGGAGTGACGGGAAATGAAAAACGCTGCACTTGTTCAAATCCTATCATCGTCTGCAGTGGTGGAGAAACTATTCAGATCATTTACTCCAGTAAAAGCAACAATAAAACTGCATTAAAATACTAATCACATTTCTGCATTCTGCATTACACTGATATGACACAATGTAATGTAATAATAAATTAATAAAATAAAATGCTGCATTTTAATTAGAGTATTGCTTAATATAAGCAATTTCATATATTTTTGATGTAAAATTGGAGTTTGCCAACTAACTATAGCTTCCAAATAAATGTAGAGAAGTAAAAAGTCACACTAAAATGTAGTGAAAGTTTCAACATCTGAAATACTCCAGTTAAGCTATTCTAGCGAATGTAATCAGTTGCATGTCGCCGCCACCAGTGGCCCAGTACGGTAATTGGGAACTGGTGTAAAGCACAAACCAAAAAAAGTAAAACTTAAAAAACACATTCCTAGTTTCAAATCTGGCTTAAAACCTTTCACATCCATTTTCCCCCTTTCTCCCACATATGGCCTGCTGCTCACCACTGTCAGCTATCTAATGAAGTCAGAAATGACATAGACTTGGCTGGAATGTCCCAGCAACAGTTCGTCCCCGCCACCAGTAACCACTGGGCTCTTACTGGAGACGCCATTTCAGACACAGAGATAACCAAATACTGATCCAGTCTAAACTAATGAGTCCCTCTGGCTGCACAAAGTGATTTAACTGCAACTTCAGGGCAATTTTATTTGAATTACTTGAAGCCATTTGTTAAACAGAGCACATGGAGCGACCCCTGGACCCGCGGATAGAATTTATTCATGCATTCATGGTGTGTTGCATGAGCAGTGACTGAGAAGGAGACGGAGAGGTTTCTTGTAATGCATAAGAATCAAATCGACTGTTGAAAAGCAGCGCGTTAAAACAACTACAGTGCTGATACACCTGATGTAAACACCCACGTTCAAATGCTGGAGAGGAGCCAGCCGACTCGGCTCATGTTACTAAAGCAAACGCAGACACACATGCACTGTGCTCACACTCTGTTTTGTAAAAAAAAAAAAAAAAGTTGTACAGTTGTGCATGTGCCACAAAGAAAATAATCCACCTGTACCTGTTTCACTGTTGGCTGCCTGCCTGTCAGAGTCAATGACATCACATCAGCTCTGAAACAGTACGCCTTTCACTGAAGGTGTCAAAAGTTTAGAAGCACACATTCATACAATACGACACACGGTGGAGCGTACACACAGTCACACAGTCTACGTACTCAAGTACACGGACGTTTCTATACAGATGTGCCTTCCAGGTATTTCTGTGGTCTAGTACGTAATCTGCTGCAGCATGTAGTGTTTTTGCAGGATTCCTTGTATGGACAAATGAAGAGAGCCCACGGCCCCGAGGCGGTGCCAAGCATCTCAGTAATTAAAACACCCTGGGAGGTCCAGCATTGAAAAGTGTGAGAATATTTGCTCTACACTGACCAGCCTCTCACAACACCCTACCCCCCCTCCATCCTCACTATATTTTCATCTTTCCCTCAACACACAAATATCCTACCACTCCACTTTCTCATCGCTGCTGGTTGTGACAGTGGCCAGCGCGGCTCAGCCCCAGTTGTCATTGATGAGAGATTTCCAATAAAAAGGAGGGTAAAAAAAAAAAAAGGAGTGGTGCGAGTGGAGAGGTTGATGTGTGCGCTGGTTTGGTGTGGGATCGGTACCCGTGGGAAGAGGAGAGCGGTAACTGCATCCATAAATCAACGAGAGTGGTCAGTGGTGAGCTCTTTGGGTTAATGTCAACATGTTTACCAGTGGATGTAGTGGTGGAAAAAAACAGCTTATAGTAAAAGACAGTGGAGTGACAGGAGAAGGAAACTATTTTATTCTACCTTTTATGTTCCATCTACTTTAAAAGGGTTTTCCTAAGGCTTTTATAAGTGGACTTACCTGAACAGGTGTCAGCTGGGCTCTCGGGTCAAACACTCGCAACATCTTGTCCTACACGGGCAAGAAGAAAGAAGAAACTTTACTGAACTGAAGGGAGTCTGGAAGCGATTCATATTGCATATTAGGATAAATGATACAGCGTTATAAATCAGCTCAGCACTGTCTGAGCTCAAAAAACCATTGGTTTTAAATCACATTTATGGTGGTTAGTTGGCAACTTGGTTCCTTCTCGTTCTCAATGCTTCACTATATGGGCAGAACGCAAAGTAAAGTAATAATAACATGTGAGGGCCGTGAGGAAAGTCTGCGGTTTACTGTGAATTCTCCCTTTGTGAGGAGTGTGAATGTGATGTGCAAAGGAGGTTCAGGAGCAAAAAAAAAGATCAGGATTTAAGGTTCTCACGAAGAAAGGAGGAAAAGAATTAGAGCCTCTTCAATCAGCTGTAATTATTTCATAGAGGCAGAAATATGGAAGTTAAATATTGAAAACATTGACGTCCCTCCACCTCGGTATAATTCAGAGAAAGAACAACACGAGCTCTCTGAAGTTTGCTTGTGTATCGGTGTGATCTCACTGATTCGTCGTGACCCCTCGGCGGCCTCGTGTGCCTTGACCCCGGGCCAGCCCAGGCACGCATTCGGCATCAATCACGGCAGCCAATCACAGAGGTTCCCTCCGTGATTGAGAGGAAATGGGGCCTAATGGGATCAGGCTGTGACCGGGACGTGCACGTCTGCAGCTGTGTCACTCAATACCGCTGTGTGACTGTGATCACAGCGGCGCACTGACATAAGGAGCTGATAGCAGGTAATAAGTAAAAGCACTTAGACTACACACTTCACAAACATGTGTCAAAGGTAATCAGGAGGCACACAGTGACACAATCAAGCGCACACACACACACACACACACAGAGACACTATGCCAGATTTGGCCACGCACAATGTAAATAATGCATTTTACGCTGTCAGGATGAATCCAGTGGTGAAGTGAATGTGAGAGCTTCAGCATCTCTTGGCTCTCCTCCTCTCAGCAGTCCAAAGGGCCATTTATTTTCTGATTGTTAGCTTGAATAGCAAACATGGCATTTTCCTAATGTGCCATTTCTTTCTCTGCCTCTCTTGCTATCTGTGTGTGTGTGTGTGTGTGTGTGTGTGTGTGTGTGTGTGTGGTTGTGTTTGTGTGTGTGTATGTGTGGCCCACCCACGAATCTGATGCCCCTAGGCTATGTCTTCAGGCCGCTGTGACCTGGGCCTAAGCCAAAGGCTCAGAGAACAGTGTGGGAACACATACACACACAAGCACACACACACACCAATAGGGTTTCCCAACACATGACCTGTGCATAAGATCCCACCTGTGGCGAAAAGGCCAAATTTTGGCTAAAGGCACCCCTGACCTCTCTCAGCATTCTTTGTGTATACCGGCACCAGACAAACAAATCTAGATAATGTTGGTTGCTTAACCAAGGCTGCTACTAAAAATATTTTTTAGGATATCAATCTCAATAGGGTGTCAATTTGTAGATACATTTTTTGATTAACATATGAATCTTTGATCTAAAAAAAGGCAGAAAATTGTGAAATATGATCAATATAATTTCCAGTACCCTGTTTTGTATTAGCAACGGTCTAAAACACAAAATATTTAGTTGACTGTCGTATAAAATAAAGACAGGCATTGAATTCTCACATTAGAGAAGCCCGTATTCAATTCAAATATACTAAAACAGTTTGATCCAATTATAAAAATAGTTCCCAATTAGATTTCTGTTGATCAGTGAGTTGATTGATCTACTAATCATTGCATCTCTATAACCAACCATCATCTGTACATACAATCCTATTCAGACTGCTTTATTTCTATTCTTGCAAATACACTGAAAATGAACAAACACGCACAAGATTCTACTGCACAAGATTGCAAATTGCCACATTCAAACACTGGTTTATCGTCCTAAGTGTTGCCGTGCAGACTATGTATGAGAGTGAAAACTATCTGGCTGTGCAAACACACAAATGAAGAGCCACTCGCATACAGATGTGTCCACTAGGTAACCACACAAACACACACACACACTCACAAAAACTTAGGACAATAACTCATATAATCTCTCTCTCACACACACACACACACACTCACACACAATCTTGACTCATAAATGACAGAGTTTGTGTTTGTGTGTCTGTGCTGAGGCAGCAGCTGTTTAATCAAAAGCGATGGAGCCTCATTCTCAAGCTGCTGTTAATGAGTTTTCACTGCTGGTCGGCTGCACACCACTTTCACATGTATGTCAACACACACACACACACACACAGTCGCTGGGAATCTTCTCTTCTCTCACCAAACACACTGCGCTGCCACCCTAACCCCTTCCCAATCTCCCATGGTTACCAGTGCCAGAGCCGATTTGTGACCCTCAATTTGAGGCTGCGGGATGCCTTCGTCAATTCATGTGTCCCACTCTTCACTGAGAAATATAGTCTGTCGCCCAGTTATAATGTGACTTTTTAAAACTAAAAGTGGGACCGTGGACCATAAATCTGGTGACACCTCATTTCCAGACTGCACGCCGCCCAGGCCGGTCCATCATACAGATAAACACAGACTTTCCTCCGTCCCTGCTCACACTACCTGTGGACTTCCCTTCCCAAAACTGAATGGCGCCTTTCTCCCTGCTTGCGTGTCATAAATATACATCTTTCCAAGTCCAAACGAGGCCTGTCATGATTCCTGCTCTTTGGGGTGGTGGTCTCCCCTTCATCTCCCCCGACCTCAGCCCATGTGCCCCAATGTTTACCCTATGGGAGGGCCGTGGGGATTGGACCCACATGTTGGCAGGCCTTATTTGCTTTAATAAGCTGGATTGGAGAGATTGAAAGGGGTCTTTTGGGTTAAATGACACCAGAGCCCAACAGGAGGCCCCCCGGCTCTGATCTTGGCTCACATTTCCCCCAATGCTCCCCTTTCTTTTTCAGGTGCCTTGTTCTCTAAAGTCTGCACTGGGGCCAGTGGTAGCTCTGCTGAGGATGATTATCCTGTCAGAGTAAATGCCATGATTTGGATGTAGCCTGTGATGGGTGGAGTAATTTGTTACTTGTCAGAGCAAAGACAAACAACGGGGATTGGCCTGACAATCATACCTGTTAACTACGCACATGTGATTGGATTCTTTGTGTCAAAGTTTATTTTCCTCTCAAGCACAAGTTAGCTCATCATGCCTTGTCTAAAGAATACACCGGGGGGCTTGTGGATCATTTTCATATCAATCAGACTGTGTATGGTTTCAAAACAAAAGACGCATTTACATGGAGACATTTTCTCTAGTGCAAAATCTGCAAGAAAATGCCACTAGCTTTTCTAATAAAACAAATATAATCATTAAACAATCCCACCTGAACTCATAAATCCCCTCTTTCTCTGCACTTTACTCTTAAACCCATACCACCCCACTCCTTTCTCCTCCTACACAAAATATTAACAACCTAATGGAAAGCCCCTCCAGCTCTGTGATTGTTTCCTGATGACACAGATGAGAACGGTGCCATACCGATGCAGAAAAGTCCAGTGGGACTTTCTCTCTTCTCGTAGCTTCTCCCTGTACGCCACATAACCACTGTACATGTCAAAGGAATTACAGTGCTTGTCCAGTTCCTGATTAGACTTCGACTTGCATCAGGGGATGGTGGGGTTGGAAGGGGGGAGGGGCATACATGCTATCCACTGGGGATAAGGGAGGTTAGGGAGGTCAGGTGGGGGTCCAGACAAAAACAAAAGCTGTGATGGATTTATCCTTCACATGCAGGCGTGTGCCCTTATTAACGCCTTAATTGCCGAGTTACTTCAGTTTCAAATCTGATGAGGAAAATTTCCACAGGCCTTATATCATCTATGGCCAAGACTTTTCTTTTTAACTGCTTTGTCATCATTGTTACCATACTAAGACAAATTGGCTTTTGCGTCATAGGGATAACTTTTCCTGTTAAAACTACTCACTAATTCCTAACGCAATGTGTGATGTGAGCTCCACCCTTTTTATGAGCATCAACCCTGTTGATATGTTGATGATATAAACCTCATGTAAGCAGATAAGGGGGCTGCGGTCAGTGTCCAATGAGGCACGCAGTGCTGAATGTGAGCCAATGGCGGCATCTAGTGGTCACATATTGTAACTACACAACACAAACCCCCATTCAAACACAAATAAAGTTGGTTAGAGGATAAAACAAACACACATTTCAAGGTCATTGTACAATATCTGGCCTAAAGTCGCCCTCACCTTGCAGGAGGAAGCCAGCAGCGAGCCGTCCTGTTTCCAGCTGAGACTCTGCAGCTGGTCACTGTGCTGCTCCAGAGCTGCAGACACACACATCAACATCAGAGAGGTGAGAGGAGGAAAGGACTACAGAGACACACGATGCCCATGTTAGACAGGGAGAAAAACATGGCAAAAAAAAGTTGAAACCATGATAATGCAAACAATGAATGAACACAGAAAGACTGCACATACAAAAACAAGACAAAGAATATGGCTGTCTAACATCTGAGAGGTCACTGAAGGAAAAACACAAGGAAGCCATAGATGAAGCACACACAATTACACACCAAGACAGGGATGATTTACACCAGAGAATGGATCATATGTCTTTATAAGCTTAGACATATGAGAGAAATGATGAGCGTGTATTAGCTTGCAGTGTCCTAAGTGAGCACAGCACAGCTTGTGTGGATTGTTCATTTTCACCATGATACCAGGCAGATGAGAGGAGATGAAAGTGTGCTTGTTAAGACAGTTACACACAAAGTAGTGCCAACATGAACTTAGATAGTAGTGTGGAGAAAGTAGAACCCAAACACATTTAAATATAGATTTCAATTGTTCAGAGCTTGTTCCTCATCTACGTGTGAATGAGGAATAATGGTGATGAGAGACAGTGTGTGTCTGTGTGTGTGTAGGGGGGTCAGCTCATGAAAAGTTGGATCAGCAGTGAGCAGCAGCAGCCAGGCCAGCTGTCATGGGATGGGAGGGTAGAGGGAGGGGCAGGGAGGGGGCACAGTGTTTGTGGGAGTGGGGTGAGGCCAGAGGATAGTGACAATATCCTGAGGCCAGTCTGGGGAGACTGGGACCAGGACTGCAAAACCAAAACATTACCTCTGCTGCTCCGGCACTTAGACAGAGCCACAGGGCTGTAAAACGTAGGCAGTGTCAGTCAGACAGTCCCCAACGAAAGAAAGGAAAAGCCACCACTTCAAATATATATTTGTGTTACACACAGAAACAAAGCAGACCACAACAAAAACTTGGAGACTTAACTGACAAAGACTGAAATGTTCAATGTAAACAGACAGTGCAGGATGTACGACAAACACTTTGACAAAGTCATTTTCTTGTGATGTGTGCTCTTTAATTCAAATAAAACTAAACGCACAAATAAAATGTTTGTATATGAGCGGCTCATGTGTCCTGCTGTAGCTACCTGCTAGCGGTGCATCCGGGCGGCTGGTGTCCCAAATGAGGGGAGACTTAGTGCTGCCGACAGCCAGCAGGCCAGAGGAGGTGGGGTGAAAGAGCACCAGCTCCACCCTGCCCTGACCTGGGCGCAGGGTCAGCTCTGGACTACTGGGCTGCTCCGACTCTGGATCACACAAACGCCACAGCTTCACCTGCATGAACAGAGAATTAAATTAAAGCAGAAGTAAGCGATCCGGTCGTTTTGACTAACTTCCTGTCAGCCGATGGAGTTAGCAGTCCCCGACCTCGTCCCTACGTCACCACATGCACGCGCATCCCTTGGCTGCACACACAGAGAGGACCGCCCCTTTATGCCGTTCTCTCTCCTCATTGAATAAAGGTTGTAGGATACAAGGAAAGTTTTCTCCTCGGCTTACAGCAGAGCAGAGTGACTGACAGACCCGTGTTTCAGACCAAACACTCTATAGAAGTGATTGCTGTCGGAAGATACAACTATTTAAGACTTATATTTACACAAACATTCCACTTACTTCTGCTTTAAATAAAATAATATAAAATGATAGAATTGTGATGGATGTAGTCTTCACATGTTGGGTATGTAAAGTTAAATGCTCATGATCGGGATGTGCCAATGTACCAATGTCTGTCTCTGGCCACATCAGACAAAAGAGACTTATATAACCGACTGCATGACCATCTGCTGATTGTGCCGATTGTGGTCGCGCATTTCTCCTACAGTTAAATCCTCCAGATGGAGAGGATTGCTTCAGTATGCAGCTAAAATATCGGGATGCAGCATCACAGCCAGAGATGAGGAGACCCTTCAAGAAAAATATAGTCCTTACATAAACCATCTCTTGTCTTGTGAGTGTGCATTTGAATCTACAACCAAGTCAGGTTTGGATTTCTGTCTGATGAGAGCTTATGAGGTCAAGTTCGTAAAATACACCTCTGAGCATTCTCTCAGTTTCACTCTTATTTCACATCAGCAAGCTGGTAAAACAATATGCCCTGTTGGCAAAAGATAAGATGAGTGAAAGTGAGCTGCAGATGCCCGGGCACTGCGGACTATGTGTGTGTGTGCATGCGCCATAGGTCTATGTGTGGCAATAGTTGTGTGCGTTTAGGGTCTCTGAGGTAAACCAAGCTGCTGCGTCTGAAGATGCAGCACCACACTCAGCAGATTCCAGTAAGCCAGGGCACCTGTGGCCGAGGATAATGTGCTGAGGGGAGAGAGTCTTCAAAAGGCTTAAGTAACAAAAACCCAGGCGGTTCATATTGCGATCAAAGTCCAGCCAGGAACAACAGAGCCTGGGAGGATGGAAATGCACTCCAGTGTAAGTATACCTCAGCAAAATAAAGAAAGATCAATACAGAGACAGAGAGATGGAACAAATGAAAGACAAATAGAAAAGGCAGCATTGAAGAGCTCACCGTTTCATCTGCGGAGCATGTTGCCAGGAGACTCTCATCAAAACGAGAAAAGTCCATATCAGTCACAAGATCTGGCAAAGAGAAAGGAAAACAAATGAAAAATAAAAATTGCGTCACATCTCTCCAAGTTGACTTCCTTTCTGAGCCAAGACATTTGCATTTTTAAAAGACAAAGGAGTCATTTAGGTCTGGAGTGTTTTCTGCAGAGGGAAGGGGAGGTGGAAGAGACGACAGAGGACTGCAAAAGTGTGAAGAAAAAACTACCAGAATGGCAAGAAATCTGGGTGACAGTCCATTGTCCATCTGACCCTGGTTTGACCGAAGACAGTCCCAGCATACCTCCACCTGTAGACACAGGAAACATCACACACACAGACAATGACATCCATCACACTTAAGAACATGCATTTCCGAGGTTTTGTTAGTGTCAATTCGGGCCGGTTGGGGTTCTGCAACTAAATGAATAAAGCTTTAGTAAACAGAAGGTCCTGTCTCTCTTCCTGGGAAATGTCTTGTTTTTGGCCGCGCTTTCTGTTTGATGCTGACTTGATTCAGCCGTTCTCCACATTCTTAGCTGATTAAATGAACAGAACGTTACGAGACAGAGTTGTTTTCGAGGTAAAATCATGCAAAACCACTGATGTGCGTTCCTGTCGAGGCAGTTTTTCGGCAAGCAGTCATTTGCCTCGAAAACAACTCTGTCTCGCAACGTTCTGTTATTTTATAATAGCGTGGTGAATGTGCAGGCCACAACTTGTCCATGAGAGCTTTTTGGAGTTGTTGGATTGTGTATTTGATGAGTTTGATGAGGGAAACCCCAGAAATCCCATTATCCTCTGTAGCGTAGCTCTGAGCAGCTCACAGCTCTGCTCCGCCGTTCTAAAAACAGCTTGCACTGACAATTAAAGGCAACAAACCTACTGCTATGACCATAAGGATTATGGCAATGGGCCAATGTGCCAAAATGTTGAACTATCCCTTTAAGTAAGAGCTGAGCGTCCTCTTTTTTGGAAATCAAAATATGGTCACCCTAGTCTTACCAGCCTGCTCGGTGTTGAAGGCCACCAGCTTGGAGTTTGCTTTGATGTGGTTCCCCTGGCAGGAGAAGGAACCAGCACGGACGTTGTTGATCCATCCCTGGATTTCAAAAGACATAGAGAGCAGAAGTCAGAGATCATAGCAGGTGAAACAAGGATAGAGGAAAAACAAGCATCATTTAGAGTTAATGTTTCATCATCAGACCACAGTGTAATGGAATTTGACGAATGAGGAGAAGTGTCACAAGTGTTCACTTGACATGTACAAACAAGAGCACACCAGCAGGCTACACTAAAGAATCCATCCAGTAGTCAAATGTAGCATATGTGTTTCCTTATACTAAAGAGCACAGTGCTTTCACAACCAAACTGAGAGAAAGACATAAACAGGAAGGCTCTGGCTGAGAGCACGCGCACACACATGCACACACACGCACACACCCAAAGTGGCTCTGAATGAGCACAGTGTTGAGGAAGTGGAAGGGCTCCCTGCGTTGCACAGCACAAAAAGACTCCGAAAAAACCTCTTTCATAACATTAACAAGGCAAGAGCAGCCAAGAGAGGACAGAGTGTCTGCGCAACACGCTCCAACAACGACCGCTTCACCGCTCCTCCGAAAATTTGTTAGACCGAGCATGACAGACATTTGGCCTACAGAGGGCACTTAACAGCTGAGACGGCCTGGAGAGGAAAAAGATGTGTTACTGCTCTGTTCACACACGCATGCGCATCACAGCACACTTGTGAGCGTGTAGTGTTCATCTGTTTTTACTTGATTAGGTATTCTGCATGTTTGTCTGTCAAAAGAAGACACATAGACAATCGATACAAATGTTGTTTGTGTGTCAGAGGCTTGCATTCACCTTTCATTTGGAAGAAATATTCTGTAAATAAGACTTTTAAACCTCTTCTGATTTAGCCATACGAGTATTGCTCAGTATCATTATCAGGATTATAGGTAAATTCCTCTGCCACAGGCCAAGTTTTACCTGTGTGATATTATTTTCTCCCAAAACAAATCTTGGTAATACTTCAAACCAGTGGGATGGGGGTTGCTTTTAATCATGTAAAGCACTTTGTGCAGATTTTTAATGTATGAAAAGTGCTTTATAAATAAAGTTTGATTTGATTTGTAAGCATCTTGCTCCAGAGATAGAGGGGGCTGTATCACAAGCATCCTAACCTGAATGGATATGAATGAATATTAAGGATTTTTTAATCTCATTTACAGTAGTCTGGAAGGCATTTTCTGCACATAAGAGTTAGACTGATCACCTTTTTATGATTCTTCAGAGTTACGGCACTAGACTGTGTTCATGGGTCTATAAAGGGAAACCTCAGTACCAGTGAAATCAGGTGCCACTATTAATTCAGTTTTCATTATTCTCCCTAACTATGTGGAATATTCAAGCTGTTCTGAATCATCTGAGGAGTAAATGCCCCCAGGGCCGTTGCTAGGAATTCTGGGCCCCCTTAAAGAATACTAAAGTGGGCCCCTCCCCCTAACTTTTCCTTTTTTTTTCTTAGACTACGTATGTATTATCGTTTTTTATTTAGCCTACCTTGTTTTGATGCTAATGCAGCATTACACTGCAAAAACTCAAGTATCTTAGCAAGAATATTTGTCTTATTTCTAGTCAAAATGTCATTTCTAGTCAAAACAAATCTCATTATACTTAAAATAAGACACATCATATTAAAAGTAGCTTGTTTTTAGACACGTTTTACTTCTTTCAAGCATATTTTCACTTGGAATAAGTAGAAAAAATCTGATAGTGGAGCAAGTTTTTCTTCCTTATTACAAGCACAAAAAACTTACTTTCACTGGCAGATTTTTCTATTTATTGTGAATTTAAGTGAAAATTATCTAAAAACAAGTTAATTTTTAGGTAATGAGTCTTATTTTAAGTGGAAAGAGATTAGTTTTGACTAGAAATGAGACATTTGGACAAGAAATAAGACAAATATTCTTGGAAAGATGTTGAGTTTTTACAGTGTGCTATGAGTATTAGTCAGGGTCTTACGCAGAATAAATCAGTCATACAAAGATTAGACTACTGGGGTTTTTTATGGGCCCCACTGGGCGCTGGGCCCCTAGAATTATCATCACCTTTCTCCCCTATACAACGGCCCTGAATGCCCCACTCATGTTTTGCTTCTGCCAATCCTTGTACACCTGCCCCTCTTCTCACTTGCCTCATCCTCTCTCTTGTCCAATGTTTAACTCTTGTCACATGACTTCATGATTGGAGCAGCCACACATATTCAGTGGTGTGCTGAATAAAGGGCTTGTTGGGACATTGGCAGCGACAAAATCTGTCTCAGACCCTGTGCAGAGATTGGAGAGATATCAAGACCATCCTGTGCCTCCTCCTCCTGTACATACCAGGCATTTCACTGCCTCAGTAAAAACAAGGCATTACATAATGCACCTGAGCCAGAAGAGCTGCGGGGGTAGCAACTTGAAAAAAAAAAAAGAAAAAGAAAAGGGTCAAGAAGATGACAGAGAATGGCAGATGTTCACATTTGTATGCAAGGCACTCCACTCCAGCCCAGTCCAGACAAGCCGCCTCTTGCAGCTACATGACAGCCATCATTGACAGAAAAAGTATCTTGATAATAACATAATTTATCACATTTGCCAGTCAAATGTGTATATTTCCCTTTGGCTCACACAGAAAATCCGTGCAGACAGAGATTTCCATGCGTGCCATCAAAAACTGTTGACTGGTGGAAAATCAATGAAAAAACTCAGTGAGCTATAGTATAATGGCACTATGATGGACGTCACTGCAACATCAGATGTTGGCTAGCAGCTCCACACAACCACATGGCTCGTAGTTTTTTGTTTTTTTTCACTACTAGCCTTCAGTTCAAGTAAATACTAGTGGACGGGTTAAAATTCTCTGTACTTCTCTCAGCGCTATGCAGCTTTCCAGATGCAGGAAGTTCAACATCCCTTGCAGGCAAGCAGGCAGGCAGGCGTTCCCCCCAAAACACCACTTTAAGTAGCACGGCTATTAAGCAGCGCTAATGTTAGCTAGGGAAAACTGTCAGACACTCGCGCAAGCTACTCACATCTTTCTTGGCAATTTTCGGAGTGGTGTTTTTGAATTTGGAGGTCTTAAAGCGATTCATGCTGCCCCTTCTCAAATTGACTTTCGTGCCTTCCGGGTGTCTCTCTCTGTCGAGCTGGTTGGTAGCCTATAATACTACTCTGCAGAGGCTTTCTGCTTCAGCTGACAGCTCAGGTTCTCACGAGCGGCGTGTGCTCGCTTTGCTCCTCGGAGCTGTCCGACTGGGTGGGTGGGGTTCTGCTTCTCACGGACAAGAGAATAACCCCCCGCGCTGCTTGGGTATAAATAAATCCCCTAAATGTTTTTGCACTTTTATACTGCACTTAATTCTTCACCTGTGTTATTATCCTCATTGAGAGTTTAAATAAATAAATAAATAGTTTTTTGGTACTGAGCGGGATTATAGGTTATACTCAGAAGTGATTGATAAAGATATGTACGTGCTGATGAATTGATTGAGGGAACCCATGACTGATACTATTATTTTTGATATATTGTTTTTGTTTAGTCTTTGTCTTGTTTTGTCTTTTTTGTTTGTTTGGCGTGTTTTTTATTTTTTATGGTTGCTGTTGCTGATCTCTTTTTTCTCTTTTGTTTTCTTCTTAAATATTCTAAAATTTTGGTTTTCTGATTTATTATTATTTTTTTTTTATTTTTACGTGTATATAAATCTTTGATTGTCTGTCTACTAATACCACTTGTAAAATGAATTGTCCAAATGGTTGCTGAATTAAAGCAGAAGTAAGTGATATATTTGTGTTAATATAAGTCTTAAATAGTTATATCTTCCGACAGCAATCACTTACATAGAGGGTTTGGACTGAAACACGGGTCTCTCAGTCCCTCTGCTCTGCTCTGAGCCGAAGAGAAAACATTTATCGTATCCTACAGTTTTTATCCAATGAGGAGAGAGAACGGCATGCAGGGCTGTGTGTGCAGCCAAGGAACGCCGTGAATATGGTGACGTAGCGACGAGGACTGTTATGGTGCGTTCAAGGAAACTCGTATTTTTCCGACCGTGAAGTCGTACCAGTTCGATCTGGTACGAGTTCACCGGTCGGAAGTTACGAGTGGCCGTTATAGTGACTTTCACCGGTAAAACAGGTTGGAAAAACACGAGTGGGTTGCCTGAAACGCTACAAAGTCGTAAGTTGTGACTTGAAGCTGTAATTTACGATTTCAAAAGCCTGCCTGGAACGCAGCATTAGCGAAAACGACCGGACCACTTACTTCTGCTTTAATATTGTAAAAGTGGTTGCGAGGAAATAATTAATTAAAAAAATGCATATAAAAGAGGAAATCATGTTAAAATAAATGCACAATTTAGACATGTCCGACTGCCTCAGTATTATTCATACTACTGGAAACAAAAGCCTTAAGAATAGCCAATAAAGGGCACATTTGGACGGGAAAAAAATAAATAAATAAATAACGCACTGCCACGTTCCACCCTGGGTCTTAAAACATGTAAAAAATAAAAAATGAAAAATCAGTCCTCCTAACTAATGTCTCCTTTAATCATTCGCATACGGTTTATAAAAAAGGAAGAGCCTGATTTATGAACATGTTTCTTCAGGGCATCATCTTGAATCAAGCTGAACATCTTTGCTCTGACGGTGACGTGACGCCCACTACGCACCGCGCATGCGCAGTCCGTCCGACCGACTCGGCTGCCGCTGCCCCCGTGAAGGAATGATGGCGTCCTCCTCGGCTGCTCGCTGCTCCTCACGCTGGATCACAGTTATCGCCTCCTGCGGACACCGCCGAGCCGCCGCCGCCGCCGGGGCTGTCGTGTCGTGTGTCAGCCATGGAGGAGTCCGCGGTGTGTCCACGGTGGTGGGGGCGGAAAAACTGTGGCGAGGAGGGGGCCTGCTGTGCGGCGGGGCAGGGAAAGCGATGACATTGAGAGGGCTGTCAGGTGAGTGCTGTGTGGTGCTGGCCTGGGCTAGGCTAGGCTAGGCTAATGTGTTTTTTGGTCAAGGCAAGGCAAGGCATCTTTATTTAACTTATATAGCGCATTTCATACCAAGGCAACTCAATGTGCTTTACATAAAGACAAAACATTAAAAAAAGAAGAAGCATAAGACAGAATAAAAACAAACAAAACACTAAAAACAGAGTTAAAAGCAAGAGCAAATAAAAGTAAAGTAAAAGAAAATAGATAAAGTTTTAAGTTCTCAGCTATATAAGCACGTGAAAAAAGAAATGTTTTTAACTTGGATTTAAAAGTGCTCACAGTTGGGGCTGATTTCAGTGGGAGCGTGCCTATGTTCCCTCAGCCCTATGTTCCCACTGGACTCTCTCTAAGTTACCTATCTGGACTCTATCTATCTGGCCTGTCTAGCCTCTACCGGGTCTTTTTACTAAACTAAAGCAGAAGTAAGCGATATTTTTGTGTTAATATAAGTCTTAAATAGTTATATCTTCCGACAGCAATCACTTACATAGAGTGTTTGGTCTGAAACACGGGTCTGTCAGTCACTCTGCTCTGCTCTGAGCCGAGGAGAAAAATTTTCTTGTATCCTACAAGTTTTATCCAATGAGGAGAGAGAACGGCATGAAGGGCTGTGTGTGCAGCCAAGGGATGCGCGTGAATGTGGTGACGTAGGGACGAGGACCAATAGATCCATGACGAGGGCGGGGGCTGCTAACTCCGTCGGCTGACAAGACGTTATGGTGCGTTCAAGGCAACCCGTAACTCGTGTTTTTCCGACCTGTGAAGTCCAACCAGTTCGATCTGGTACGATTTTATGGGTCGGAAGCTACGAGTGGCCGTTATAGTGACTTTCACAGGTAAAACAGGTCGGAAAAACACGAGTGGGTTGCCTGGAACTACAAAGTCGTAAGTCGTGACGTGAAGCTGTAATTTACGGTTTCAAAAGCCTGCCTGGAACACAGCATTAGCCAAAACGACCGGATCACTTACTTCTGCTTTAACCAACTCCTTTCTTCATTGCCTAAACCCAACCATTGGTGCGACCAAAGAGCTGTGGGAACATAGGGCCTAATTTTCAGTGACAACAAAAGTTAGAAATGTGGGAACATAGGGCTGAGGGAACATAGGGCTGTGGGAACATAGGAATGACCCCATTGCCCCTTTCGGTTCTGCTGGTAGTTTGTTCCACTTGTGTGCAGCATTAACAGCTAGGCTAAATGCTGCTTCACCATGTCTGGTTTGAACTCTGAGCTCCACTATTTGACTTGGTGTGGGGGGGACGAGATAATTTCTGGTGTTCCCGTGTGACGCAGGGTCAAACAAGCAAGATAACACAATCTGATAAAGGCTCAAGCGAGTGTGAACGATAAAACATCCTCCTGACACATGCATTTGATGTCATATTAGTCAAATGTGATGTGATCAGTCTTGCTAACTTTGCGGCCATCAAGTTGAATATGCAAGGACGGATACTATTAGACTCTGTGACCTGATTTGACTGTTATTACTTAACGTTACCTTGTATGCGTTGCTATTGTCACAGTCATTTGCATATTGTTTACTCGTAAATACAATGAACTATCTCCGGCTTAAAGGGATAGTATCTTTTTTTTTTTAAAGTGGGGTTGTATGATCACCAAATAGCCCCTAAGTACTCTAATTGCAGTAGAAGACTCTCTGCACTCTTCCCGTTAGCAATGCCAGCCCATAGCCCTGCCTAGAGATTTACAACATACAGTGCTGTGAACAGACCCAAAGAAACGGCCTATTTTCACGGCCTAAAAGAGGTTTTACCTGAAAAAATAATACACAGTTCCATTCTTTTAGGCCGTGAAAATAGGCCGTTTCTTTGGGTCCATTCACAACAATGTATGTTGTAAATCTCTGGGCAGGGCTATGGGCTGGCGTTGCTAACGGGAGGAGTGCAGAGAGTCTTCTACTGCAATTAAAGTACTTAGGGGCTATTTGTAGATCATACAACCCCACTAAAAAAATGCTACTATCCCTTTAAATGCCTGTTTGTTGTTTCTCGAAAATTCTCGATAAAGAGTCGGTTAACTTTACCTTCCCATCCTTGGCAACAGCTGTTAACCACATTCATCCATTACAATTACTATGATAACATCAAGCCATGTACATCACAGTAGTTACACCCTGGTCAGTCTGTCTGGTCAGCTATTAATTGCCACCTGCATTCAGTTATAATGAAACTAATTAAGTCTAAATGAAAATCTTCTTGCTTTAAACTCATAACCAGGTCTCAAATCGCCTCATGCTGTCTGCACCATGTCCTTCCACACAAGTGGCCCTGCCAGCAGCAAGCAGGACTTCTACCAGGTCCTTGGGGTTCCTCGCAGTGCAACCCAGAAAGAGATCAAGAAGGCCTACTACCAGGTCTGTCTCTACTCTGTTCTTTCCTCTCACATGTGTGTATGTGTTGCAGTTTGTGTTGGTTTCTCAAACAGTCAGGTGTCACGGTATTTAAGAGTTTGTTTATTGACTCCCTCAGATGGCCAAAAAGTACCACCCTGACACCAACAAAGATGACCCACAAGCCAAGGAAAAATTTGCTCAGCTGGCTGAAGCTTATGAGGTTTGTTCTCTATCTTTATTCAAATTTTGACTTGACATTGTAATGGTAAATCTTAATATTCCTTTGTTTTAATCACTTGAGATGTTCCTACACCCTACTTTCCCAGACTTCCTTCTGCAATTGTAAATTCAAGTTCCTTTACACTTAACCATCTGTGATGCCCAACTTCCCACTTCCACACTCAAACCCCTTTGTATTTGAAATTGTATCTCTTAACTCCATACCTCGGGAGACCGGTGATGATACCTTCAAAGGTGAAAGTGTGAAAACACAATCAGGGAAGGGGCCGGCCAAAGGACACAAACACACCCCAGAAGTGGACCTTCCCTCAGCTATAAATGTTTAGGTTTTCCCATTGTCTTTGTCTTTTCTTTACCATCACCCACTCGGGTGGAACTGACCTTTCCTTGCAACGAAATAAATTCATGTCGGCCGGCGAGTCTCTATTTCATTCTTCACCAACAGCAAACGGCTAAGAATTTCCACGACAACATTGATCCTATAATTATGTGTTTGCTTTGAAATGTATCAATAGTGATCTCATCATCCACACCAAACAAATTGCCTCCCTTTCGGCCATGTATTGTATTATTTGATGATGAAGTGTGATGATGATGATTTAAATTGACATGCCCGAAATAAACAAATTGATTGCATCAGAAACAGAAATGATCCCCGTTCCATATTTCTCTCAGATCCTCAGCGATGAATCAAAGAGGAAGCAGTATGACACGTACGGGTCAACGGGCTTTGACGCTGGTCAGGCTGGTGGAGGGCAGCACTACTGGACTGGACAGGCCAGCAGTGTGGACCCAGAGGAGCTCTTCCGCAAAATCTTTGGAGAATTCTCTGGAGGACGCGGGTTTGGAGATTTCAACGCCATATTCGATCAGCCGCAGGAGGTTGGTGCGATACTGTATCATGGGAGTAGAAACAAAGCCAAGGAGGGATTCTCATTTGGACAGTCAGTCTCTGTGCATATTTAGAATGATTAGTATCTGCCTTCTTCTTTTTCTGGCACAGTACATCATGGAGCTGACGTTCACTCAAGCAGCAAAGGGGGTCAACAAAGAGATGTCTATTAATATAGACGCAGCCTGTCAGCGCTGTGATGGTAAAGGCCACGAACCGGGAACCAAAGTGCAGCACTGCCACTACTGCAACGGCTCTGGGATGGTAAGGGCTCTGACACCCTCTTCAGATGTTCTTCAACGCATCCTGTAGTGCTAAACACATGACTTCTTGTTCCCACCTGTAGGAGACAGTGAATACGGGACCGTTTGTGATGCGCTCCACGTGCCGTCGCTGTGGCGGCAAAGGCACAGTCATCTCCACCCCCTGTAACTCCTGCCGTGGGACAGGACAGACCAAGCAGAGGCAGGCTGTGATGGTTCCTGTCCCCGCAGGTCAGTCACACTCAACTGCCTGTCCCACTCACCATGAAAACATCAGGGTTGATGTTTTTTTTGTTTTTTTTTACTTATCACTAGTAGTTAAAACTTGGGTAGGCAGAATAGAGAGCCTAAGCGGAAGCAGGAAGTAACGGTCACCATGGGACCTCAACTCTGAAAAATTATCCATGCAAGTGAACAGGACTGAAATTTTTATTTCGTGATCCGATTGAATTGTGCCATGAGAAAAAAATATGTCCTCTACCTGTTTAAAACATCACGTTTCATGAAGAGAAATCAGCAGTTTATCGTAAAACTATTGTAGAATAAAATTCGGAAGAATCTCTAACCAGAAAGACTACAAGTCGCGTAGGTGACGTCACACACCAAATGCCGCCCTTTCCCGTGTCAGTTGGTGACGTATTTTTTGTGGGACACCAGATCTGTAGTCCGTAGAGCGGTCTTCACACAAAATACATTCTTCCGTTGCCGTTTTACGATAAACTGCTTTTTTTCCCGGATGAAACGTGATGTTTTAAACAGGTAGTAGAGGTCATATTTTTTTTCTCATGGCACAATTCAATCGGATCACGAAATAAAACTTTCAGTCCCGTTCACTTGCATGGAGAGTTTTTCAGAGTTGAGGTCCCATGGCGACGTTACTTCCTGCTTCCGCTTAGGCTCTCTATTTGTTTTGAAAACAAGCCTACAGCTCCCAGTATATTTGACCAATCAAATCTATTCTGGTCTGGGGGTTCCTGATTGGTAGAAGGGGCCAGCCCCTCAACCAATCAGGACCCCCCCCCCCAGGCCAGAATAGAAGAATATACCGGGAGCTGTAGGCTTTTCAGGCTGCTGCATACAGAGAAATAGAGAATCGCCCCAGACACACAAACCTTTCCTTACTGATAGCTGAATGGGAAAACACAACTATTTTCTTAAAAAAAAAAAGTTAATATTTTGTTTTTAAAACAAAGTCTGTCTGCTCCACCGAAGATTTTCATGACTTTCCAGATGTTTCCATCTTTTATTGTTTGAAAATCTTCCTCCTCATCACATACACAGTATGATTAAGGCATCTCAGAATCATTGACGACGTAGTTTAATCACTGGCTGTAATTAGCCAATTTAGTAATTGGCTGTTCTTCGCAAGTCATAATGATCATAAGGGAAATAAAGGGATAACTCATCTTTAAAGTTACAGTCGGGTAGAGATTTGGATTAAGATTCAGTTTATTTGCCCTTTCCAGGAAAATTGTTTTCACGATCCAACAAGAAACATTCACAGATCACCAAAACAGAAGTACATGGTAGAATCCGACCATAGATCCATACGCTGTGGCAATATACTCCCACCACCACCCACACACAGTCATTCAAATACATTCAAATACATTTACCTTTTGAGATGAGATGAGATGAGACCGACCATACGCACCTCTCAAGCCCACAGAAGTTGAATGTCTCATACATACAGTATATGTAGATAAGTAAAACAACTAACTGTGGATTGTTTTGGTTTTAAGGAGTGGAAGACGGCCAGACAGTCAGAATGCCAGTTGGTAAGAAGGAGATCTTCATCACGTTCAGGGTGAGTATCTGCTTCATCATCATCATCACAACTGGGCAACAAACCTAGGATAGAAATAAATGAGCTTTTATAAATAAATAAAAAAAAGTCAACTACAGCAGTCAAGAATGGGAAACAATCCTCAGGAACTCACAAACCTTTTAAACTTCAACTACGCACAGACAGACTGACTCAATTTAATGTTTTGCATTGCACATACCACACCCCTCATAGATAACATCACGTGTATCAATCTGTCTCTTCATGTTGCCTAAGATGCACTACCAGCACTGGCAATCTACTGTAAGAGCCTTCAGCCGTTTTGGCGAGGTATCCATACCATCTTATGCAAAAAACAGCCACGCAGACTCCCTGGTAGCTATTCTTGGGGATCTAAACAAACTCCACAACTTCACACTGTATGAGAAAGAGCTTATTTTATTATCCATTACAGCCACTAAAAATGCATGAATCCACAACACCACCATCTTTAAAACAATGGTTTACAATCATATTGAACTCCAGAAAAAAAATATGTATATTGTGAGGAGAAAACCAGAGCATTTGTCCAATATATGGACCTCTGATGAAAACAATTCCACAAATTGAAGCTTCCATTGGCTGAATGTGATTGTATGTATAATTGTATGGCAGATGTATTGAACCAATGTATCCTTACTCTGTGCTGTCTGGTGGGGTAGGGTGTGCGATTGTGTCCTTGTGATCTGTTTGCCTATATGTTTTGTTAAGTGATATAATTGGGAATAAAAATAATTACATATAAAAAAAAATAATAATAAATGAGCTCTCCAGGAATTGCATGGTCAACTCCTTAATGGGACTGTGTCGTATGTCTTTGTGTTGACGTCGAGTAAGAGGCACTTAGCTGTCTGAGCTCTTTGACTCCGAATTAAGACTCTGCAGATAAAGTGACGTGAGCTGCTTCTCGATGCCGTATCATGTGATTGATTGAGATTTGCCCTGGTTTTGGGATCCAGGTCCAGAAAAGTCCAGTGTTCAGGAGGGACGGTGCCGACATCCACTCTGACCTTTTTGTGTCTGTGGCACAAGCCATTTTGGGCGGCACGGCCAGGGCACAGGGCCTTTATGAAACGCTCAACTTATCGGTAAGCAGACACCGATGGTCTTGGTGGAAACATTTTTAACACATAATATCACATCAACAAAATACATAAAGGCAGCTAGATAGTTCTTATTTGATTGTTGTTTTATTTCCTGTTGTCAGATCCCTGCAGGCATCCAGACAGACCAGAGGATCCTACTTACAGGGAAGGGAATTGCTCGTGTCAGTGGCTATGGCTTTGGAGACCACTACGTCCATGTCAAAGTAAAAGTCCCCAAGTAAGACTCCACAGACAAACGCACATATTGTTCATCTTTGTGCTCTTTTTTTTATTCCCCGGAGACATGACCAAGGCTTGTGATTCAAAACGCCAAAATCACAAGGAATATTAAAGGACAATTCCAGGCGAATTCAACTCGGGGGTGTATGTTCCTATCATTTTAGGTCTAAAAGAAGGAATCTGAAGATTTTCAGTTTAATCGCTCCTGTTTTGCGGTAGTTGCGTCTGTCCCCGCATCGCCACGGCAGCAATGAATGGGAGTGGATGTAAGTTCCGCTGTTTAGGCTGTTTACATCCCTCAAAGCCGCAATTTTTTTCCACAGACAGCGTCAGATGGCGACTCAAACATGCACCCAGAAGTTTATTTACTTCAAGCAAGCCGACATGTTTGTAAAACTAGATCTAATTCAAAGTCTCCCGGAGTCTCGCGCGAGCCCGAAGTTGCAGTGCTGGTGTATTCAGGTGCAGTGGGAGCTACTGCTTGTGTCATAAACACAGGAATATCAACTCTTGACTTGCTTCAAGTGTACATTTTTTTCCACAGACAGCGTCAGGTGGCTATTGAAACATGCGCCAAGAAGTTTTTTTTACTTGAAGCAAGTAACGAGTTGATATTCCTGTGTTTATGACACAAGCGGTAGCTTTTCCCACTGCACCTGAACACACCGAGCACGGCAACTGGGTCTCGCGCGAGACTCCGGGAGACTTTGAATTAGATCTAGTTTTACAAACATGTCGGCTTGCTTGAAGTAAATAAACTTCTGGGTGCATGTTTGAGTCGCCATCTGACGCTGTCTGTGGAAAAAAATTGCGGCTTTGAGGGATGTAAACAGCCTAAACAGCAGAACTTACATCCACTCCCATTCATTGCTGCCGTGGCGATGCGGGGACAGACGCAACTACCGCAAAACAGGAGCAATTAAACTGAAAATCTTCAGATTCCTTCTTTTAGACCTAAATTGATAGGAAAATACACCCCCGAATTGAATTCGCCTGGAATTGTCCTTTAAGAGCGTGTTTAGATGACACAAGTTTTTTTTTTCCTGTGCAGGACACTGACTGACAGACAGAGGTCTTTGCTAATGAGCTATGCTGAGGACGAGACAGAGGTGGAGGGAACGGTGAATGGTGTCACTGCCACCACCACAGGTAAGAAAGAGGAAATTTCTCTTTTTTCTTCTATCAAAAGATTAGTAGAAAGGGGATGGTGCAGTGTCGGTGTCTCTCCAGATGGGGGCAGCAGAAGTAAGCAGTCTGATGCAAGGCTTGATTGAGCTGGCATTGACAAAGGGGGAAGCTTAAAACCATTATCAGCACACAGTTCTTCCTACAACCATTTTCTTCTTACTTCCTTTCAAGGTAAAAGGTCCTGGAACTGAGAGGCTCCATTGGCAGGTCAGAGGGCAGAGAGAAGGACAGCATTAAGCAAAGACAGCGCCATTATAGAACAAGGGACAGAGGTGTGTGAAAAGTAGCGGCTGGTGGTCGAGGCCTACATTGGTTCTGGATGGATCAGTGGGGGGGTCTACCTACCTGCCATTACCTGCAGTGGATAAAGAAGAGGATTACCTGCTCTGTTCCTCTGCCCCAAGTGGATCCACACACAAGAGGATGTTCCAGTGCACCAATTCCCTGTCCGTAAGAGGGCCGTGAAAAGATGACAATAACAAAATTCCATGCGCACAAGATAAATTATTGTATTCACGAAGACTACAAATACAAAAAAGCTGTATTTAGGATTAAATCATTCTCCTATATTTAATCCTTTTGTTCTGTACGCTTTGGTTTTTGTTCTAACACCTGCTTGAATTTCTCCTAGAACTTTCAGCAGTCAGTCCTTATACAGGTTGAACATTGTCAGGCAGACTACATGTTTACTTTTAAGTTGCAGGAATTGGACAGTGTAGAGGTGTGTCTCCAGTGGTTATTTTGCTCATCTCTCTGTGAAAGAAGACTCAACTGTGGAAACGTTAGGCTTTCCTAAACTATGAACTGATAACCCTGATCTTTCGCTCTTTTAACCCTTTGTTTTATGAGCAAGACATCACTTGGGAGATCTTATCCATAATTACATTTGTACATAGACGGTGTTAGACCAGATCTGCAACAATGTGTCATAGAGGAAATATACTGTACAGCTATAATAAAGCTATGATCTGGGAAGAGCCACTGTTTTATATGAATGACTAAATTAACATTTACATCTGAGCATCTATGGTTCACTTCATTTAAACAATAAATTGCAACAAAACAAACTACTGTCTGAACATTATAAACATCACATAGAAATGAACTGTACAGATGTACAGGATCAACTAGCCTGGATTTTAACTTGTGAATGAATCCGTGTTGTTTTTTCCTCAGTGATCCTGTGTAGACATCCTCTCTAAGACAAGGAGCTAACCTCTTTTCCAATGTGAAGATATTATTTCTATATATTATTCTATATTAGATGGTGTCAGAAGAACTGTCTGCTTTCCTTGTCAGAATAATGAGCCTAAAGCCATGCTAGTACTTCAGAGAGCACTTGAGACTCTGAAATTCCTTGATGGCGCTAGATGAAAAGTCTGTCTGTACCAGAGATTGTGGTTGTGGCACAAAATTATACAGCAATCCCATCCAGGAAACATTAACAAATTTCTTCTAAACCCTACGGTCATGACAGAGAAGTCAGGGGATTACCATAGACGGGACTTATCTAAGGCTAATTTTTAATCAGTACGAATTGGTGATACAGTTTTGACCTGAAGTCTGAAGGTCCTGAGTGAAAAAGACTCCTTCTACAAGAGTGTTTGTTCTAAGAAACTAATTAAGCATGCGCTGAAAATACATTTTAATTTGATCAACAAGACCAGACCAAAAGATTCCGTTTCATTTCAGCATGAACAGAAAAACAGATTTTATTTCACTATAGACAGCACAACATACTCCAGGGTTTTCATTCTCATTCAATGAGAGTACTCTATAGTCAGTCACTAATAAAGCTTTGTTCAGTTAGATACACAAAGGGATCAAGAGCAGGGGTTTAATGAAAATGCAAGAGAATTCAAAATCATCATGTATCAGTCAAGCACTCTTCTTCATGTTAATCCATTGTTTAATCAACAGCCGAACTGCTTACGCTCCTGAGTTTCAAGTCAGTGTCTCTTCAGTATCTCTCAAAATACTGACACATCACACTGGTGTCATAAAAAAATCAAATAAAACATGGACATGGAGTATACCAGGCAGTCCTTATGTTAGTCCTCAATACATAACGCACTATATTGCCATCTTACTGCAACATGAACCTGAGACTCTCAAAAAACGTTAACATAACACTTAGGTTGTTGTCATGGCTGTGATCAAACAGCTGCACCACAGCTGTTGTCCTGAAGAAGCTTCGCTAATAAAGGAATACTGCAAATTCCTACACAGTATGTGTGAATGTGTTGTGCAATAAACAGCACAGGAACCTGGTTGAAATGTCATTGTCAGCAGGTTTCCTTTGGTACTCTGTGTCCAACATGTCCAAGCAAAGGAGGAAAAAAAAGAAACTGCTAGGATCAATAAAGCAATGTTAATAAAATGTCAGGATAAATATTAGACTTACATGCACAACAGTGCAATTACACTGCATACACACTAACCCACAAAAAATCATATTGATGTTGAAAAAAAAAGAGTTGTGCACTACTAAAATTTCCCAGCATACCGTATGCGCAACATGAGTACACATCTATAGCAATGGTGCATAATGGTATCCACAATAAATGGATACATAAACAAGGGCCGAGCTGCTGAAGGACCTGCCTATTACATATTTAGTCTTCATGTAGATGAACTACACTACAGAATGTAGATATACCATCAATATTATAAAAAGACAATTTCCTTTCAAAACAGCTGCAACACTTTTATCTTTATACAGGCTCCTATGGCAGGTAAAACTGAATCATCAGTCATTCATCTTGAATAGTTGCTCTATGCATGTACATTGAAAACAGTTTTTGTTTCTTTTGTTTTTTTAAATCTGTACAATATACCCTAGTACGTAATTCTGACACACTGAATTAATACAGTTCAACATGCATCAGCAGACATTCAAATATCTGAAATATGCTTATTAATCATACACTCGTCAAAGTGTAGGTGTGCTATATTTTGGAAAGAAAAGCTTTTGATTCCAATCAGCTGTCTTACAAATGCACAAGCTCTCTTTAGGCCAAGTATGGACCATGAAAAGCAATAATGGATTAAAAAAAATACAACAACAAAGAATATAACCGCAGTGTACTGTCTTTTCACATCAAGTTTGGAACTGCAAACAATGTGACAAGAAAAAAAATACAGTATCAGGGGAGCTTCTTAAGTTTACATTTACAAATAAACCACTGTTTTACTGTTGCATAATTAACTCATTCCAAACTAAAAATTTAGAGCTTTGTTTTCAAAAATAGAAAGGCCTCATTAAAAATCTGCACAGCAGCCTGCTCCGCATGAAACTAGTGTGCTGTGCTATTCTATTCATGCATAGTTTGTTTTAATATGTTTTTACTGATCAAACCGTTCTTAACTTTTATCTGTGTATGTGTCATTTTATAGCCAATTACAGTTTATAAATAGGCCACAGTCCTGTGTCAAGCAGCCTGTTTCATTTAAAGTTGGAAAAAAAAAAGTAATTTCACAACATATTAGTTGTTCACAAATTGTTGAGGTACAACCAAACACACTGGACGGACACAGAATGGAGGGATGGTGCAAAAGAGGTAGAGATATTAAATCAAATTGGAGGATCTGTTGTTACATGGCGTAGCTTTTTGAATGGATGGTTGACATGGTAATTATCTACAGATCTCAGAATTTAGATCCAAGTTTATTTCCATCATTGCCAGATGTGCAACGTGAAATAAACTTGGACCCATAAACTATAAACTATGACATGGTCTTCATCAAAATTTCTAGTCTCCTTTCTGTCCTTCAATCTTACTTTTCCCTCCCTCGCTCTCATTGCAGCAAAGGCTGGATCACATTAGATACCAAGCGGCCAATCCAGCCAGAGCAGCAAACCAAGTTGCAAACAGGACCTGTCCCGTTGGGTGTCTGAGTATGGCCATGGCAACTTGACAGGCGTATGCTGTTCCACCTGATGCCGCTGGGAAAGAAAGACAGAGAAAACAAACTTACACAACATCCCTAGAAAAATACCATTTATATGTTATTTCCAGTGGCACAATGCTTCAAAGAGAATTATAACAACATCAACATACCCATTTTGGCAGTGTAGTATGGACATTTGCTGATATCGCCACCCATTTCTCCATGGACAGGCATACCAGCATCTAAAACTTCCTCCGGGATGGTTTTACCGATCTCCTCCAACTCTTCAAACACCTGCCAGTGCAAATACATGTATGGGTACATAATTATACACTTACTGTATATTCTAGACCTCGTCTAGACTTAGTTTATGGCTGAAATAATCAAACAGGAGATGCTGTTGTCGGCTAATCCAACAAACAAGTGTACAACAAGTATCATAATCATTAATTACACTGACAGTAGTCCCTCTTAAATGATGTTCAACACCCACAAGTTCTCAATTCAACTCATGTTAAAGCTATTAGAGGTATTGATACCACAGTATTAAAGGAGAAGTAAGCAATATTTTTGTGTTAATATAAGTCTTAAATAGTTATATCTTCCGACAGCAATCACTTACATAGAGTGTTTGGACCGAAACACGGGTCTGTCAGTCACTCTGCTCTGCTCTGAGCCGAGGAGAAAACTTTTCTTGTATCCTACAAGTTTTATCCAATGAGGAGAGAGAACGGCATGAAGGGCTGTGTGTGTGCAGCCAAGGGATGCGCCTGAACGTGGTGACGTAGGGACGAGGACCAATAGATCCATGACGAGGGCGGGGGCTGCTAACTCCATCGGCTGACAAGAAGTTATGGTACGTTCAGGGCAGCCCGTAACTCGTGTTTTTCCGACCTGTGAAGTCGTACCAGTTCGATCTGGTACGAGTTCACGGGTCGGAAGTTACGAGTGGCCGTTATAGTGACTTTCACAGGTAAAACAGGTCGGAAAAACACGAGTGGGTTGCCTGGTACGCTACAAAGTCGTAAGTCGTGACTTGAAGCTGTAATTTACGGTTTCAAAAGCCTGCCTGGAACGCAGCATTAGCCAAAATGACCGGATCGCTTACTTCTGCTTTAAAGGGATAGTTCAACATTTTGGTAAATTGGCCCATTGCCATAATCGCTATAGTCATAGCAGTAGGTTCATTACCTTTAATTGTAGGTGTAAGCTATTTTCAGTACGGCGGAGCGCAGCAGCTGGCTGCTCAGAGCTACGCTATCGAGGCTAACGGAATTTCTTGGTTTCCCTCATTAAACTCATCAAATTCAACATCCCAAAACTCCACAGCGCTTTTGTAGACAAGTTGTGACCTGCACAACCACCACGCTATGAGATAATGACGGAACGATACGAAACGGAGCCGTTTTCGAGGTAAATTCATACAAAACCGCTGATGCGCGTTGCGTTCAGGGACAGTTTTTCAGCAAGCAGTCTCCGTATTTACCCTGTATTTACCTCGAAAACGGCTCCGTTTCGTATCGTTCCGTCATTATCTCATAGCGTGGTGGTTGTGCAGGTCACAACTTGTCTACAAAAGCGCTGTGGAGTTTTGGGATGTTGAATTTGATGAGTTTAATGAGGGAAACCAAGAAATTCCGTTAGCCTCCATAGCGTAGCTCTGAGCAGCCAGCTGCTGCGCTCCGCCGTACTGAAAATAGCTTACACCTACAATTAAAGGTAATGAACCTACTGCTATGACTATAGCGATTATGGCAATGGGCCAATTTGCCAAAATGTTGAACTATCCCTTTAAATGTATAGACAATTTCACTAAATGATCGAAAAAGGCACACCAGGCGTGAAAAGCCTATAGAATGAGAATCCTCATTTAATCTCTTGATCATCGCCACCTGGGAGCAGATCGCCCACTGGTGTTTCCAAACATAGCTTCCATTTCTTTTCTTTCTCTGCCTTTCTCCATTTCCTCTCACCTCCATGTTGAACTGGAAGGCCTTGACAGCCTCATCCACCAGCTTCTTCTTTGTTTCCACGTCTAGGTCCAGTTCATTCATCCGACTGCGGTACAGCTGCTTGAAAGCTTTGGCGCTATGGATGGCATCAAACTGATAGAACTCCAGGCCCTCCCCCGTAGGAGGAAGTTTCATGGCTCTCTGTGCCACCTTCCTCAGCACCTGGCCCCCGGACAGGTCCCCCATGTAACGGGTGTAGGCGTGGGCCACCAGCAGCACGGGGTCGTCCTGCCCTACTTGGTGGATGCGGTCCACATATTGCTGGGTGGCTTGGGAGCAGCTGACCTGGCTCTGCCACTCTGGACCATAAAAATACTCAAGGTCACGGGCCAGAGCTTCATGGCGGTGCAGCTCTGTGGGGAAATAAAGGGGGGCAAAGTGGGGATGGTCCTTGTTCTTTTCAATCTCCTCCTCCATGGCTGTGTAGGTGTAGTAAAGCGCCACAGCACCAAGCTGAAGAAGCAATAAAGATAAGTTAGAAACTTAGCTTGTACTCATCTCATTTGTTTAGTAAGGCACCTCATAACATCAAATTGTCCATAATCAATATCTAATTATTTGCCAGAGCGACCTTGAAGAGCTCTTTGCGGATGCGTCCCCTGAGGAAATCCTTCACAAACTGGGTGTTCTCGGCCTTTTCGTGAACCTGTTTGGTTCCTGCGGCCAGCAACTCAGACAAATCCTCTGGACTGGGGAAAGAAAAGCAACAAGGAGGCATAATGTCTGCTTGACAGAACGAGAGAAACACAACTATTTTTTATCATTTTCCCATGTTGTTCACTTTAGGGACGTTAAAGGGATAGTAGCATTTTTTAAAAGTGGGGTTGTATGATCTACAAATAGCCCCTAAGTACTTTAATTGCAGTAGAAGACTCTCTGCACTCCCCCCGTTAGCAACGCCAGCCCATAGCCCTGCCCACAGATTTACAACATACAGTGTTGTGAATGGACCCAAAGAAACGGCCTATTTTCGTGGTCTAAAAGAGGTTTTACCTGAAAAAAAAATACACAGTTCCATTGTTCGCTATAATATAATTATTAAGGGATACGTGAGTTGGTTAGGTCCAAATAAAAACTGTGTTTTTCCTGCACTTTGAGGGGCTGGAAAAAATTATATTATACCAAACAATGGAACTGTGTATTATTTTTCAGGTAAAACCTCTTTTAGGCCTCGAAAATAGGCCGTTTCTTTGGGTCTGTTCACAACAATGTATGTTGTAAATCTCTGGGCAGGGCTATGGGCTGGCGTTGCTAACGGGGGGAGTGCAGAGAGTCTTCTACTGCAATTAAAGTACTTAGGGGCTATTTGTAGATCATACAACCCCACTTTTAAAAAATGCTACTATCCCTTTAACATGAGATTTACCTGAGGTTGTCCTCTTTTTTGTCTTCATACACCGGCCCCGCTCCATTGGACACACTCGTCGTCTCCATCCTCTCTGCTGACATTAGTGGTGTTCCAGTCTGCCAATTAATTCACCATAAAAACCATATCACGTTAACATCATAGTAAAGTAATATGGTATAGTATAGTATAGTCATATTTAAGCTTATTCAAGTTTAACTGCATCTTTAAAAAACATGTATTCCATCGGTATAATCCTGACAGGTATATAAAACAGCACCTTGTGTAAGACTGTATACTGTATCCTAGCTGTGGGCTATATCTGTGTCCTTTGTTTACTGTTGTCTAAAACCATCTGTCACCCTAGCCATGATTGTGTAACTGTTTTCACTCAGCCTACACAAAGAAACGGCCTGCAATGTTCCCTGTGGTTCTAGAGGTGTGTACACCTGCACTTGTAGATCAAAACATCATACAGGAACAAACCTACAATACATAATACATCAAATTATACTGTATGCTAAACCTGATCCAGAGGTATTTACAGATAAATTACATAGACACACTGTTAATCAGACACAATGACATTCAATTGACATTTGCTTGACAATCAGGAAATGTAATGCTTATCAGGGCCGTTGCTAGGAATTCTGGGCCCCCTTAAAGAATACTAAAGTGGGCCCCTCCCCCTAACTTTTCCTTTTTTTTTCTTAGACTACGTATGTATTATCGTTTTTTATTTAGCCTTCTTTGTTTTGATGCTAATGCAGCATTACACTGCAAAAACTCAAGTATCTTAGCAAGAATATTTGTCTTATTTCTAGTCAAAATGTAATTTCTAGTCAAAACAAATCTCATTATACCTAAAATAAGACACATCATATTAAAAGTAGCTTGTTTTTAGACACTTTTTTTTTTTACTTCTTTCAAGCATATTTTCACTTGGAATAAGTAGAAAAAATCTGATAGTGGAGCAAGTTTTTCTTCCTTATTACAAGCACAAAAAAACTTACTTTCACTGGCAGATTTTTCTATTTATTGTGAATTTAAGTGAAAATGATCTAAAAACAAGTGAATTTTTAGGTAATGAGTCTTATTTTAAGTGGAAAGAGATTGGTTTTGACTAGAAATGAGACATTTGGACAAGAAATAAGACAAATATTCTTGGAAAGATGTTGAGTTTTTACAGTGTACTATGAGTATTAGTCAGGGTCTTACGCAGAATAAATCAGTCATACAAAGATTAGACTACTGGGGTTTTTTATGGGCCCCTAGAATTATCATCACCTTTCTCCCCTATACAACGGCCCTGATGCTTATAGCCATATGTAAGAAACAAACAAAAAGTATGCAGTAATCCTCACCAAAGTAGCAGCAGTGGAGTCACCTATTCAATGCAGATGTTGTCCCTGAGATGCCAGATGATGTCAGTGAAGATGATGATGGTGGTGGTGGTGGTGGTCAAAGGAAAGATCCCTTCTGTCAGCTTATTCAGCTGCGTTAATAAGACTCTGTCTGACCTTATTTACTCTGAGGAGAAGACAAGGCAATGTCTGAGTGACAGCTGATACGCTTTGCTGGCAGGGGCTGGCATGGTTTACACTGGCTCTAAACAACATTCACACAGCCAAACACAAAGCATCTCACGCAACACAACACAACACAACACAACACAACACAGGCCCTCTCTGGTGTTTACCAGAGTCTCACAATATAACTCCTAAGTTAGATATATAGCTAGCTAAATGATATTTTATTATTTGAAGTGGTTCGATTTAATTTAATTCAGCTCAACAATCAACAATCGATCACAACCTCACGTCCCCCTTTTTTTTTTATCGACGCAGGAAATAAACGTCTCTCTTTCTAGCCTAGTGACACCTGACGCTAACGTCCTTTAACTTGCTAGGAGCATCCTTTCTGAGACAATAACAGCTAACTTTACTAGCTTAGTTAGCTTAAAGGCTAACTAGCGGTTTCAACAAGCAAGCAGACAAACAAACTCGTTTAATAAGAGTTGACGAGCAGAGTGACGCTGCATTATCGCGTCGGCTCGCCTGGCTGGGGACCTCGGCGGGGCTTAATGTCGCTGCATTAAAAGAAGACTTTGGTATTGTATTGACATTAAGGCACAACAACCAACCTTCACCCCACCACTGAGTGTGTGCGGCGGCGCTCCGTGGAAACTACAAATCAGGCTGGTGGAGGTCCACAGCGGAACAACAACTGCACGTCGTCCAGCTCAGCTCCGCCCCCCGCCGGCTGCTCTCGGTCACAAGTCACATGCTCCTCTACAAAGAGCTGCTGAGGACGCAAATTCACATCCGAGCAGCACGACCCAGAAGTCTGCATGAGCTTCTCACGAAACAATAAGGAGAAATAGGGAAACGCAGAGCATTATGGCATCATTTGTCTAGGAATATGGAGACAAACACTGACTGGCTACCTCTACTCCTACTTCTATAGCTATAAAGTTAAAGGGATAGTAGCATTTTTTTTAAAGTGGGGTTGTATGATCTACAAATAGCCCCTAAGTAGCCTACTTTAATTGCAGTAGAAGACTCTCTGCACTCCTCCCGTTAGCAACGCCAGCCCATAGCCCTGCCCAGAGATTTACAACATACAGTGTTGTGAATGGACCCAAAGAAACGGCCTATTTTCGTGGCCTAAAAGAGGTTTTACCTGAGAAAAAAAAAAACACAGTTCCATTGTTCGCTATAATATAATTTTTTCCAGCCCTTCAAAGTGCAGGAAAAACACAGTTTTTATTTGGACCTAACCAACTCACGTATCCCTCCGCCCAGGGTTAACGCCTGCCGATCAGCAGTTGGTTAGGTCCAAATAAAAACTGTGTTTTTCCTGCACTTTGAGTGGCTGGAAAAAATTATATTATAGCGAACAATGGAACTGTGTAATTTTTTTCAGGTAAAACCTCTTTTAGGCCACGAAAATAGGCCGTTTCTTTGGGTCCATTCACAACAATGTATGTTGTAAATCTCTGGGCAGGGCTATGGGCTGGCGTTGCTAACGGGAGGAGTGCAGAGAGTCTTCTACTGCAATTAAAGTACTTAGGGGCTATTTGTAGATCATACAACCCCACCAAAAAATGATACTATCCCTTTAAAGAGGCCCCAAGGAGTTTGCTTTTGGTTATAAAAGAGTCTCATATTAATGTGGATGAATGATGAATCTACGTTAACTTATATTGTTTTCTCTTTATAGTTTTTTTTTTTCAATTATTATTAAGTGGTCAACTTGCCCAGCATTTCCTAGTTTCGGTGGGTCATGGGAATAACGGTGCAGGTGCTTATCCCCGATAGGATCACTGTAATTATTTGCTGGCCTCAATTGGATCAACATGATTTGTTACTTTTCAAGTAAAAAGCACTGGTTGAGGTCAAACCTTCTGCTAGTGCTGAGTGATATAAAGTCATTTTGGGGCAAAATATCCCTCTACATTCAATACCAGAAGCAATGGCATTACACAGTTTTTGGCAAGCAAAATAGCCTTTTTACATTGTAATGTCCCTTTACTCAATTTTCAAGTGGTAAACAGTACTGGTTGAGGTTAAATCTTGTAAATCTTACTCTGCTGAGTGATATAAAGTCATTTTGGGGCAGAAAAAAGAAACCCTCTTGATGCAAAATATCTTTATTAGCCTAAATACAAGCCAGATATAAATATATAAAAATCTGAGCACTGAGCAGTTCAGATTGGATCATAACAAACTGGGACAGATTTATTGTTTTGTGCATTGGGATTTAGAAATTGAAGTGTACACCACTGAAGAGCCGACATATGAGGTTTAGTCTCAGTCATATGATACAACGTGTCAGGCTTGAAACCACTATTGGCTACTTGAAAAATATGACAAAGATATATCAAATCCTGTAACTGGGGCATCAGACTGAGGAATTTGGCATTTTAGGCCCACAGCAAAACCAAATTACAATTGTTTGCTGCTCAAGAAAATGCATTTAAAAAATTAAAGAATAAAGTAAATTGAAGGTCTGAGATTTGAAAAGGTAAAATAAAGCAGAGCATATCCACAGTTGAACCGTAACACATTGGGCTGGCTGTCTTAAACAAACGAGACAAGTTCCTCCTCATGTCATCCTGTTTACAACATGCTCTGTCGATCACAGATCATAGTTTAATAATGATTTTTGCAGTGGTTTTGCATGTATGATTCATGCATTCTGTTCATGAATTATGTATTGGTTCTTTGTTTGTGTTGATGAGCAGATTTGTCCATCAGTGCATGACTGAGTATAAAGTATGCTTGAATATCTATGAGTATATTGTTTTGTGTCAAAGCACGCATGCTCATATGAACATGGGAGACGGAGAGCGTGTGTGATACATAGTGTATATTGTAGTGTGTATGTGTGTCTAACTCTCAGAGCCTGTCTGGCAGCCAGTAGCATCAGATGCCTGGTTGGCGGGGCAGCTGACTGCCCCTCGTCCCCTTCCCCTGTCACCCTGCTACTGTGGCACAGGAGGCTGGTGGGGGGGAGATGAGCTAACAAGATGATTCACTTGTATCCAAGGGGGCTGGCAAGCTGTTGCAATTACACCAAATTGCTTTGGGAAGTGCCCGTGTGCCAATGATGCAGTTCAATAATGGAAAAGAGGGATTTTGTCTTAAAAAGTCAGGTGGGGGAAGATAAACAACATTCATACCCTCTTTAATTCTCATGTTGCCAGTTTATTTGTCATCTCATTTTACATTTGGCATGCTGAGGACTCCACATGTGGTGTCACTGTGCTGATTGCTCTCAAATGCTGCATAAAAAAACATAAACACGTCCCATAGAGAAATGCAGGGGATCACTCATGGACATAGCAACAGGGAAATATATCTCTGTGTAATTTACAATGTTACATAAAGCACCAAATCAACAACAGACTGGGTTATTCATGTGTCTTCTGCTTTATCACAGATTTTTAATAACAGTCTCTATAGGAACACCAAAAAACAAATTTAAACAGGCTACTTGAGAATGATATTAAAACTTTAATTAATCTTATTGAAACGGTATGATAAACAGCTCATTCGCTCATTCATCATTTACAGAAGGTGATTCAGAGTCCCTTATTAAACATATGAGAAAACATTTTATGGGGTCTGCAGAGTCATTTCTTTTTTTCTTTGGTCGTAACAGTGTCCCTGAACTAAAAAAACAAAGCCTAAACAGAGGTCATATTATGGTAGCCTACAGATGAATGTTGTGGCAACCAACAAGAAGGGCATGTGTGTCTACATCATGTTTAATTTAGGAGCTTTGGCACTTCTCGCGAGAACTGCAACTGACAACTTCATTGCGGCGACAAAGCCAAAAAAGTTCGTTTCTAGTTTGTTATTATGCGTAGCTAGTTGAAAATAAATACGACATTTATCTTGTTCGTGAACGTTAAACGAGTCTTATGGCGATAATAACCTTCTTGGAGAGTTGCACATTGTTTTCCGCTGACTCTCTTTGCTGTGGGAAGGGCAGTGTGTCTATCATGTTTCATTTAGGAGCTTTGGCACTTCTCGCGAGAACTGCAACTGACAACTTCATTGCGGCGACAAAAAAGCCAAAAAAGTTCGTTTCTAGTTTGTTATTATGCGTAGCTAGTTGCAAATAAATACGACATTTATCATGTTCGTGAATGTTAAACGAGATAATAACCTTCTTGGAGGGTTGCACATTGTTTTCCGCTCCGCTGAGTCTCTTTGCTGTGGGAAAGAAATGTGACTTCCGCATCAGACCAGTTTGATTTCGCGGGTTTGCACCACGAAAGAGCTCGAGTCAAATTACGTTCTCATGGAGATACTGGAGCGCAAACCGACGCTGTAGCAACGTTACACATCCTTTTAAAAAAAGTTTTGGCATTTTCCCGAAACTTGAGAGTTTGTTTTGTTTTGTGTTGTTGCGGGCGGCAGATAAATAAATCCACCCAGACGACACGATAGGATGTCACTGCTGTCCGTGTTTGAGCAAGCTATAAAATCATGCAAAGCTGAACAACAGAAGATCGATGAAAGTATACGGCTCCACAGAGAAATATTACAGACCTTGTAAGTACTGTACATTTAATGAATCATTTACACAACTAGGCTACTAAACAAAGTTTTTTTTTTTAACCTAAGATAGATTACTCAACGTATACAAATATGTAATAGGTGCTGATACCTAAATGTCATGTTTTCGTAGCTCCTGTATCTGCTTTTCGTGATCTATCTTTCATGCAAATTAGTGCTAATGTTACTTTGAAACTGACTGAAATCACGGAGGTTATAAGTATATTAACTCACCCGTGTGCTGATCCTTGCCAAATAACAATGAACACTTAGTATTTGACAACTGCCACTGTCACAAATAAGTTAAGTGTTTTTGTGGTGTGGCACTCATCGGCGCTGTGGCTTAGTTGGTTAAAGCGCCTGTCTAGTAAACAGGAGATCCTGGGTTCGAATCCCAGCAGTGCCTTTTCCACCATCGACTAGACGTGTCCTGCTAGTGTCCCAGTATTTCCCTGAACATCACAAGGTCACACACGGTGGAGGTTATGGATGAATAGGCTCATTGAATAGAAAGTCGGATTTCTGACGAATTACTGCATAAATGCATTTTTTTTTTTTTTTTTTTTGCAATGCCCATTGTCCTGACAGATTTTCTGTAACACTGTCCAATAGTGATTAGAAAGCTCTCAACCAACTGATTTGGTTCTATTGAATATTAGAAAAGTGTAAACTATCATTATAACCTCAAGTTCTAGAAAAAATGATAATAAATTTACGGGTTTCTATCCACAACCAAAACATATTCAATCTATTATATTTTAGGATCGAGAAAGGTAGTGGATTCTCACAGTAAATAATCTGGTACCACCAACATTTGTGCATTTTTTTATTGATCAAAGACTCTTAATTACTTTAATTAATCAAAATAGTTGCTGAATAATTAATTAATTAATTAATTTTCTCTTTTTTCATTGACTAATCCATCAATATTTGCACCTATAAATTTGTGTTAACATCAAGAAGTAATATCCACCAGAGATCATAGATGAGATTATTTTTGTCAACTAAATATTTAGTCGTTCTCAAGAAAGTGTAAATGAATAATAATGAATAAATATGAATGATTTGAAACATTATTTCTATTATGGTATATAGTGCTAACCTTGCTTAATTTTTGATTGCTTAATTTGTGTAGTCACATGGATTTTCTTTCCACAGCATACCACAACCCAAGACAAGCTCTGATGAGTCTGAATGTCCAGATCCTGCTGCTACAGGTACATATATATATTTAGTAATATAATTGTGCTATTCATGAGTGTTGTGAATCAACTGTGCGTATTCATAGATTTACTATAATAGAAAATAGGATAAAAAATAAAGAGTTTCTGGATACATAACTAAACTCTAACCTTTTGTTTCCATGCTGCTATCTTCAGACACAAATACCTCACCAGGGGAGAGGGAAGATATAGAATTGCTTGAGCGAGTGCTGGAGAAAGCCCTGTGGGTACGCACTGGCTCAGGAGCTTCTAAAAAAGACACAGACAGAGACAAGCAATCTAGATCTCAAAAGGAACCAGGCACTTCAGTTGTCACATCAAAACATTTGACACAGTCATCTGCACCATCTAAAGGAAGTCAAACAACCATCAGATCAACCTCTAAATCTGCCAGTCTTGACAGAAAACAGCACAAAAAACCTGGACATTCCTTATCCTCCTCACAAGGCTCAAGACCCTCAGCTTGCAACAAACCTGGACTCTCCAAAACCACTAATAATAGTGGCACAATCCAGAAGCATCCTGTCTCATCAGCTGGTGCTGTGCATCACCAGGCGGCAAGGAAATTGCAGCAGGCTGGTTTAGCATCTGCCTCTCTTGATTGCTCTAAAAAAAAGACTGTGAAGAGCAGCGTACTGAGTGGTGAAGACCTGAGAAAGGCTGCAGCTATCTCCACACCTTCTTCAAATAACACAGGGCCGTTCTCACACACAGACAAATCCGGAGCCCATAGGTTGCCTCAACACACCGAGTATGTTTCTTTTTTATGTAACCAGATAACTATGATTCATCAATCTCAGTTGGAAGAGGTTGGATTTTATAATGATTCAGTTTACCTTTGATTTATGGCAGGATACATTTAGAGCAGATAACAAAGTGGAAATCTCTAAGGAGCAAACAAAGCAGGTAACCAAAATAATTTTGCTAGTTTTATGGAAATGCTGAACTTTATTCCAGTTTTGCCTTAGCCAAGTTTCCATGTCTACATTATCTTTAGGTTGTGGGACAAGGTTATGGCTCTGCAGAGGAAACCTGTGCCTGGGAGGAGTCACTTCATGGAGAGAATGAGAGCAACGGTATCCTTCCTTTCCCCAGTGAAACCCATGAAAATGTGCTGGAAAACCCCAGACAAGTTTTCCTGTCGTAATGTTGAGCATGAAAATATGATCAGTTAGAATTCCATGCTTAGTAATATACCAGTGCCTAGCTGCACGATAATAATCTGAATAAGACACTTTGATTACTCTGAACAGCTTCGATATCTAGTGTGTCGTCCTTGACCATGTTCCTCTGATCTTTAGTTCCCTAAGGATTGGCCGTGTGGCAGCCCAGATCAGACCAGAGTTCTGGTCGATAGGCTGACTCACCAAGGGCATGACCTCATCCACCAGTATCAGACATCAGAGCTTCTGGCCAAATTGACTCCAGAAGCAGCCACAGAGCAGGGTGAGTTACACATGCAAAAAGCACACAATCAAGAGCAGAGGAATGTGGAAAAATAAAGTACTTTGATGACACAATTATGTGGGTGAGAAGATGATAATTTGGGAAGAAGCTGCTCAGGGAGTTGGCAGGAAGTGACTCTGTGAGAGCTATTTAAATTCATATGCGAGTGTTGAGCCTTTCCTCTGCCAGTGACGCCCCACTGAGCATTTGAACATTGTCTGTAATTGTAAAAAGAAGAGTTACTGCAACCATGAGACTGATTAACAAAGTGCAACTAAAGTAAACATCTCTCGTCGCAGCAATTCGGATTTTGTGACTGTATTTTTTTTTTTTTTTTTAAACTATTATTTATATCTATCCAGGTGGTAAGAAAAACAAATATGACTCCTACACGGCCCATGAGAGGCTACAGATGACTTCAGAGCTCCAGAACTTTGCAGACCAAGTGAAACAAGGTAGGAATCTTGTTTCCATCATATAATCTTCACTTACAAACTATGCATTTTTTCCTCCCAAACAAATTGGATGTCAGTGTGACTGTTCATGAGCGGGGAAAACATTATTCAAATTATTTATTCCAGCTCACAGACTTGCATAATAAAGAGGACATTGCTGGAGAAAACATGACCCCGTGTTTGACTCCGATTACCCAGCTGTGTTTGAATGATCATGTTTGGGTGTCAGGGTATCACTCACTCAGTAACTATAGTATGTTACATGTTAGAATTTCCATCACCTCCAATGATATAAGTATAATGAAGCTGAATGCCCAGAGATTTTCCATTCGCATCACTCAAATGACTGTATCACCTTCAGGAGGGTGTTTTGTTTATGTTTACCAGTCATAGCTCCAGTGCAGCAAAACTAAAGCCAGTGTGAGAGATGTTTTTCTCATCATTTCTAACTCCATGTGATGAAGGGACCATACGCATCCAGTCTTGCATCTCACATCCAATATCACATGAGTATTTTATTTCAGAGCGTTTTTATTTTCCAGCAAGGGATTTATCGTTTATTGCATTTTAACAGTATTCGAAAAATGATTGAGATGAATGTAGCGTGCTAATGAGCTAATGCGGCCTCTCCATCTTGGCATATGGAAAATGAAAACAGAGCTGCAGTGAAACCTCGGTGTCAGATCAGTACTTTCCTTGGCCTCGACAGATCCCCTTCCCTGTGACGGTGGGGTTTTAAAGCCGTCTATCCTGACGTGGCTAGGCAAGGGCCTAGCTATTTAAAGCTGAAGCAGCGAAGCAGAAAACGTTTTAGGGTACGGTTGCTCACGCTCACGGTCTAAAAATAACCGTATTTTCCGTTAGAGTGGGAAGCATGGGATCGATGGAGGCCAGAGGGAGGTTGTCTTTGCCCAACTGGGGCAACTAGTGTGTGGGAAGATGGGACGATCGCACCCCTACCCCTGACTGTAACCTACACAACAGAGGCGCAGCTGCAAGAGCTGGAGAGGCTGAGGATGCGGGTGGCACTGCTGCGACAAGAGATTAACCTCGAGCAGGTACAGGCTGTATTCTTCAACCAGCTGATTGAATTACCCATTAAGTACATCGTACACCAGATCGTGATAATCTGTGGAGTAGGACTCATCAACTACCAAGAAATAATGTGCTGACTGTCTTTTCTTCTATGTGACAGGCGCTGTTGGACGCTCTGTCCCCTCAGTTCTCAGCTATAGCACCCGGGCCTGGATGTCCCAACGCTGGTGTGCTAAGAGACATGTACTCTCTGCTCGGTGAAGGTGGGCAGCATTTCCCTGCCATTGTTCAGGACTCTGAGCCTGCGTGACCAGTTACCAGAGTTACCAGTTTATGAGTTACTCTGTCTTGCAGTAATTGCATACATAAAAACACCTCTCAGTATAATTTAGTTCAGTGCAACACCACCGTGACATTGTTCACAAATACATTAATTAAGGGTTATTTTGAGTCTAAAGAGGTGTTCCTAACAAAGTGGTAACACATGAGTATATTTGTCTGCAAATCAAAGGTTTTGGTCATTACTGTGAAAAATCTGTGTGCTATGACTTCATTTATTCAGTCTCCGATGCCAGGTAGCAACCTGACTGGCTGAAAGAAAACCAACTTCGTGGTTTTTAATCATCTTTTATTCTTTGAATAGTCATAATTTAATCACTGTCCTACGACAATCATATAGATACAGTTATCTCTATAAACCGGTTTTAAATGGTGTGTTTAGCTTCAGGGAAAGAAAACCCATTAACGGAGACTGCACTGGATTTGGAGAGACATGATTTTCACTGGAAAGGGTTAATGAATTTGTATGTATGTATGTGTATCTGCTGCTGCTATGTATCTGCTATAAAATGATGATGTTCATACGTTTTATTGCCTGTATTTTCAGTTGGTCTCATTAATATTTTGAACATTATAGTTTTTTTTCTTGTGGTTGAATTCTATTTTGATGATTGTATAATATTTAAATTAATAATTTTTACTACATAACCCTCTAGACGCCAATTATTTATACTTAGTGACATGCCATTGAAAAGCCTGCCCTAAAGGAGTCTTCCAGCAGGTGGCACCCATCTCACAGAAGAGGTGACCACAGAACTCACCAGCAGGTGACAAATGTTAACCACTTGTTTAGTTATTACTGCTGCATAAGTCATTTTTTTTTCTCACCATAGTATTTCTCCATATGATGTATCTGACTTCCATTCTGGGCTTGTATAATCTGGCATACAGTGAATGATAGATAACACATATGGGGCGAATACTACATGTCTGCGGTCTGCGAAAATTGGATGTCTTGTTTTTGCGCATCCCAAATGTGATGTGAGGGTGGATGTGAGATGCAGGAGGGCTTGGAGCGGCCGAAAAGGCTCGTGCCCACAGATGACGTGTGGATGGCACAGCCTGTGCCAGACTGGGCGACAGGTGGCGCTGGGTTCACACAGCAGGACGTGGGTGTTTGAGCCCTGCTGCACCAGCCCTTATGGACACACAAACGCGGGGACACGCACACCCAAAGCTGGCTGAGTCACAGAGACAATGCACTTTGGGGGCCCAGCTCCCTGTATGTCGCAAGCTGGAAATGGCATGTTTCCCTGAGGAGAAAGAGAGAATAAAAAGAAAAACATGAAAAGGAAAGGACTACTTGCAGCTTAAATAACAAGAGCACTTTAATTCAAACAACTGCTCCTGACTTAACCGAGATGTACACACACATGTTCCCAAGGCTTTACTGTTCCAACACCACCAGTTTCTCACTCCCCGTGGACTGCAGCCAAGTCATCTGTATGGGACTGTAGCAACGTGCTGCAGGATCCTGGTCCGCCCATATAGTCTTGGATCAGTCTGTGTGAAAGGAGTAAAGGAGGAGGCAGGGAAGCATCCTTGAGATCACGTCAACACCACACAAAGGGTCCGGTGGGAGTGGCGCCTACGCAACTCAGCCTTCCTGTGACCTGCATACATCAGCTGCTGCCTGGTTCTGGCTGTCACCAACAGAGCTTTTCCACTCCCACCACCATGGCCTGGCCCTGCCCAGGTTATCCATGTCTCACGCCTTTGTCCCATATTTCTCACGCCTCTTTTTGTCTCATAATGGAAGATCCAAAGAAATTTTACTTTCCATGGAAGAAGCTTCATTCCCTTTTCCGTGGCAGTACAGCTGTATGTCACACACGCTCACAGGGAATAACAGAGATGAACAGCCTCTTCTTTGTCATACACATTCCTTCCTACTTGTTCACTTGTTTCACCCTTTTAGTTTTCACTTTTTTTTTTTAGCCATGGTCCACTGGAACACTTGGGTCCAAGAACAGATCCACAGAAACCGAACAGTGCTACCAAGAATCCACTTCTCCTTCAAATGCTTATTTCTCCTGAGCATCTCTTTTCTCTTGCACCCAAGCCCTCACAAACACATTCCTCACTTTCCCTTTTTTTCCCTCTACTTTTTTTCAACTACAGCTCTGCACAGCACAGATTCTTAAATCAGGGTGATTAATAGTTAGATGCTGCTGTAGGTTTTATTAATTTTCTCAACCATTGCGCAATTCCAAAGACTCTGTTACGTTGTCTTTTCTGTAAAGGTACAGAATACAGTTGTCCTGTGCAGACAGAAGCATGCCAGGCATTTATATGAGAGCATTAAGCATCTCTTGATCTGATAATGGGTACCCTGTGGTCTTTAAAGAGCTACAGTCCTTTCATTTAATTCAAATGGGAAAAACCTGTTGCTAAGCTGAAGTCATGCAGGGGTTTTATAAGTTGCTTTTAAAACCCATAATCAAGACTTGGTGGTTGCTGTGTTGTCCTTCACCTACATCTTTGCTCTTTTACAACCTAAGATGTCATATGTGGTCTAAATCTATTTTTGTGGGGTATAACTTTCATGTATTTGAAAGAAGCTTGTTGTCTCATTACACATGTACAACCTTGGATACACTTGAAACCTCAGCATATCTTCACATTGTAACTCCAGTGGCATCAAATTGCCATAGTCAATATCAAGTTCATAGTTTTCAATTTTCAAAGGAGCTGGGAAAGAAAACAGAAGATAAGATGTTGCCCCAGTAAATCCAGCATAGTGCCTGAAGATAAAAACATAGACATTCAGCTGTACACACACTTTTATCCTTCCTAACACAGCTTTTCAGATCTGGGGGAGTAAGATTAGCAAGCTTAAGAGAGAGAGCTTCCCTGATTGATTTTCTTCGACCATACCAAGGGATTAATTACTACTAGGTTGCTTTTCATTCAGAAAGGACTGGCACCAGCAGCGTATGTGGGTGGGAAATGAATGGGGCTGTTTGAGTGTCACGGGTGTGGGCATACTCATTAGTATACTTACACTTCCATTATAGAATGAATGTTTTCCTACAAATCAGTGTGTTAAGGTGTCTGCTTGCACTTTAACAGAGGTCTGTGTGGGTGGTTGTAGGATATCTGATTGATGTGGATGTATTGTCCACGCAAGATCTGGTGGGGTGCAGCACTAGCACCATTACTGTGTAACAGCCATATGGAGGTAACACATCTGTGCTGTTGCAGTGTGGGATGAGGCGCCACTGCTTCCATTAAGGAAAAAGTAGCTTTTCAGTCAGATATGCTGAGGATTTCCAGACAACAGCAGGTTTCTTTATTACCCAGGAGAGGTTTTTATACTGTAGGGAAACAAAAAACAACCACGACAATAAAAAAAAAGAGATTGCAACTGGGAGGCAGTGATGGGGAGATGAAGGCAAGAGGGAGCAGTTAACTCTTCTCCCCTCCCCCTTCCTGTGCTACATCAGCCCCTATTCTCCCAGCTTCAATGTTTGACGTCACACAAAATAAGGCCAATCAGAGCACTTGGACTTCCCCATTTTTTCCTCCCTAGCTCCTCCCCTTCTGGTCCTTTATATATCCCCCATCACTACGTTCAGCAGAGTGTACAATGTGCTGCCAGAGAGCCAACAGACAGTGTAGAGAGAAACAGCCAGAGTGGGAGGGAGAGAAGGGGAAAGTGTGAGTGGATTTCAGCGCTGACTTAGAAGCCTTCATCTGACACGCTCCAGCCATTCCAGCTCCAGTCATTTCTCTCCGGTCTCATATAGACCTCCTTCTCCTTTCTTTCTCTCTCCCTGCCTTTGTCTGTCTCTCTCTGTTTCTCCAGGCCAGAGCTGACTACAAGCGTGATCCAGGAGACCAACACTGCAGCCTGGATTCAGGAGGATCCATCAGCCCACACCATCAGGATGGGCTGTACAACAGGCCACCTGGCGTGCCAACCTCAGCCCCAGAACAACTCGGGGCAGGAGGGCCAGGCCCTGGAGGCTGGTGGACCCAAAGTACCCGAGGTGCTCTCCTCTCTGGAGCGTCTGTCCCAGGCCACTGGAGGCATGGAGAAGTCCTGGTACCGCTGCATCTTTCCCTTTGGAATCATCTCTTTGGTCATTGGTGTAGCAGGGACGGGAGTGACCTACACCTATAATGATCTGCCGCAGACTAAAGTGGTGTCGGTGGTGCTACTTGTCATGGGTCTTTTGCTGTTGCTGATGGCCACGGCCTGTTGGACTGTCCATAAGAAGAAGAGAAGGAAAAAGAAAGAGGGAGGTTCATTTACCTCTGAGCAGTGTCCCCTGTGAAGCACACAGGGAAAAAAAGTTACAGGAACTTGAAAGTAGAGACATACCCAGGGTCGGGAGCTCAAGGGCTCACCTCCTCCCTGTGCCAAATCCCCTCTATTCTTTATCAAAGTTTGGCTCAGCTCGTGAAGAGGGCTGAGAAATCATAGAGAGTGGAAGGACAGATAAACAGGATGTTGAGGATCTGTTTAGTCTGTAAGGTTTGGACCATTTTGGATTGGCAAGGAGGGATCACCAATGCCTCTTTTATCATCAGACAGCAGGTGTCCAGTGTCAAAACAACCTCAGAGGAGACACACACAAATATGCACTGCGCACTGCATGCATATTTACACGCACGGATACATGGCCCTCGCAGTCCTCACTCACATATGCACAAGCAGTCCCAGTGTGAGCTCGCGCAGACACCTAACACGCTATGCAGAGCTGCTGCCGGAGTCAATGCTGGCGTCACTAGGCACGTCAGTCACAGCATTCCTCCTGCCAGGACAGGTGACTCTCCAAGAGGCCAGAAGTGGGCCAAAGACGGCAACCTGATACCCAGCTGAAAGAGCAACGCACCAGCGTCAGCGGCCAGCGTCATTCACTCGTCCTGTGACACCGCAGCAATGTGTTGGGGGCTTTTTTTACGCAATGGGAGAGTGGAACTTGAGTCCAGCAGGATCTTACTGGCATCTGTGTGGACGATGAGCTGGAGAGGGCAGAGGACCTTCTGGAGAAGTGGAAGGTTTTTTTTGTCTGTGCTCAAAGAAAGATTCTGGTAAACTTTTGAAGAAAGCAATGATTTGCACACATGGCCATGTCCATGCCAAGAAAGAGAATTGTTTATTAAAGCAACACACTCTTCAGGGGCCTTTTGTAGCTTCCAAGAGAGGAGTGTGACACTAACTTTCTGCCTGACTTATTGCCCTCCTGTCAATGCGGGCATTTATGCCCAGCCTTGTGTCTACGTGGGGCACCCCAACTCCACAGTTGGGCAGGCCAGGATTATTGAAGGACACTGCCCGAGGGGACATGCCACTGCAGGGACACTTTGACTGATCCTGCTCCCCTGTGGCCCCTCCCACTTGGTGCCTTGAGCAAGCACTCATGGAAAAAGGCTCTGTCGCATTCAACCGTTTCCATCTGAACTCCTGACAGTTTCCCCCCTTGCTCTCTCGCGCTCTCTCTCTTTACCCCAACATCACTCTCCTCATCCATCCCATATTCCATTCTACATCCCCAGTTTTTGACTTAATGCACCTCATCTACCTATTGTGATATAGCCCAGGAGGAAGAGTCTACAGCCACAATTTCAATTAAATGTGAGACCAATAAGTCCACAAATATTTAATTTTCTCTCTGTTCCAAAGAAAGTGGATGAATTTTTACAAGTGGAAAGGACATTTACTGAGAGCAAGTGGAAAATCCCCCTGTCCGTCTGAAAATATGGTACAAGGCTGTACGCTTTTGAATACTGATTACTGTTTGTGCTCGAAGTGACGCTGGGGTTTCCCTTTCCTATGCTTTTTCTTTGAGAGAGAGCTGCTGAATGTAGCTGCACTCAGCTCCACAGCTGTGAATAGGTGCTTTCTGTGGGCGTGTGGTCTCAGAGGATGAGATACACAAAGGCATTTTATTCTTGTCTTAAACATTCTTTTTCTGTCACTGAATGTAACGTACAGTGGAAAAAAAACATGCAAGGGGAATGTATATAAACTGAAAGGAGTCTAGACTTTGGACTAGCATTTCTTTACCTTTAAGTACTATCACTGATCACTGTTTAATCAATTCTGGCTATACCAGACTAGTGACGCTTGTTGCAGAGTAAAATGTGTCAATGCATTCAGGGGTAGCAGTTACCACACAATGCCAAAGACTGTCCTGAAAGCCAGTTGCCAATTACAAGGTTGCGATTGCCTGCCTGCTTCAATAGACAGCCAATGGATTAGACCATTCTCCCACCCTTTAACAGCTCACTGTGTGCACTTAGGTGTTCTGCTGCATACTGATTGTCAGCTGGTTAGTTTAAAGGGGAAGGAGGAGTAAAATGAGGAGGTAATGGTGGAAGACAAAAGCAGAACCCAGAAATTCATCCTTTCACTGTTACGTGCAAGTATAAGGAGCCATCCTTGTGGTTAGATGCAGTCAGCCACCATGAACAGAGCAGTACAACTCGGCAATGGCAAAGTAGACATGAGAGAAAATGCTCATAAAGAGTATTTATGAGTATGTTTTTTTTTGGCTCAGTGCAGTGGTATCCTCTCAACGATGTGACAAGAGAGAAAGCCCTGGGATTACATTACATTAGATTATTGCGGTATCAACATAGCAGGCTGTCTCGTTTTTTAATCTGCCTGTCTCTGCTATCTTCAGACCTGTTGGGTTAGTGTTTGTGGTAGTCCAGCGAGTGTAGATGGGTAGAGGTGAAATTGAACACTGACACCATCATTAAGTGTGGGCTGCCTAGTCACATATGGTGTTTGTCTTTTTCCTCAGAGAAAGATGTTCGTCATCTGTGGCTGTGAGAAAGAAAGAGAAAGGAGTGATAGGGTGAGAAACAGAGCGAGCAAAAAACACACAATTACTCACACTCTTACTAACTCTTATACTCTACCCTGAATTTTGGCATGTTTATCAATGCAGTTTTCACATGTATAGTACACATTTTACTATGCAGCCTAGTACATTGTGGTTGCATATTGTACTTGCTAATTTTCAAACTGTATTGTTTCAGCGTGTTGTCACTAGAAAATGCTGGCAGGTGACCAGAATATGTTTGTTAGAGATGTGAAGTGATTTCCCTTCTGCCTTCTGAAACATAAAAGGGAAAATCTACCTCTCTGCTGCGGGGGAAAAATATCCCTCACCCAGGAGACAGCCTTGCTGTCTGCCAATGCTGTTCGTCACTTCAGTTAGTGACACAAATTATATTTGTTTGCGTGCTCTCTAATATTTGGTGCTGTATATACAACTATTTTATATTTGTACTGTATATTTCTACATATGTGTACATTAACTGCTGTATTAAATGTTACATGAACACCATGGTCTGTGATGTTTGTACCTTGAGGAAACGCTCCCAAAGAGATGGGGGAGTAAATGTTGACAGATGAAGACAATAGACTAACACTGTTTTGACTCTATTTTTGAATGGTGCGCAAATGCAACTGCACTTCCATTAATATTGAACATTAAAAAAACTTTGCCTGATGAGAGCACCTGAGCATCCGCTGTTCTTGAAATTTTCGATGCTGTATATATAGACACATTGCCATGTGCTGCCCTGCCAGCTTGGAAGTCAGATACCCAGTGACATGTGGGATGCTTTGGTTGTTCAGAAAACAACCAAAGCAGTGGCGCAGTGTCGAGCAGAACGAATGACACCCCCTACTGGCAAAGTTATAAAAGAGGCAAACTTCCCACAAAGACACTCTGCGTGTTTTTGACATGAAAATATTTCTGAGTTGGATGGGTAAAAGGGTAATAAAATACAATTAAATGAAACATTTTCAGGTAACTTTGCTGGGAATCGGCTATGGGTGTGGAGGGAAGGTCTGAGCAAAGGGTGGGGAGGCCAGCGCAGGGGCAAAGTGCAGATGGGGTGGAAGTGGTCAGTTGGATTGCTAGGGTCAGCAGAGATTACAGGAAACCAGATGGGAGCAACTCATCCGCCTCCCAATCTCCAGGACTTGGCTTCAGACCCAAGAGCTGTTTGGCTTTTTATCATACTTTGAATTATACAAAATTGACATCAGTTTAATTTGCACCAGGCAGCAAAGCATGATATTATGAAGTCTGGATTTGAGCCATACTGGGTTCTGATTACTCTATTTATCATCTAAATTCCTGATTAACAGCATCTGTGTATTTGATGAGTCATTGCCAGCAATTGGCTCCAAATCGTACCTTTGTAGTAGGATGGAATTACTTTTCGGTTCTTCCCTATTACAACTGCTGGAGACAGGTGTAGATGGAAATCACACACATGTCTGGCTTGGAAGTCAAATGAAATCACAAACAAAATTAAATTAAAATGAAGTCCAAATGTTGGTGTCGTAATAAAGATCAATTGTGATGAGAAGCTGTTGGATTTCTGGATGAGAAAGAATAGGAGACATTGCAAACTGCCAACAGACAAGAAAAATAATTGCAAAAAGTTTCCTGTACAGTATTCCCACATGAATCATCTCTTTAACTTCCTATCTTGTCTTCATTCGTCATCTGCTGTGCCACTCTGTCTCTTCCTATCTCAAATGGCAGTGTTTCAGTACTAAACCTTTTTTTTCCCTTAAAATGTTTGATTAATACCTTGCTACATCAGGGGCAGCTCTTATGAATAAACTGCTCAGGCTTGTCACATCTTCTTCTCGGATCAAACTCAGTGACTTCCTGTGGGAGGCAGCATCTTTATAATGACACATCCTTTCAGTGAAATTATGCTGATAAATATTGGATGGTTGGAGGGGAGAAATTACAGACTTGGACATTTTATGAACACAAGCAGTATGATTTTATTGAAGTAATTATTTTCAATTTAGGTTAAATGCACCGGGCTATTTCTTTTCCCTATAGACATTATTGGTCACTTTGTGTTTTACTGACAAAATGGTTGCGAAGGGTTGGAGTTTCTATGGAAACAGTGACTGCATCCAATTGAGGATGTCACAGCCTATGCCCTGTCTGAGGTCACTCGGCTATGAGATAATTTGATCATTAGATATAACACTTCCAGAGGGTCCCATGCTTCAACTGCCACAGGGGAAAATAGCAGATTTTTTTTTTCCTTTAATGTCCATCACATCCAAGAAGTCAATATGTCTCAGTCTCAGCCTTTTGATTAGTTTTTGATTACAAAATGTCTTTAGATTTATCCTTTAGAAAAAATATACTATTCTCCTTATAGCATTGAATGGTAAAGGTTTAGCTGACCTACACTGTGTAGGTGATAATGAGAGCTGGTAATCAATAGACATTTAGAAAGGAACAGATGATTACTTCTGGTAGTGTACTCTCTTCCATTATGACCCTCCACTAAAAGACCTGCAATTGAGTGGACACTATATACAGCCAAGAGATTTGTCTATTTATTCCCAAAGGGGATCCAACACAATGGTCTTAATCATCATGTCATTTCCTCAGAGGCAGCTGCGTCACAGGCCGGAACAAATCTGTTGCTTTACGCATTTACCACATTGATGAATTGATAAGCTTTCTATGCGTGTGTGTGTGTTGTGTGTTTGTGCATGAGAGAGAGAGAGAGAGGGAGAGAGAAATGGCCAAAAGGACACAGCACCCAATAGCCTATAGCGATTTCTTTTTTGTTCCTTTACACAGAACACATCAATAATATAAGCGAGTTTGCTTAAGCGGGTGGTCCATTCTTTGTACATAACCTTTGTGCATACTTAGGTTTATAGTGAGCTTCTTTTTATTTTCCTATAACCTTATGGGGCCCATTGCAATTTAACGTGGCACGCTCTGCAATGGTTAATGGGCCTTTGGGCCAAACTGTCTTTCCAACTATTTAATTTTTAATCATGCTTTGATACATTGGTACAATTAATCTACCGGTGAGTCTGTTTTTTTTGTTTGTTTTTTTTTGTTAAAGGGAAAAATGTGTCACAACATTGTTGTTCATTTTCAGCACCATAAGTGTTTTACTGCAACAGAGACACCCAGGACAACAAATTATATTCCTCTCAAGATGTAAAGGGACATGTTTGTTTGGTGGAAGAAAAGAAGAGAAGATTTTTTTTATTTCTTAAGTGAAAAGTCAAAATGACCATGCAAACTGAGCCATAAAATAAATAGTAATCTTCACTCTCACTAAAATTAAACACATGGGCCAAGTTCTCTGTAATATTATATTGACTCTGAGCGAATTCATGATATGAAAAAGCTTTTTTCAATTAATTACAGCTGCTTTTTTATTATAGGCCTAACTTAGACACACACAGACACACACACACACACACACACACACAGACACACAGACACACACACACACACACACACACACACACACACACACACACACACACACACACACAGACAGAATATGTTATGAGGCTTGGTGACCTCTAAGGTTCATTTCAAGTGAACTCTTTAGGCCTGAACGGATAAAAAATTGAATAATAGGCTACACACCATGAAAATAAAGACAAGATGCACCACTTTTAAATATTAATGTAGCAGAAGGACACAGTTTTCAAAACGGTTTCTCTGCTAGTTACCTGGCTGGCGGTGACCTGACTTGTTCCTGTCTCTTTAAACGAGGTACCTTTAAACTTTAGTTTCTGTTCAACTACATGTCCCACAATGCACAGTAATGGGTGGTTCCGTGGACGCACTTCATATTCAGGTCAACCAATCATACACATCCGCTGGCGAGCGCGTACTTCGAAATTGCGTCACGTTGTCCAATGAGCTTCTTACATTTTACAGTTTATAAAATTCGACCAACCAGCGCCGACAATGCTCACGCCGACCAATCAGAAGCCCGCTATGGGACAGATGGGCGGTAACACGCTCGACCAATCAGATTGAATATACAGAGTTTAAACGGTGAGCGCGGGCGGTCCTAGAGTAGCTGTGGGGCGGGTCGAGTGAGTAGAGAAGCGTGCTTGAATTTGAATTCAAGCTAGTAGTAAGAACTTGTTAAGATATCAGTAAACTACTACAGCACAACAGAGGCAAAGGGGCTATATTGTTACTCTGTCTATCTTAATACCTGGTGAAGTACTTAGCAAATAATAGTATCGCCGCGACGTTGAAAACCACTGCTCGGTGTTGTAACGTTAGCTAACGTTACAGGCATCGCTGCTTCAAGAGACTATCACTGTACTTGCAATGAAAGCGGGCGGTAAGTAACTTTAAAACTTACTTCTTTCTCTCTTTTTTTGATTACTAGAAATATGATCACGACTTAATGTAACGTGAGTGTTTGCAGATCTGTTATAAAGTTTTGCAATTTGACAAGAGTTAGCACCGGGTAAGTAGCTACTAACTTAGCCAGCAGAAACGTTAATCGGCGTAGCCATGGATTCATCCTCTTAACTCTAGTTTCAAATGGATGTCGGTGATATTTATATAAAACGTGTCTTACTTGGGCATTTTTGGCGTTTGTGGCGATTAAAGACTATAATGTATTTTTCAACTAATCGAAACTAGGTCCTTAACTTACTGTTAGAAGTATTTGAACCACGGGAGGGAAATTTGGGCGCTCACTTGGTTTGACTTCCCAGTCAGATATGTTCAACACCTCCCTCGGTAAGTTAGAAAGTTGTCAGTGCTCGAAAGAAACTATTATCAAAGGTTATTTAACACGTCTAGGGGAAATGAGCTCTCCAAGAAATCCAGCATTTTAGTATTCAAACAGAGTAGACCACCCGGAGACAGTTTAACTTAGGTTAAGTTAGTCGTTTTCGATGAGCAGCCATACTCTACACACCATGGTGTGCCTCACAACCAGCTAACAGACAGGATGCTGGCCTACTTTTAATTGAACTGCAAATACTGGCATTTTTGTGTGAATTAGTTTGCCAGGCCCGCACTAAGCTGTGAAATACTTTTGTGTTGTGTGTGTATATGTATGTACACACATGAACTCCGCTTGCCTATTTGCTGTTTGTTGGTCTGAATAAGAGAACCCCACTCAAAATGGATGGAAAGCTGCTTTTTGAAAATGTAAGTTATGAAACCTCAAACCATGATCCCATCTTCTTTTCAGTCGTCCACTGCCGTTGTTCAAAATGCTACTCGGTCCCAGCACGGAAGCGCGTCCGAAAGCGAACATCAGCCCTGACTTTGCTGTCTCTACCTGAAGAGGTGCTCCTCTGTGTGCTCCAGTGCCTCTCTGCAGAGGACCTGCTGTCTGTCAGAGCAGTGAGTGACCATTATACACACTAACACTCTTACTCAAACCTCTGGCATGATGTGTGTGCTATGTCATCCCAGATTTGTTTTGGTTTTGATTTGATTTGATTTTTATTTGTCTCAAACAAGCACATCAAAAGACAAACAATCTATGTAACAAGAAACAAAACAATGATGATACTGTGCAAGTTTGAGAAGGGGCTGAAGGAAGCAAAGCTTATCAAGTTCAGCCCCCCCTTACATTGTGATTCATGTCATACAGTACATCTGTAGTTCCATACAATTCAGAAGAGTAAAAACATATTGCTTTAATATGAAATAAGACCATGATTATAAATAAAGAGTAAAATTAGCTGTCAAGTTCTTTATAGCTGTCCAAGAGTGTATGTTTGTACTTACTTTTAAATTGTTTTAAGTTATTGCACATTTTTATATCCTCATCTAGTCTATTCCACATTTTAACACCACAAAAATAGATCGCTAAAACTTTTCAGGGTAGAATGGATGGTAGATTGTTTAAAGTTACAGTTCCCTCTTAAATTATATATGCTTTCTCTGACCATAAACATTTAACATTTAACATTTTGATCAGATGACCCTTCTGTTTTAGGACTCATTTTCTTAACATCTGTTTACAGGTTCACTCCCAGCTGCGGGACATTGTTGACAACCACTCCAGTGTATGGGCCAGGGTCAGTTTCAGGGATACGTGGCCATCTCCCAACACCTTATGGCTATTTGAGAGGTAAGGTCATTTCTGTCAAATTCAAAAAAGGATATTTAATGAAATTTAATGAAAATACATCTGATACAGGATATAAATCCTCTGCATCAGACTCAAAATAATGACAATATACCATTAGAAATTTCAATAACCCATACATACAGTAATATCACTTAAATACATAACGGAATAATCCAAAAATAATCTCCCACATTACCGCAAAGAAAAAAAACAAACAAATAAAAAAAACCAAGGATACTAATTCATAACCTTGCTTTATAATTATATTTAAAAAATCCTTATTTGACCAGAAATGATCAAGTCTGTTTTTAAAAGAGTTCACTGACGGAGCCCGCACTACATCCTCAGGAAGATCATTCCATACTTTTACAGCCCTAAGTGCAAATATTTTATGGACCAGTTTATACACCTCAATCATGTCATCCCTATGCCGCCTATAGACCAGAGTTGGCAGTTTTAAGTGCCTTAATCTTTCTTTGTATGTCATCCCATTCAGACCTGGGATTAATTTAGTTACTCCTCTCTGAACTGCTTACATTTTTTCAATATGTTTTTCTTTATAATATACGTATATATTTTTCCTCCACTTAATCTAATCTGTTTCTCTCTCCCTCCCCTCTCAGGGCTGCTGACAAAGGGAATTTTGAAGCTGCTGTGAAGCTAGGGATTGCTTATTTGTACAATGAAGGACGTAAGTTTAACACCCTACTACTTACTTATTCGCTATTTACCTCCTTTACTTATGTGAGTTGATTTCCTTTAAGTACATGTGACATCTCTTTTTTTTTTTAACGCTCCAGGCTAAATAGAAAATGGCATTTCTGATGAATGAAGTGATTAAAGCTTTTCATTTTTACTTTATCTCCATCAGCGTTGCTGAGTGATGAGGGACGAGCGGATGTATGTGGTCGCAAGGCTTCCCACTTCTTCAGCCTGGCAGAGGGCCTTCGCTCTCCTGGAGCAGATCCCTTCATCTGGGTGTTTATCCGTCCGCCATGGTCACCCACGGGCAGCTGCTGCAAGGCAGTGGTGTTTGACCGTCTCAAGGCCGAGTGCGACAGCAATGTGGTATGTTTTGCTTCTGATTTGGAGGAGAGGTAGCCATAATTTTGAAAATTCAATAGATGTAAATGCTTTAGGAAAATTGGATTTCCTACTTTTCTCTTATCATTGAATATTTCAATCATTCATCAGTGTATTTTTCTCTTGTCGCTACAGGAGAAAAAGGGGCCCCTGTTGCACTGTTTGGCCAGAGTTTTGCATCTCTTTGAAGTGAGTATGAAAAGGAGACTTCTGGGTGTGGTTAGCTCAGTTTCAATTAGCCTCCAATCAAGTGTAGATCTCCGTACAGAGGGTTGTGTGATTAGTCATCATGAGTTGCATTGATTTGATTTTTTTTCTCTCTTCTGTCTTCATATAACAGTTTATCACTTGCTTTACCTTACCTGTTGAATCTTGTCACTTGCTGCTCTGCCCTTCTTCATGATTTAACAGTATGACACATTATTTCACACTGCTTAAAGGGAACTCAGATTTGTTTTCCAGAATCTTGACACACCTTTTGTGTGTTTTGTGGGGAAACATGAGAGAATGAGACAATGACAGCTTTCCTCCTGTGCAGGGACAAATGATTTTGTCAGTGTGTTATGTAAGGTCGGTCGTTCTCATCTGTAATCCTGTACCTTCTTCCAGGGAGATGAAAGACGCTCAGATGCCATGTCTATGTTGGAGGAGTCTTCGCAGGCTGGCTGTCTACAGAGCTCCTACCTGCTGTGGGAACACAACCGTAAAACAGCTGTGAGTCTAAATTTCCCATTTTTGCATCTTTCTCAAAGATGCTCCTAGAAACATTGACAATAATGATGAGGGCCACTATCTTCATTTAAAACTTCAACACATACATGTTTCTCTATGGTGTTTAAAACTAAAATTGATCGATGAAAGGCTTTTATGAGAATGTCAATATCTTTTGGTGTAATTTAATTTCAGATTGCTGATCCAGGAAGGTACCTCCAGTGTGTCCGAACCCTCAGGGACTATGCTGGCAAAGGATGCTGGGAGGCACAGGTGCGTGACCAAAGCCAGATTATCATCTTGGACCTAGGGCTGCACGATTATGGCCAAAATGATAATCACGATTATTTTTGTCGATATTGAAATCACGATTATTAATCACGATTATACATTATGTTAGATAAAACATGTTTTTATTGCACTTTCTATTTGAAACAAACAATAGGCTATGTGAACAAGGCTTTCAGTTCAAAATAAAACGTAAAATAAAAATAAATAATAGCCTAAAATAAAATTTACCCAAGACAAAGGGCTAGCGAAAAATAAATGCCATTGCAGAGTGCAGAGGTGTCATTCTGTACAATGGCGTAGAGATACTTGTGTAAAAAACAAAAAATAAAAAATAAATCTGGTAGAAGTAGCTGCTGATTCAACTCCTTTACTCAAATAAAAGTAAGAAAGTACAGGCTCTGAAATGTAATTTCAAAGTAGGCTATAGGTAAAAATTAATTTTTGCCATCAATGATACACAGAGATGTGTGGGATGTGAGTCTGTCTAGCATGGACCAAAGCACAGCACGGGTGGTTCAGCAGCAATTTGGAACGAATTAAAAACATTTCATGAACAGACCAAGTGTTTTCACACAGGCAGCGTCCAGCAGGTCGGCCTAGCTCAACTGTGCTGCCACCAAAACGGCCATAGATCGCCGTTACCGGCCGTTATGATCACGGTCGGAACGTTTTATTTACACAACGTATGTAATTAACACCAAAACGGCCGCGTGGGGTGACGGGGTCTCGGTCCAGCTTCGAGACCACCCCGCAGCCCGACCTCGATCCGATCCAGAGCGAGACGGCGACAGTAGACAGCCTTTGGAGGTGCTGACTGACCAGACACAGACACACGTCATGTCTACTGTCACCGTCTGCTGCCGACATCGTCTCACTCTCACTTCAGAGTGAGATCCATACAGTCTGAGTGAGACGTAACACCGGGCGCAGAAGGTGACACAGTACAGCAGCATTTGAAGCTGCCGACTGACCGGGGACACACACTCTGGACTGTAAACAACATGTAAAGGGAGGATGTGCTCGCTTGTTAGTTAGGCAGCTTCATGGAGCCCTGACCTCTCGTTCGCCCCCTGGTGGTTGGCGGACTATTGGTTGAGAAAGCGCTTGATTTGATATGCAGCACAGCCCGTTTTTTTACATGTTAATAATCGTGACGATCATCTTAATTTAATCGTGGCAGCCAAAATCGTGATCGTGATTAAAATTCGATTAATTGTGCAGCCCTACTTGGACCAGTGCATTAATGCAGGAGTTAATTTTAATGTCTTGTGCACATTCAGTCTCAAGATGGCCCTCGATCAGTCTGCAGCTTTTATTCTCCCTTGGTTTTTCAAAGAAATAATTGTAATCTCACAAAAGACGAACTGTTTGTCTTTTGACAGCCTTTCATGCTCCTCCTCCATTTGTACACAGTTGCCAAGTGTTATGAGGCAGTGTCAAGAGGTCTTGACAGTTGTTGACATCCCTTATTTTTCCCCTCTCATCATCTTTTAAAGCCAAAACTGCGCCACAGAATCACAAAAAATATGACTCATCCGAATCACAAGATCTGTAATTACAGCAGCAACTAATGCAATACGCGACTGCTGTTTGTTTTACCGAGTGAATCAGTTCAACAAGTTGTCAAGTCATTTTGAGCTTCCCTTTTTCAAAGTTTGTCTTTTTCTTTCCCCAGCTCGCTCTGGCCAAAGTGTGCAGCAACAGCAATCCACTGGGTTTGGAGGCAAAGGCCTGCTCTGACTTAGTGGCCCAACTCTTCAGTCCCTCCAACGTGGCGTCGCAGCACTGCTCTCAGGCCCTGCTCAGACGAGGCATCAAGGACACCATGAGGTAGACAGGAACAGAAACTCCACCGTTATCAGTCTGTTGCTGAATAATATCTTTGTAGACAATTGAATGTTCCTATTAGAGTCATCGTGATGATGACTCACTGTTTTGATTATCTTGGCTCTCTTTAATGATATTACTAAAGAGAAGATGAAACACAACAGAGCTCAAGTGTACCAGTCAAAGGTTTGTCAGAGAATGAAATAAAAGCTTTTCTCTGTTAAAGAAGGAACATACCACATGGCCTTCAGGCAGATTTCAATTCATGATTTTGCCACCATGAATGACTTTTAAGATCAGATACTGTCTTGCTTGTTCAAGGCAGTTGCTGTTAACTTTTACCCTAGATAAACTCAGTCATGAGTGCTTAGACAATTTTGGTTCGTAATTCAATGCAATTAACCACATCCAGATAACTTGAAAATATTTTTCAGTGTTTTTAGTCTACAGTCTTTACAGATGTCCATTTTAATACTTAATTACTCCAATTTCAACTTGTCTCCCTCTCTTTCTGCCCCTGTAGGTACATCCTTGTGGATTGGCTTGTGGAGGTGACCACCATGAAGGACTTCTCTAGCTTGACGCTGCATGTGACAGTGGGGTGCGTGGACCGCTACCTGGCTCTTCGCTCCGTCCCTAAGGCTCGCCTTCAGCTATTGGGTATTGCCTGCATGGTAGTTTGCACACGGTGAGGATTTTGCATTCTCTGAAACGTTCAGGTTGTAATATGCTCTGAATACTGATTTAGGGATTATTCACCAATTTTGAAGCTGGGGGATTTTCAGGGCTTTTAGGATGGACACCAGATTAAAATGAAACAAAAATGATGCCAATTAAAATGCTTCCCCCTTTTCTTTTCTTTTTTTACTTTAATCACAATGTTTGGTTCTGTTCTTTTCAGATATATCAGTAAAGAAATCCTAACCATCCGTGAAGCCGTTTGGCTCACTGACAACACCTACAAATATGAGGACCTGGTCCGAATGATGGGGGAGGTCGTCTCTGTGCTGGAGGGAAAGATCAGGGTGAGTTGAAGAAATTCTCCTCTGGCAACACATGCTGACGCCAAATCGTCTTTGGGGGAATCCAAGCACTTGAATTTGAACATTACCCTTCCCTTTCAGAGACCCACACTGCTGGACTATGGGGAAGTGCTGCTGTCTCTGCTTCCTTTGGAGAGGCGGACCACTCACCTGTTTAGCTACATCTGTGAGCTGTCGCTGCTCTACTCTGCTCTCACCACACCACCACCCGCCAAACTGGCCTGTGCTGCTCTTCTGCTCACACGAGCACTACATCACTATGGTAATAACACATCTTGGACATGTCAGTTTGAAAAGATGCCTCATGTCTCTTCCTTGTAACACTGACATCATGCAAATGCTTTCAAACGGATCAAGATTCAATTTTCCATTGAATGTAAAATTAATGTTCACTTTGACTCATGTCTGTGGTCTCTCTTTCTCTCTGCAGCTCCTCTCTGGCCCAGTCAGTTAGCTGACTACACAGGCTTTTCCAAGCAAGACCTTGTCTCCCTTGCTGTGCTGCTTCATGTCAAGTGGTAAGTTTCTCACAGTGTGTTTTTACTGTATTGGAAGCCAAGCAATTTATTTTTCTCATCCTCATCAGCCAGTCCTTCTGGTCAAGGTTGTGGCTATACATGGGAGGAGCATACGTACATGCCTTTTCTTTTTCATTGATTCACTTCAATTAAACTAATCAGTAATGAGGACACTGGTTGTCAAAAAAGTAATAAAAAATACTATGACCTATTGACCTGTGTTTCTTTGGTATAGGTTTTGAGATTGTATAATCTGTACTGAAAATGAGAGGATTGTTGAAGATCAAAAGCTGATTTAAAATATCCATACAATTCACACTAAAACTAGCAGCCATTCCTGCCTTTTTATTTATTTGTAGACATGGTCCCTTCCCCCCCTTTTTTTTCAACTCACAACTCATCAGAGGCTACATATTTTATATATATATTTCCACTAAGGAAACAACATAAATACAGTCAGAAACATACTCGGTAGTTTACAAAAAATACTGATTATTGGTTTCATTTATTCAAACAGTTCATATGTATGACAAAGAAAAACTAAAGAAATGCCACTGAAAACATTGGACTTGATTTATTTGAAACTCTACCTTTGCTGTCACACGACTTCAATCTGCTTTCCTCCATGAAAAGAGATGTGAAGACCTGACTGATGTGTCCGGCTGTTTTCAGTATGCTCATATATTAGATTGTATATGTCTGATGATGACTAAGAAAATGGAGAGCCATTAAGGTTTCAAAGCAAACATGAAGTGCAGAGAGCTGCAGTCTTATGAAGGACAGTAGGAGGCATGTGTGTAACCATCAGTGAGTCACCACCTGAGTCACAATCGTGCCTCAGGTTAGGTCACCTTGATAGGTGAGCGTCGTATCGACAAACTGTAATTCACAAATGGGCAAGTAACAAGATTTGTCCTCAAGAGTTGATTATAGAGATAAACCGAGCAAAGTGGATCAAACTCGGTCGTTTTCTTTTCCTTCCAACCATCTCATTCCCACTTCCTTCTCTGTTTCTCTCCTCAGTTTCAGTCAAGATGTCCCCAAAGATTACAGGCATGTGTCTCTGACTGGAGTTAAGCAACGGTTTGAAGACGACTCCTACCGGAACATCAGCAAAGAAATGGTACTTTTTTCTTTCTTTTCTTTGGGAGGGGCTTCTCTAGAAATGGATTTTAATTGTTTGCATCATGTTAATCTAACTGGTCTCCAATTTTTTTTTTATGGCTTCAACAAGGTGATGGATTTTAAAGAACTGTGTCAGATCTTGGAGATTCCTGAGGTTGAGCCTCAGATGGAGCCACCCAGCCCCACTGGTCAACCTGCAGACATTCACACCTTCCTCGCCTCTCCATCCAGCACCAACAAGAGGTACGCCAGTTACTATACCCTAACATAGCATTTATTTATTATAGTGATGTGCAATATTGAGTGTGATTGTATAAATATACTGTAGTTGCACTTGATAAATCCAAGTATAGCTACCATAAACAACATGATATCTTTTAATGCAATTAAACATTTCATTCATTATATTGATATACTCCACACCTGGCTATGCAGCACATGCTGGACATAATAAATAGAATCTTTGTATTTCAGACATGATTTAAAGCAGAAGTAAGCGATCCGGTCGTTTTGGCTAATGCTGCGTTCCAGGCAGGCTTTTGAAACCGTAAATTACAGCTTCAAGTCACGACTTACGACTTTGTAGGGTTCCAGGCAACCCACTCGTGTTTTTCCGACCTGTTTTACCTGTGAAAGTCACTATAACGGCCACTCGTCACTTCCGACCCGTGAACTCGTACCAGATCGAACTGGTACGACTTCACAGGTCGGGAAAACACGAGTTACGGGCTGCCTTGAACGCACCATAACGTCTTGTCAGCCGCCGGAGTTAGCAGCCCCCGCCCTCGTCATGGATCTATTGGTCCTCGTCCCTACGTCACCACATTCAGGCGCATCCCTTGGCTGCACACACAGCCCTTCATGCCGTTCTCTCTCCTCATTGGATAAAACTTGTAGGATACGAGAAAAGTTTTCTCCTCGGCTCAGAGCAGAGCAGAGTGACTGACAGACCCGTGTTTCGGTCCAAACACTCTATGTAAGTGATTGCTGTCGGAAGATATAACTATTTAAGACTTATATTAACACAAAAATATCGCTTACTTCTGCTTTAAGACTTGCAAAGATTTTAGTTATAAGATACAACTCATTAGCAAAGTGACCCCTGCCCCAGCTTTTACTCTTGTACTTTTAGCAGTTCTTTGTCCTTGCTGTGGCAAAAATGTGTGTCCAGAGGGGGTTTGTTTGTGCCATCTGTGAGATGCTCCAGTGACTGTGTAACTGACTGCTTGTCAAATCTCTCCCAAGGAGACGCGATGACAGTATGCAGACCCACAGAGCCAGCTTTGTGGCCACGCCCACCGCAGAGCTGTCCAATCAGGAGGAGACGCTGGTGGGCGACATGCTGGACTGGAGCTTGGACACTTCCTGTTCCGGTTACGAGGGGGACCAGGAGGAAGAGAGCGAGGGGGAGAAAGATGGTGACTGTAAGTGTTAACAGAAGAGATAGGAAAAGTGGCTGACCACATTTATTCCAGTATGACTTGAAAGCATATAAATGACCTAATCATACCTGGAGGAGGATAATGCATGAGTCAGTCCTATGGTAGACCATTATGTGACTAAGAATGACTCTGCAGTTTTAATGTTCATCACAGTACCTAAATATAAGCCTTACTGTTATGCCGGCAAATGTAGATGGACAACGATAGCTGTACGGACTGTGTTGCTGACTGTAGTTTATATAAGATAAGATAAGATAAGAATGACTCATTGTTATAACTGACTTCTCTTGTCTTCCTATAGCATCCATGATATCTGTCGAACTGCAGCCGCTAACTGATGAAGACAGAAGACTAGAGCACTGCAGGGCCCTGTCCAGTGATGAAGACAGCTTCTGTGAAGCGGAAAAGGAGGAGAACAAGGATTACCAGGGAAAGGAGCCGCTTTCCGTCTCTACAGACCTCCACAGTTCAGGATACTCCTCTGTCCTCTGCGTTAGCCCTTCATCCACGTGCTCCTCGTCATCCCTCTTGCCTTGCACGTTCACCACTTCCTTGGGCGCAGCCTCTGCTAATGCCCAGCCAGGCTTCCGCCTCTTGGTGCCCATGCAGAGGCCCCGGGGGACCTCCAGCAAACAAGTGAAGAGGAAGAACTCAGCAGCACATAGTGGAGGTGAGGTGGAGATGGAGGAAGAGGAGAACGGGGAAGAGGACAAGTATTCTACTAGTGTGGGGTTTCTGAGCCTATAGACAGTGGTTATTGTAATGGCCCCACGCTGTTCACAGGCCACCAGTTCAGTCTTGAACCTCCAGCACTTTCCTTCAATTCTCAATGCTGTTCCTCACCCCTGTCAGTCTGCACTGGTCCGTCATTTGACAGAAGATCAAGAAGCTTTGAGGTTTCAGACAAGTAAGGGAAAATAAATATATAAATATGACTTACCTAGAAACTTGCCTTTCTATCACATTGCATTTCATCTACATGTTTACAGGTAAAATACCTCCCATGAACCTAGACTCACAGTCAGCTCTCAAACCACTGGAACATAACTCGACTTTCCTCAGGACCCTGGTACAATCGCTGCCGTTTCTGTTGTTTTACAGGCTTCTCTCAGATCATGTTGAGTAGTTGTGAAGAACCTCATGGACTTGTTTGGGGGAGGCGGGGTGAAACTTCATTGTTATGACCATATTTTGAAAACACAGCTACCATGTTATTTTGATTGTTTTGGTTATCATACTCTCTGATATGCACTGTCTATACAAGAATCTCTATTGTATTTGATGAATGTCATCAATAAGTGACTACTCTGTCATAGTCATCATTGATGAGAACGTGTATCTGGAGCCTAAAAATATGATTGTATTCATTCATGTTCAGTTTTGTCCTATGTTCTACATGTTTGCCAAAGGTACTGTGGTGTCATTTGTGTTTTCAGGACCATCTACTCCGAAAGAAACAGAGCTGTGAAATGAGTCTTTTAGTTGTCTGCATCTTCAATGTTTAAACCTGGAGCACACTAATCCCATCAGGAGCACCAGTCCAATATTAAGATGTTACCTGTTGAGATATTAACACATGTGCTTTTTATGGGACGAGCCAAGAACCACTAGCTGGTTGACTGTTGTACACACTTGATATCACCCAAGTGTTTGGTGCTCCACTCTTTAATTTATCAACTCTGAAGCAATGATGCAACAGAAAATGTGTACTTTACCCAGTTTTCTTCCCATCTGAATTAGGTCTAGCACTTTTATTATCACCGGAGGAGCACAATTCAATGAAATGTGACCATTTTATGCTTGAACAATCAATACTAAGGTATTCTTGAATGGATTTGTTTTGCCTCTGTGGAGAGAAGTGGAAGCTCAGACACTAAAAGAAAATGATTACTTGATGGGATTTTTTAAAAAGTACTTTAATATGCCTCCTTCATGACATGGAGTATACAATCTCAAAATGATTGTGACTGACTGATAAATGCATTTTTAACTGTTACTCCAGACTGGTTATCGCCTGTGTTTTATAAATGTACATAGTATTATATGTATAGATGGGGGAAAAAAAAAAAAAGAACATGCCACTACTACTTGAAATTGTATTTGCTTCATTCCAAAAAGGCAGTGTTTGTTGTGAAATGTCTGTTTTTCTACAGTACAGTGTTTCCTCGTTAGACCTGTTATGTGAATATGTCATTTTTGTATTGAGTTCAAGTAAAACAAGCCATCATGCATTTTTTGTCTGTGTCATTCTTCACGTGGGTAAAGTTAAAGTTACAATATTTTTCGCCCAAACTGATCCATGTTCAGTTTCAACAAGACTTGGTTTGGTTATAAGGATCTCATGAAGTTTTTGCAGTGTGCCACATTATCCTTTTCTCACCAAGCTGTTTTTCTTGGACCATGAGAATCTCAAGTGGAAAAAGTAAAGCTGCACTAAAGACTCTAGGGAGAAATCAAGTAAAATTTCTTAGAAAGTGTAGTTCAAAGTACCTTGTAGAAAAAGTAATAGCATGTGTATTACGTTGCAGCAGTGACTGTGTACCAAGAAAACTTTATACATTTTTTTTTCCTGTGGTAAAAGAAGAAAGATCAAACCTCACTCAGGCAAGACCTCCATTTGAACAATTCTAGCTAGCAAGCAAACTTTTTTGCTTTATGTAATCAAACTTGATGTTAGCTGGTAAAGTAATAGCAACACGTTTTCAGACAATCTAACACTACATTAATGTTAACTGAATTAAATCCTCTGTTTACACTGAGGTCAACTTATTTTAACTTATCAAACTAGCTAGTTTAAGAGCTGTGTGTTTTCAGGTTCATCATCTCTGGAGTGGACAGTGTGTTTTCTTTGTAGCTGTGAAGGAAAAAGAGGCTTTTTTTGTTGTTGTTGGAGCTGCTCGGTCTTCCTGAGGTTTAGGATGTGGTTTATCCATGACGTTATACTGTTAATAAAGTGGTTTTAGCATTAAGTAACACTGGCTTTTGCTGCCTTGCTTAATGGCATGCATTCACAGCGATCAGGATGAAACTAAGATTGAGCTAAGGCCCACATTCCTCTCTTGTTACAAGACACTTTTTTTTCCTGGACCACAAGAATCTCGAACAACAATACAAGGAGAGAATATTTCATGGACAATAATAGCTACGTAGCTGCACTATACTGAACTTCCTCTTGGTGATTGAAAGCTGCGCTCAAGGAGGGCATCAAAGACCAGGTGGCACCATTTAGCAAAGCTGTAGCCAGGATTTCAGACAGAGTTTCTTTTCTTCTTGTTCTTCTTTTTTTTTTGCAAGTTATCTTTAAATGGAGCAATTATCTCAATAAATTCCTCTGTAATTTTACAGCTGCTCATGAACTCAACACAGTTGACAAATATTTAACCAGCTGCCCTGGATTCTTATCTGTTTTCCCTATAAATACTGAAATAAATGGACTAATTGTCATTTTAAAGCCCCCTCTCTGCCTTCTGGAGAGGGCTTTAAACATTTAATCCGTGTATAAAAAAAAAAAGAAAAAGAAAAAAAGTAGATATTTTCTGCAATAGCAAATGTCTGTACTGAACCCTGGCTGACGAACTACTGTATCTAAAAAAACAAAACAAAAACAGCTTTAAATGTAAATTGCATTTATTAGGAGGATCCAGCCATTTTAGCCTGACCAAACTCAAAATCAGGATATGCCCTCAAAAAAAAAAAAAAAAACCTTAAGCCTGGTTATGTTGGAGGTTTCTATCCATGATAATGTAGGGTCTTGATCATAGGACCCTCTTTTTTTTGGAGATATTCTGACTTGGTGCTGTTGAAATAAGACTGAAATAAATGTAAAGTCACAGTGTTTATTTAATGACAAGTTTAACCAGCTTCTCTTGACCTAAAGACACACTCCTTTTTTTGTGTTCAAGCTTAACCAATTCCTCCAATATAGAAAAAAAAGTAAGAAAAAGGACCACAATTTTTTTTTTCTACCAGTGTAAATTCAGCCACAGGCACCACAACATATACAGTTTTTTTTTTGTTTTTAAAAATATATATATTTATTAGAAATACAAATCTTACAACCAGCAAATTTCAATATAAAATACATTTTGAAACTGAGCTTAACATGTCAGCATTTCAATAAAGGTTTAACAGTAACAGATGGAACAGGAAAGCCATGAAATAAAAAAAAATAAAAAAATAAAAAATAAAAAAATATATAAAAATTATAATTTGAGGTAAAAATTCAAATAAATAGATATTTGATACAAAGAACATAAATGAAAATTTACAAATATAGAAAATTAGGATCATATACAACATACCTCACATTAGTTTTCTGGGGTCTGATGAAGGGAGAGAGCAAATAAATGTTGATATAAACGTTGTGCATTCTTGGACTTAATGTTTTTGAGTGAGTCACAGAAAATAGAGAGTTCTTTTAAGAAAATATAAAACAATGGGGTTACATTTAGAAATTTACATTTATGAATAAAATATTTTGCCAATATTATGAGGTTATTTAAGAGAAATTCCAGCTTCGAGTCTTTCAAAAAAAAAACAAACACCAAACCTTATGTTACTGTACGTTAATTTTGACAAAGACAGGTTGTTATTCAGAAAACAATGACAAAATGCATCCCAGAATAACATAGAAACATTAGGCTACAAGAGAAGAATAGATGTTCTTGTGTTTCAATTTCATTTTTACAAAATGTACATTCATTTAATTCAATATAAGGCACAACATATATACAGTAAATATCGCTATTTCCGTACAGCTGTGGCCGTAAAGCCCAGGTGTTGGGGGGTCACGTGACACATCCACAGCGAAGTCACGTGACGCGTTTTGTTGACGGTAGCCTACTTGTCGCTACATTTTGCGATGAATACAACACGGGCTAATCCCGCAGCAGCAGCAGTGGCAGGTGCAATGTCATCTCGCTAGCAGGGCATCAAACTGGGACCTGGAGGGGGAAAAGCTGCACCGGATAACACACAGTCCTCGGCTCGACTGATGTCCAACCGAGCCTCGGTGCTGTCGGTGAAAGAAAGAAGCCCCGCTGTGATGGTTTTCTCATCGGTTTAGGACAGAAAGGGAGGAACTGTTTTCACCTCGACAGACAGGAAAAAGGGGGACCGACCCGACCGGGGAGCTTTGTGAAGTTCATGCGCCGAAACCAGCTTTTTTTTAAGGTAATACATTTGAAACATTGACGTGACAGAAGATGGACATTATATTCCTGCAAAAAAAACAAATAAAAAACACACACACACACACACATAACAATTTCCATGATTAACATTCACCAGAATCTATGGGATTGACGAGCAGGGCGCTTGTCCAATCAGGAGGGCCAGAATCCTGCGTTAGGCCAATCAGAGACGAGAGACGAGACGAGAGTTCCAGTTAATAAGGAAAAACATTCACGTCCGTGTCCTATATCCTATGCTTATTATTCACAAATAATACGGTGGCTTGTCTTTAAATGTGTATAAACCAGTGGTCTTCTGAATTGAATTAGACTGAATTAATGACCCGTGATGTATCGTGAACAGGATGTAGCCACTTAAAGATGAATGGCGTTAGTGTGAAATTGAGACTTTCTCAACATAACCTGTTTTGTTGCATTCATGAAACTGCGGTGAGACAGATAGATAGACCACTGAGGCCATGATGAGACTCTGATGAGGTAAATCCGGTGGTTGCTGTATCTTTAACAGTTTATTATGTGACTATCAATATTAGCAAACGGCTCAATCATTTTGTTAGCGGTGTTTACTGGCTGTTTGATCAGCTACAAAGAGCCCTATGTTTCACTTAAAAGATAACCTCCCTTTGCTTGTTCAACTGGTTCAGCATGAGGATGTTAGCAGCCTTTTGTTTTGCTTCTTTCTTTCTATCTCTGGCTCATTTGCCTTTGTTTTTCTTTTTTTTTCTTAGCTGAGCTCATTTCCAGGTTGATAACACCCCTTTGTTTTATAGTAGACCTTCCCCCTCTATCTCTGTTTTTGAATACTGGAAATTTTATTCTAATTGCGGTGTTGCTGATTCCTTAATATCACTTCTCTTTTTTTTCTCCTCTTTTGTTTTCTCAAGTGTTTTTATTCTGCTAAATGGAAACTGAGATCAGAAAGTTTGCCAGCCTCTGCAGCTGATCAGAGAACTCAAGATCACATTCAAGCAAAACCTCATAAACTTCACAAAGGATCAGGGGGTTTTATCTGAAACTGAAAATGTCACTCTGTCTGTTTCTGTCTCCAACCTCTGTAGGAGGCCGACTGGACTGACCCCTGTGTAGCTACTGATCAAAATGGCTATCGTGAGACAATTTGGACTACTGGTGTGGAAAAACTATCTTCAGCAGGTAAGTTTGAAGGAGGTGAAGGTGACATTGTTTGCAACTGCGAGTTATCAGGCTGTGTTTGCAGAGCAGAAGCAGTTATGACAGTGTTTATTAAGTTACGGGCTCAAGTGACGTCATATATACAGTAAACCGACTTAACACTTTGTCTGCTATAACTTTCGGATGTTATCCAGTTACTTGGAGACTTTGTGCCTGGGCTGCATTGCTGTATCACAGACCTCTTACTAGGTCAATACATTGGTTTTGCTCTCACATGCTTTCCCCAGCCTTATATGGCTGTCTCTTGTGAAAATTATAACTTAAGTTAGCGCGTTGCTCTAAATACAAAATTGTTGCGACACATATCATGAGACTTCACCATGAGACTTTTTTTTTTTTACTGTTGTGCAACTGTAGATTCACGTGTCATTATTTGTGTGTTTACCTTCTCATTTGTTGGATAACATGTTAGGCAGGTTGCATGCACCAGATCACATCTCAAAACTCCAAGTGAGGCAGCGTGTCCTACAGGAACAGATTACTGAACAAATACAGTATGTAGTTCATGGAACATATCATCAGACTCTGAGACTATGTGCTCAGTTTACAGAAGATAGGAAAAAAATGTTACAATAAACAGTGTCTGATTTCCACCAGCGTAGCATATCGGTACATTTCTGGGTGTGTGTATTGCTCTGAATGGCTGCCTGCATAGCATTAATATCAGTTAATGGTTTCACAACGCTGCAGCTATTCTGAAATGGAATTGGCTATCTGCAGCACAGCATGCTGGTGTGATGCCGTTGCTCCATCTCTCTTTGTCCACCCACACGGCTATTCCAGTTGTGGTTATCTAGAGACTACAGAGACTCCATTAGGTCCAGACAGTGGGGAAAAAACATACAGTAGGCTACATCTTGGTGTTGCTTGGTAGCAGAATACAAACACAGAATACATAATCACATAATCTGTTTAAAATATGTAACGTATTATCACATTTTACCCACGCAAGGAAATTATAAACAATCTAATTTAGGCCTGTAAAAAGCATTTTTATTTTCCATGTGACCATTAGGCTTGTTCTCTGTTCTATAACGACATTTAGCCTAACTTGATCATGAAAATGTGAATGCGTGCATTAAGGAAATAACTATATTGTATATTACCCACCCACTAAATAAGAGCCTTTTACAGGAATTCATAAAATAGCTACTTTAAACCATGTTTCCTCCGTTAACGCAGCAAAGTCCAAGATGAGGTTAATGATCTCTAGGCTGTTTTTACTAAATCACATACCATCTGGCAGTACTTGAGACAATAACCCCAGTGTTATTTTGTTTCCTCTTCAAGTTTTATTTTTAGTTTGCCAGTGCAACATTACCTGTATGTCAGAGTCCACATGGACCCTGGCCTACTGGCATCAGTGGCACTGTGCATGACTCACACACACATTATTTATTGTGGCTTTCTTATAGTGGTATTTTGGCGCTATATATACATCAATTACTGTAAACCAAAAACATGTGGTGTTTGGGGATTTAAAAAACAGAAGATATCATCTAAGCTCAACGATCATTCAGTGTATTTTCCATATTTTCATTTTAAAAAATCATATAATGTCTCAGGAGGTGTCAAGTAAATGAGACGGTAGCAAGAGTTTTATGCTTCAGCACTGGGTTTCAGAACAATATGGCATTTGACTCATACTGCTGAGTGGTGGACTATACATTCAGACTATGGAAAAATAAGCAAAAATAAGCACCTAACTAAAAGGTAAACTAGACCGACAACACATTTATTACCAATTTCCCAGGTTTTGACCTGGGTTGCTAACCCTCATCCTTACCCTGCTCTTGGGTTTGATTTATTAATGCAAGTGATAACTGATTTAGGTCTGAACGTGGGAAGTCTCCCTCTGAGATTGACTGTGTAATGTCCTGAAACTGTCTGAGTTACTTTGTACTCCCATCATTCAACAGGAAGAGGCTGTCATATAAATTATTCTTTATTTAAACTGTCTGTGAAATTGCCTGGGTTCAATTCTAAAGAGTGTGAAAAGAATATATTGGTGCCCAGTCTCCACCTTGACTAATAATGATATGCTGTTTGCACTTTTGACAAGTCACTCTGTTTTTCTTTTCTTTTTTTTTTACCATTTTAATCCTCTACATCCTCACACATCCCTCCCACCAAACAGACGACTGATCATCTCTCTTTTTCTGTGCTGTAGAAACGTCAAATCCTGGTAACCCTGGTGGAGATTCTCCTGCCCTTGCTCTTCTCCTGCATCCTCATCGTGCTTCGTCAGAAGGTGCCTTTCAAGGCCTACCCGAATGCCACCAACTATGAGAGCTACTCTGTGGACATATTACCCAAGAACTTCCTAGAGCAGTTACAGCTGGCCTATGTGCCCGGGAACTCCAGTGTGGTGCGTCAGGTGGCAGAGGATGTGCGAAACAGCCTGTCACTCTCCTCAGGTGGGTGAACGTTTGACTGGGAGTGGGTGGGCGGCAGGTTCAGTACAGCACTCTTTGTTTGTGCAAGAAGCACTTTGATTCCACCTGTAAAATCTGTGAAAAACCAGGGTATCTGTTGCATAATGTAGTTTTGCCACTGACCAGTGGACTCTTTACACCGACAAGCACTGAAGATTAGTCAGTGGCAATTTGAACTGTAGTATAATTTGAACTGTCAAGTGTTTCACTGGTTGTTTTGTTAAAGTGATCCTTTTTACTGTTTTGTTTTCCTGTTATGAGTGAGGCGAGCAGATCAATACCTCTCTCATATCTGGGTGGTAAACATAAAGCCACAACCAGCAGCCTGTTAGCTTAGCCTCGCATAAAGACTGAAACAGCAAGCCTGGCCGGTTTACAGAGTGCCATATCATGTTTGTTTAATTTGTTTAAAAAAATACTGAAATGTACAGATTAATGGCTGTGATCTTGTGTGGGGATAAGTGCTGAGCTGTTTATGCTAAGCTAACCCACAGCCTTCTTACATAATATCCTACATAAATTCCTCTATTGTGGATCTGTTAGGTGTAAGAATGTTGATCGCTGAAAGGGAAAGATTTGCTTATGTTGGTTCAGTATGCGTTTTGAACAATATTATCAATATCACTGTTCAGAAAGGTCTAATAGAACATTAAAGCAGAATATCATGAAAACAGTCTCATGTAAAACTAGTTTATACCACCAGTCTCACTGTAATGGTAGTTTACGGTCACTGTCACTGTTTACTGTCACTATCAAATATTGAATTTTCAGTTTTGCTCTTAAAAATTATGATTCTGTTGCAGCAAAGCTCGAGGGTTGTATATCCAACCGGAGCTTTGTTTGGACCACCTTTTATTAGCAGTGAAAAAAAATACCTCGGCCTCAACACCACTTGTGATTCAGGGCAGACCTGGGAATACTGGTTCCTCTAGAAACAATCCTCAGGAGAGCAAACGCACACACACACCCTGCTCTCGTGTCAGACTGTAACAGATGGTTTAGACGGGGGGAAATAGAGGAAGGCGATAGTGTAGCATGTTTCTCTCCAGCCCCAGTGACACCTACCCTCCATCTCTCGCTCTCTAATTGACAGAATCACACACACCTTCTCCGCATGACCAGCTGCCCTGATAAATAAATGCAGACATCTGACTGACAGGTGTGCAAACAGGCTGTTTACACTTTTTTTTTTTTGCCACATTGTTGGAAAACTGTAAAAGATGGATGTAAATGTAGGTGCAGTGTGAGGATGAAGACTAATATTAGGGAGCTGGTGGATGCATCAGCAGGCCTGAAGGTTGTCCTATACAGATCCCAGCTCAGTCATTAATGAATAATTTAGCTGGTCTCAGCGTTCAGAGGGAGAGGTGGAAGGGAATTAAGGTTGAGTTTTAGTATGCGGACAGAGGACCACCAAAGTTTGTCCTCTGACATAAATAAGGACCTTTCTAAAGATTCTCTATTATATATGACAACACTCAACACAGGCCTATGATGTTTCAAATGTCAAGAGTTTCACATACTTTAATAATTGACGTGGGAGGACAAGGCACGACATCTGTGGTTGTACTGTATATGGTCTATATGTGTTGTTGATGCCATATGTGTTGTTGTTAAAAGGGTGCATTGACTTCACAAGAATGTCTTGTGTTCTTAACTGCATTTATTGTATGTAAAGTGTCTTTGAGCTTTTGGAAAAGCACTTATAAATAAAATTTATTATTATTATTATTATTATTATTATAGGTTTATTTTATTATAGTTTATAGGTTACTTTTCTAAATATTATATTTGAAATTAAATGAAACTCTACTTTTACTTTGAATGAGAGAATTACATGAACAACCAGGAAATTATTTCATTTTATTCAAACCTCAGTCAGAATAATTAAAAACAGTCAAACTCTCAACTAAACTAGTGGTTTCCATTCCCAAACTTCTTTGTCCAACATATTCTCATGTAGGGTTACAAAGGGGTGGAAAATTTCCAGTAAATTTCCATGGGAAGTTAAGCTGGGGAATTTTGGAAATATTCCAAATTGGAAACTTTCCATGGGAATTATGGGAATTTATGCGAATCATGGAAATGTATGGGAATTTATGGGAATTAACAGGAAATTGGGGGTAATTGATTTAAACAAACTGTATCATATCCAAACATAAATGTAAATATTTAGTTTTGTCATAAGCAGACATCCATGCAAAATAATACAATTTAAAAAAACATGACATTTCAACAGATTTATTTGTGAGTAGAACTTTATCAAGTTTTAATTCTTGTATGAACCACAAAAACATGAATATTGAGTAAAATATTACTCACCCTCACCAATCAATTTTGTAAATTTTGGATTTATTCCCGTTTATTCCCATTAATTCCCATATATTCCCGTTAATTCCCATATATTCCCATTAATTCCCATGGAAAGTTTCCAACTTTGAAAATTCCCGGAATTTTGCAACCCTATTCTCATGTCTATTAGGTCAGTTATTTCTTTAGAACCCCTTAATCAAAACTACAGACAGATAAACAGATGTAGATCTGGCCTGCTGTGTTTCTCTGAGCGAGTCAGATATTCATTTCTTTCAAAATTACTTCTTTCCATGTACTGTAGCCCTTAAGGTAGAGCTGCTGAGTTATTCATCTAGCTACTCGATTCAGTTCAGAAGCATTCATGAAGGGGCAACTGAAGTTAAGAGCGCTGTCGTGTGAGGCCATATTTGTATTGCTGTGTTTCACAGCTGTTTGTCCTTGACCCGTCTCCCCGCGTGCACCTTGTGCGTCTCCATGCGAGTGTTTATTTTACGAGGCTGACCCAGATGTAACCCTGGGACCGATGTGTGACGCTGCTGAGCTTTTCAAGACTCTGAATACCTTCATGTGTGTTTTGATAAGTGGAATGAAAAAAATACCATCGACAAAGTAGAAAAAGGAAAAATGAAAAGGATATCGAATCTGTTATTTATCTATTATTGAACTGCTCTCTGTTTTCATTCAGCCTTGTTGGGACTGTTTGGGATTGTTTTTTTACGAGCTGTTCATAGCATTGATGAGGTCATGATGTCTTTATGCTGCACCTTTGGCGGTATCTCTTCCTTTTGTGTGTGGTCTTGCATCTGTGTCAATGAAGGCTTGTATGTGTGGGTGTGCTGAAGTGCAGCTTTACTTTACTCTCTTGAACATTTGATCTGGTGTATTGATAATATTGGCCAAAGAATTCAGTATGCTGACCGCGTCTTGACAAACTTCCTGGATGTCGCTGAGAATAGCGTTCACCAAGGTCAGGTTGAAGCCAGACGTACGTGAGATAAATACCATGTAATATCTAATGCAGTGTGTGTTTTTTTTATGCGTGTGTTCATGTTTCTTTTCCAGTTCGTGGCTTTGAAACAGAGGAGCTGTTTGAGGAATATGTGAAGACTGACCCTCAGTCAGGAAACCTGCTGGCCGCTGTGGTGTTTGAGCACCTGTTCAGCCATGACGATGAACCTCTGCCCCTAAAGGTAACAGACAGGACACACACACAGACACTCACTTACACAATGCATTGTTTTCTTTTTTTTAAGTTTCTTTTTTTGCCTTCAATGGACAGTATAGCTAAGCTGAGACAAACAGGAAATGGGGCAGCAGAGAGAAGGGGAATGACATGCAGCCACCCGAGTTGGGATTGGATACTGGGCCGGCTGCAGCGAGAACTTTAGCCTCTGTATATGGGGCGCCTGCTCTACCAGCTGAGCTAAATAACGCCCCCAATGCATTGTTTTCTTGTCTAGTGCAGACTGTGCAGAGTAACGTAAAAGAAAGTTCTTCAAGTGTAAAGCATGACCTACTAACACATACTGAATACTGTACAGGAGCCTGAAGAAGCTATATGCGAAACACGTTGCTTAAATAAATCATAGATCCTCCATACAGTCTTGGGTTAGTGTGCGGTATGTTGCCACATTTTGTCGTTTTCTTTCTATTGATTGTAGATGATAGATGTGTACTTTTACGCCACACTACCAGCACCTCGACTGTTCGCTGTACACGGGTATTTTTCTAATTTTTTGAATACTGTATGTTACACACAGTATGTGCCACAAATAGCAAACCATTAAAAAACCTGTTTGTCTACATGTGCATTCCAGCGGCTTAAAGACGCATTGTCAGGTTCATTTTCAAAGCAGATTTAGTGCATGCTAACAGTATGCAACATGATAATTACAGTCAGGTTGTCGTCTGCACAGGCCAAATGTGAAGTGTAGAATACAAGTCGAGCTGAGCCCGATCCTCAACAGCGGATAGATGAATTCACAGCTTCATGCGGTGTGATCCCGTATGAGAAAAGCATTATCTGAGGGTGATGGAAAAGTCTGACAGACTTAATAGGATTGGAAGCTTCAGCCAGCCAAGGCTCACAGCAGCACCGGGGAGACAGAGGGACACCCACATTTTAAGGGTGAATCATCCTCCCATTTTTATAGCCGGTCTTATCCTGTGCGCCTGTTCCCCTCCGCTGCTTTCATATCAGTCCAATTCCGCTTCATCGTCCTCGTTGAGGGATCCATACGGCCGTAAACATGGATGCACAAGCCGTGGTAAAACAAAACATAATAGAAAAACAAATCGTTCTCCTGGTATGTGTTGTTACCACCCCCCACTCTGCTCGTCTCAGCTTTTTGGCACATGGCTTACAACGCCTTATCACAGGCTTCATAATCAAAGCGGTGAACAGTTCAGCCAGACAAGGAGGGTCCAAAGTCTTCTGGCCACAACAATATCACATCTGTTTAATGTGGTTCAAGACAACAACAGTTATAGACTAGTGAATTGGGATGTACTGTAGAAAATGTATCCAATTAAATTGTTTTTTTCTATTGTTCCTTTCATGTTTTTTTTTTTTACTGTGCTCATCTTTGCAGCTTATCATTTCCTAAACTCTAACAGGATTGATTGTGTGTGGATTTTTACTTTGAAGAGTGGCAAACAATAAAGAAAAGGGCATTAATTAACAAGGAATCACCAGAAATCAGTAGCCTATAGTATTGATTCTGGATCAATGGCATCCAAGAGAAAGCCCACCATATTTAATGATGTAATGACTATCTTGGCTTTTTCTTGCTTTTTGATTTATTCTCTGCTTGAAAAAAAAAAAAAAGGCACAAAGCCAAGTTAACGGAGAGACCCAATGTGTGTTAAATCCACAGCTTTAACTCCTCTGACTCTCTCTCACATACAGGTGAGCTACCACCTACGGTTCTCTTTCACCCCACGTAATGCCCCACCCAAGGAGAAGTCGGAGCTGAACCCAAACAGCGACCTGGACTGGCACACGCTCAGTCTCTATCCCCTATTTCAACTGCCAGGGCCGAGGGAGCAGTATGACAAGGAGGGCGGCACACCAGGTGAGACCAGCTGCCATTACTATCCTGCCATTTGACCTTTTGAGTCTCTTTTTCTGTGTCTCTTTCTACCTTTTTTTTTTACTCTCCATCATATCTGCCGTGGATGAAACCGTTTGATGTTTATCAAATGAAAATATTGAATGTTTTTAAAAACCTCTCACAGGAGTTATTCATGTGAGCATCATCAGCCTCTCCACAAAATCATGCCATACCGTTTTTTAACCCTTTTCAGAGTAAGCAAAAGCTTATCTAGTCTCGCCCCCATTACCCACAGAATAAAAATCTTTATCATAATCTTTTCTTTTCTTTTTGCTTTTTTTTTTTTTACATTTTGATATAACATTCTTTTACTTATGACATTTTGACATAACATGTTAGCAGTAGGTAGTATACAGAGCTGAAGTTTAGCTCTATACAGTACATACAGATTACGTGTGTGTTTGCACATGTGTCCATATTTGTCCGTCATGAGTGCTATTCTATAGCAAGAGCCCTCTGTTCAGCCTGTGTTTCCATGGCAACCGTGCCCTCTGCATGCACATCTTTGGCACGATCGGCGTCGATCTACTCCTCCTGGCACTGTCGGGATACAGTGTGCCCTCGCATCATTTTTTGTGGGAATTGCGTTAGGTGTTGGGGCACCGATCGGGAGGCATCAGATGCACTTAATGTAATCTTCATCTTCGTCGGTCCAGCAGGTTGTGTGATTTATGGGGGTTTATTAGACGCTGCTTCGCTGTCACGCCATCAGGCCCAGACCTTTCTTCGTAATGAAGTTCCAAAGTTGAATGCAACTATAATGGGATGAAGAGGCCTACTCAAAAAGATGAAGTCATCCTTACAGCATAATTTCCACTGACAAGCTTTCAGAATCTCATGAATATGGATTGCCTACCTCCCTATGCATAATAATAACTCACTTGTGTCCCTCAAGGCCTCTTAAAGTTAGAGCTTTGCCTTGTGGAACCAGGCTCTTGGAAATCATGGTTTTTGCCATGAGAAAATCCTTGGACCCACATTAAAGGGATAGTAGCATTTTTTTTTAAAGTGGGGTTGTATGATCTACAAATAGCCCCTAAGTACTTTAATTGCAGTAGCAGACTCTCTACACTCCTCCCGTTAGCAACGCCAGCCCATAGCCCCCTGCCCAGAGATTTACAACATACATTGTTGTGAATGGACCCAAAGAAACGGTCTATTTTCATGGCCTAAAAGAGGTTTTACCTGAAAAAAAAATACACAGTTCCATTGTTCGCTTTAATATAATTTTTTCCAGCCCCTCAAAGTGCAGGAAAAACGCAGTTTTTATTTGGACCTAACCAACTGCTGGTCGGTGGGCGCTAACCCTGGGCTGGAGGGATACGCGAGTTGGTTAGGTCCAAATAAAAACTGTGTTTTTCCTGCACTTTGAAGGGCTGGAAAAAATTATATTATAGTGAACAATGGAACTGTGTATTTTTTTTCAGGTAAAACCTCTTTTAGGCCGTGAAAATAGGCCGTTTCTTTGGGTCCATTCACAACAATGTATGTTGTAAATCTCTGGGCAGGGCTATGGGCTGGCGTTGCTAACGGGAGGAGTGCTAGCCTACTACTAAAAATGCTACTATCCCTTTAACTCTGATACAACTGAGGTATTAACATATTTTCCTCATGGTTAATATTTCTTTTCTTTTAAGGTTATTTCCGAGAGGGCTTTCTGGCGGTGCAGCACGCGGTGGACCGAGCCATCATGTACTCTCACAACAGAAGCGCTGCCGCCTCCCTGCTGCGACAGATCAGAGTGGTCCTTTCGCGATTCCCCTATCCTCCCTTCATATACGACGTCTTCATCCTGGCCATTCAGAATCAACTGCCCCTCGTACTGGTGCTCAGCTTCACTTACACCTCCCTCAACATAGTACGAGCCGTGGTGCAGGAGAAGGAGAGGAAGCTCAAGGTGTGTTTGTGTTTGTGTCCCCACATGGGCTTTTGTTCTTTGGCTTAAATGTGTGATTAAAAACCTCCAGACTGACCGTTTACCTCTGCCTCTCCCTAGGAGTACATGAGGATGATGGGTCTCAGCAACTGGCTCCACTGGAGCGCCTGGTTCCTCATGTTCTTCCTCTTCCTCTCCATTTCAGTCTTTTTCGTCACTGTGCTGCTCTGTATTCAGGTAAGCTGGTGTTACAAATCATTACATATCATTATATAATCCACATTCCAACACACAATGCCATTTGCCACATACTTAAATAAAAGGGTGATGTAATATTATTATCACCAGTACCAGTGTGTAATATGTACTTACACAGTTGAGCCCAGCAGTAGTAAGATGTTATGCAATTTGTCCCGAGAGAGTTTGAAAGTTGTTAAACCTGGTGAAAAAAAGAGCTGTGAAAACCTTTGAATAGGAAATAAGTAAACACTTATTATTATATTAATCAATCAATCATAATAATCATAGTTTTCACTCACTTCATGTCATTTTTCCTTCAGTGGAGGGAACATTAAATTTGAACGGAAAGTTTTATTAACAAGATTAAACTGAGTGATGCGTTCTCTGTCTATCGAGCGCACAGCGGTTGTATTCACACACACGCACATACACCCACTACACTGACACTTGACGGCCTGACCCAGCTAGACAAGCACTAGTTTGCATATCATGCCCACACAACGATGGGCCTTACAAGTTTTCATTGGCCATACACATTCATTAATTCACAGCACAAGCTCATATACTCATCGCTACACCGTCTCCAAAAAAGAGCCAGTGATGCATGTTGTCCACGTGACACGAGCCTAATGAGTAGGGCTGGGATGATATGCTTTTCTCCCGATTCGATTCTTTTACGATTTTTTGGATGGCGATTCGATTTAAATTGCGATTCTACGATATTGCCGATTCTCTCGATTTTTAGTCTGCATTTTTAACATTTATCTGCACACAAATACTGTAGGAGCCTATAAATTAACATACTCCATTATAAAGTGAACTTAAACCCTTTTCAAAACCTGTACTCTCTGTATGTAAAAAAGGCTAACAAATGCACATTGCACAATATAAAAAAAAATTAATGAGTTTAATGAGTGAGATAAGGAAAAGGATGGATGGAGAATGTCCTGTTATTGTTATCGTATGTCAACTGAAGAATGAAGTTAGTTTATTTGGGTGTTTTTAGCTTTTCATTTTTAGAATGAGGGGACAAAACAACATGACTCGACAAAAACCTAAATCTGACGAATCGGATTCGACTATTAGAATTGTTAGTCGGGGACACCTCTAGTTAGAGGTTATAAACACACCTCAGCAAGTCATAACTGAGCGCTTGGACTGAATGTGTTGTTTCAGGTGAGCCCTAACGGAGCAGTGCTGACCTACAGTGACCCCACGCTGGTCTTCGTCTTCCTGCTCCTCTTCACTGTGGCCACCATCAACTTCAGCTTCATGATCAGTGCCTTCTTCTCACGAGGTGAGTGTGTTTTTTGTGTGTCTCCCCACTCGTTTCTGAAAGATAATTCGGTCTCTTGCTTTGAACTTCATGTGTGGTCTTTTGTTTTTCCTATTTACCACACTCTCCTGCTTCAGTGTGGGTCTGCTGTTTGCTTTTCACCCCACTCAAAGCATGAAACAGCAATGAAAAGCTCACAAAGATCCAACTTGAATGCACACCATAATTACATACATGGATTGTCTATAGAAGTGTAAACATTATTGTTGTTGCCTAATCCCTGATCATTTATCACATGTTTTTACGGGGGCCATTTCTTGGTGAAATGTTATGTTCATTTAATTAAAATAGAGCTGGTTACTGAGTTCTCTGAGCTCTTTTCATGTTCAGCCACGTGAAATAAAAAATACTCTGATACGCCTGAACAATGCTGGCAGTAAAGAAAACCATTTGCATCTTATCTGAGCTTCTCATTCAAACCGTCTTTCACCCCGTTCCAACTCTCTCAGTGCTCATCAGCCTTGGTTTTATTATGCCTTTTTGCGAAGGCAGTTCCACACAAGTGCTTATTTAGCGGCCATAAGCTCCAGTACATTTTGTTGTTGGGTTTTGCAATTACGATCTGAAGAAACCTGAATCATGGCGGCTGAGAAGAAAAGAGACTGCTTCAGTTTTGTTAGTGTCCAATGTCTCTCTTCATTAATCACATTGTATTCCTGCCCTCTGAGCAGCGTAATACACTCTGTCACCTGCCCAGACAGTTTTCCCTTTATTGCTTTGACATAATGAGGTTGTGTACCTCAGGTGTCGTCCTCCCGTCTTCCCCCTGCTGTCTCTGCCCAGCTGCATTCTTTTGGCCTCACCTGTCTTTGGACCATGAATAATTGTTCGACTGTAATATCCAACAGCATAAAATAAAATAGTGCTGCCAAAATGCAGCGGTTAAATAACGGCAAGGAAGCAGGAAAGTTATTTTTTGCATGACACTGTAGTCCTGAAATCAGAACTAGGTTCAAGGGAATTCCTTTTATGTAAATTATTATTTCTGGACAAAAAGAGAGAGGAATAAATGAGGAAATACTACAGAAAATAGACCAAACCAAAACCTTCAGTGACAGTTTTTGAACATAGAGAGACTATTTATCTCTTCTTGCTCTTTGTGTACAGCTGTATATGTCTTCCGACCTACCTCAGTTTCAGCCTCTGGGCCAATATCTCAGCAACACCTGGAGGGATTTTCCTTAAATTTACTACAAACATTCTCTTAACCTAAAAGGTGAAATGATTGGATTTTGGCAGTCATGGTCACTATGTCCTCACAAAATATTGTATCAGCCATAACTCACAAACTCATGTCCAATAGGATAAAATGATGTTTTATTTTATATCTAAATAAAGGTACAGTAAGCTTCACTGTGACATCATCATATCCTGCAAAAAGACTTCTGGGCGTTATTCAGTGCTTCAACTCAGAAACACAAGGGAAGATTGTGAACATGTTTCCTGAAAGTTGTCTGATTGGCAGAGGCATACGACTGCGAGGCAGGAATTCTAGTGAGGAATAAATAATTGTACTTATCAATGCATGTCCCTCGTAGGCTGTAAATGTCACGTTGTCTGCTACAAGTGCTCTTTTGTGAAGTCTTGTTGTGCCGTTCCAAACTGGAAGTAAAAACCTCTTTTATCTCACTCATTCACCGTCCTCGACTGCAGTGTGTGTGTGTGCGAGCGTTTGAACTGCTTGAAACGCTCTTCATCTGTAACTTTAATAACAAACAGAGCGACAGGAGCAGTGATTGCACCGTTTCCATTTCGTTTTTTCTTTTGTCAAACCCCATATTGTTAAAGGCTACATGAATTTTTACTGTTGTTCATTATCCCGCCAAGCACTGACTTTTCTCTCTCTTTTTATGTCTTTCCTCAGCGAATGTGGCGGCAGCGGCGGGAGGTTTCATTTATTTCCTGAGCTACCTGCCTTATTTGTTCCTGTGGCCACGCTACGACTTACTCAGCCATGTCCAGAAGGTGTCCGCCTGCCTTATCTCCAACGTGGCCATGGCCATGGGTGCTCAGCTCATAGGAATGTTTGAGGGCAAAGGTGAGACCCCACTGTTGTGTTCGAAGTAAATAACAGGGTTCTTACGGATCCTTAAAAAGTCTTAAAAGGCATTGAATTCATTAATCCAAAAACAAGGTCTTAATTGGCATTAAAATGTCTTAAATCAATTTTTCAAAGGTCTTAAAAATGTTAACACATGGTAAGTGGTATTTTATGGTTGTAATTAGTCTCAAATCTCAAAATAATTGGTAACATTCCTACATAGAGAAGTTAGTGGCGGCCGTCAACGCTAAATTTCTCACCGCCACCAGCTCCCGAGTCAGTGTTTGTTTTTTTTTCCGGACTTTTTATGCATTTATTTTGAAAGGACAGCTGGAAAGAGACACAATCCAATGTTCATGTAGCAGTCACTTTACCTTGGATCACATAGGAAAGTGGGTAAAATTGTCCCTAACCCTATGTAATTGATGTGGTGTTTTTTCTTTTCTTTTTTCTGCATTTGTGTTTATTATGAAGTCAGTCTTAAATTTCATTTCAAGTGGCTTTAAAAAAGTCTTAAAAAGTCTTAAATTTAACTTGGCTTAAGCTGTAGGAACCCTGAATTACGTCCACAAACGTTCCTGTATGTGTTACTTTACTTACAGCTTTGATATTTATTTATTTTTCTTCTCGTCCAGGAACGGGGATCCAGTGGTGTAACTTGTTTGACTCTGTGACGGTGGATGATGACTTCTCCCTGGCCCAGGTTCTGGCCCTGCTGCTGTTTGACTCTGTGCTTTATGGGCTGGTGGCCTGGTACATGGAGGCAGTATTTCCCGGCGAGTACGGAGTGCCTCTGCCGTCATACTTCTTTGTACTGGTATGCTGCACACTGAGCAACTCACACCAATGCGTGCACAACAAGTACGATCACTAAGGAACCAAAGTAACCAAATACAGATACATTTGTGGGATGAGCAGATGATAACAACAAGTAGAAGACAATTAAACTGAATTTACAGTGCAGCTCTTTTTGTTCCTCCTCACCAAAGTAGACCAAAAATAAAAAAAAAGGAAGTGGTGCATGAGCAAAATAGCACCTAATCATAAGGGCGGTTACTGTAATCGCCTTTCTCTGTAACAAACTGTAATGTGGCTGCTGTGAGAATTAGCAGTGACGCATATCATCAAAGTTCAACTAATTTTTGATGTATTTGTTGATTACCTCATATTGTTTTATTACTATTATTATTGATAAAGATAATGATACTGATAATAATACCATATTTTTATCAATACCGTTTCATTGCCTTTTAGTCAAAGTGTTTCGTCACAGGCATTTCTATTACATTTAGAGATTTTACAAACACATGATGAAATTGGAAATCTGATAAAATCATCCATGGAGTGATTGCTGTGATTATTTTTGCAACTATATATCATCTATGGACAGACTGTTAAAACTGCTAAAAGTTCATTCAAGAGATGTGGCCATATCAATTTAAGAATTTAAGCTTGATAGATGAGGATATGATACAAGACAAAAGCTTTGAAAAGCAGACCGACAAAAATACAAACGCGGGATATGATTCTACCAGCGATATTACTGCACAGTGAGTGTACACAAATGCTGCAGACGGGTGGTGTTCAGCTCCCAGAACATCATTGGATAATTTCAAGGTCAAGGTTGAGATCCCTTGTACGAGAAAGTTGTCTTAGATTAAAGAAATCCGTGCAGTCGGTGAAGGTGGCTCTAATAGAGTGACAGCAGAAGGGTCACAACATATCGGCCAGAGGAAGTCTTTGTGTTCAACTAGTTAGAATAACAGGAAATGTCTGAGTCTGTTCAGCCAACACAAATATGGTTTATCTTTCTAACGACTGTGGCCAATCACGAAATGGCGTGCCTTTACACACACATTAAAAAAATAAACTCAAGCTACTTCCCAGTAGTTAGGAATTCAAAAGACTGCCAGCAGGGTGTGGATTAGACGTTGACGCACTTTTCTTCTATGTCCATTGTGTGTGTGGGTGTGAGACGTTGCTTCTATAGAGGAGAAAGTGAGGGTTCGACTCTGGTTCTTAGGAAGGGAGGATTGTTCTGAGAAACCCTCTAAATGGGGGGTGTGCGTGAACAATGTTAATGTCGGCCCATTCTCTCTGTCTTGTGTTTTTATGAATGAGTGTGTTCCTCTACCGCCCTTGTTGCATCCTGCAGTAACTGAATTGGAAAAGGTTGAGCGAGATGCACAGTGTGTAAATTGAATTATGATGAAGATATGTTGGAAAATGGTGTACTGAGACGACTACCTTTTACACAAGGCCATTTTCATCTCACTCATCTTCCTCTCATGTGCAGCCTTCGTACTGGTGCAGCAGCCCTCGCATGGCTTTGGTGAATGAGAAGGAGGAAGAGGAGGATGCAGAAAAGGCTCTGAAAGGAGAGTTCATTGAGGAGGAACCAGCTGGTCTAGTCTCTGGGATCAAGATCAAACACCTTGTTAAGGTGAGCATAATGACCAGATGTGTGCAGATGGTAATTAGGTATATTGTATCTTAAAGGGATAGTAGCATTTTTTTAAAAGTGGGGTGGTATGATCTACAAATAGCCCCTAAGTACTTTAATTGCAGTAGCAGACTCTCTACACTCCTCCCGTTAGCAATGCCAGCCCATAGCCCTGCCCAGAGATTTAGGGGTCCAAATGAAAACTGTGTTTTTCCTGCACTTTGAAGGGCTGGAAAAAATTATATTATAGCGAACAATGGAACTGTGTATTTTTTTTCACGTAAAACCTCTTTTAGGCCACAAAAATAGGCCGTTTCTTTGGGTCCATTCACAACACTGTATGTTGTAAATCTCTGGGCAGGGCTATGGGCTGGCGTTGCTAACGGGAGGAGTGCAGAGAGTCTTCTACTGCAATTAAAGTACTAAATGGCTATTTGTAGATCATACAACCCCACTTTAAAAAAAATGCTACTATCCCTTTAAGGAGCTGGACATAAATGTTTTGGATTCATCCCTTTAACAGGAATTCAAAGTGGGCAACAAGACGCGGAAAGCAGTGCGGGATCTTACACTGAACATGTTTGAAGGACAGATCACAGTGCTGCTAGGACACAATGGCGCTGGCAAGACCACGACGCTGTCCATGCTGACAGGTGAGTAGGACACAGAACAGGAAATACTCTCACACACGATCAAACATAGATCATTTAAATGATTTTAATGTACCCGCCTTCATCCCGACGCCTGCAGGTCTGTTTCCTCCCAGCAGTGGCAGGGCCTACATCAACGGGAACGACATCTGTCAGGACATGGCCCTGATCCGTCGCAGTCTGGGTCTCTGTCCACAGCACGACGTACTGTTTGACAACCTCACAGTCAGAGAGCACCTGCTCTTCTATGCACAGGTACTCACACAATCATGCTTGTATACTTACGGACTGGAGTGATATATTGCTTTTATAAAACCGTTACCAATAAAGGCAATATGGAAGAGGGATACGCAATCAATTTCATGTAGTTTTATTCAACCATAAATACATATTATCCAATAAAATAGCCCCACTGTGAAAAAAATAGTCCCACCTCTCCAGACGTTAGCTCCTAGTTAGCTCTGCATCTCGTCTTTTCCTCCGCTTTTTTTCAGGTGAAAGTCACTGCTCAGTCCCCTCTACCATTGTTAACCCTCCCCGGAGGTGAAAGTTCACCTTAAACATGTGAATTCAACTACTTTAGTCCGTTTTTTAACATCGTAAAAACACAGACTGTCTTTTGCTACGGACTGCAACAGTCCGTTGTCATGGATACATGACAACAACTATTCATACCAGTCATACGTGCCTGATGCGGAGTGATAGCTTACGCTGTGATAAGGCTTTAGAATACAACCAATCAGATCGCCGGATTTCACCTTTCCATTTTATAAAAAAACACAAACATGAGCACTGAGTAAATATTATACCCACATGGCATGCACTCACTCACTCACTCAGCGGTCACATAGTTTTAGCATTATACATTTATTTGACATTTATGGGAATAACCACATTTGCATGGAAAACAACCATTTCAAATGCATAAAACCCAGCAAGAAAATACTCAGAGAGGGCACAAAACAGCTTGACATAATTATTACAATGTATTTACATAGCTAAACGAGCAGGATATGTGCAAACACTTAATTCCAGAGTTAATTGACCATAATGAGGAAATGGAACTGTTTCTAATCTGTGTCATTTTTCTGCTTCATCTCCAGTTGAAAGGCTACTCCAGAGACAAGATCCCAGATGAGGTGGACAGAATCCTGCGTATCCTGAGCCTCGAGGACAAGAGGCAGGCGCGTTCAAAGACCCTCTCCGGTGGCATGAAGAGGAAACTCTCCATTGGCATTGCTCTCATCGGAGACTCCAAGGTAAAGAATTTTTAGAATCATTATTCATCCTCCATTTATTTTGTCGTTGCATCTCATTAATACGCTCTTTTTCATCTTTTCCTCACCTCACCCATCCCCAGGTCGTAATGTTAGATGAGCCTACATCAGGAATGGACCCGTCAGCTCGACGCGCCACCTGGGACCTTTTGCAAGGGGAGAAACGTGGTCGCACCATTTTACTCACCACACACTTTATGGACGAAGCCGACCTACTTGGTGACCGTATTGCCATCATGGCAGGAGGAGAGCTGCAGTGCTGCGGGTCGCCACTTTTCCTTAAGAACAAATACGGTAGGTGAAGAATGGAGCGGCTTCAGCAAGCTTGAAAAGGGACACAGAATGAATGAATGAATTTATTTATTTCGGTATATCAAGCTTATATAACCGAAAGGGTGTAGGTTGAAGCCAAAGCTTATATACACCTATACCCCCTTTTACCTTAAAAAAAAATATATATATATATATACAGTATATATACGCATTAATACAATAGGATCAGATCACAGACATTTGAAATTAATCAGTACATTTAAATTTCTGATCACAACAAAATAAAGAATGGTACACAGCGCATAACCCAAAATAGTACAAAATCATTGAACTTTCCATTCTGTAACGAGAAATTATGTTGTTCTTATAAAGTTTTTTAAAGCTGACTAGAGTACAGCATCATTTAATATTTTCAGGACAATTATTCCAGATGTTAACCCCTCTAACAGAAAGACAGTGATTTTTTACAGTAGTTCGAGTCTTTGGTTTCTCAAATAATAGTGGTCTTCTCAGGTTATAACTGGAATCCTTCATTTTAAACAGATTCTGGATATTAAACAGATTCTGGATAGATGTTGTAAAAATACATGATGGTAATATTTGCAAAGGAGAGTAGAACACCTTTTTATTATTGTAAATTATTTATATATTTGTATATAATTGTATATTAATTATAGAGGCCTATTTTCTTTCCTTTGCTCACCAGGTGCTGGCTACCACATGGTGATAGTTAAGGATGCTCTTTGTAACGTGTCCGAGATCACCCGCCTTGTCCACATGTATGTTCCAAACGCCACAATGGAGAGCAGCGCCGGAGCCGAGCTCTCGTACATTTTGCCCAAAGAAAGCACCAGCAGGTGAGTCAGACCGGTCTGTGCTTATATCTACAATACACACAATAGCACAGTGCACAGCATGAAATGGCCCAATGCTTAGAAACGGCCTCTGCTGAACTAAATGACTGAAAGATAATTACTCTGGCCTCTTAGAGACGAGGCAGACCAAAGAATGTCTCAGATTTGATCAGCACACTTAGAAAATAATTTAAACATATTTACATTGTCTAACCTACACTGGGTCTGGATTAGAAACTCCTTTCTTCTGTTTGTTAGTTTGTTAATGTATACATTTCGTTTCCAAGATTGAATTCATGAAGAGCTCATACTGAATGAGTCTTTATGCTATTTGTTGTTTCCTCAGGTTCGAGCTGCTGTTTGCTGAGCTGGAGATGAACAGAGAGGAACTGGGCATCGCCAGTTACGGAGCTTCTGTGACGACTATGGAAGAGGTTTTCCTAAGGTAAGAGAAACATCCCATCCAGGAACAGGATAGTTTTGTTTAATTTCCTCTATCAGCTCGATCTGACTCTGGCACCAACCTTCCTCCTGCTAAGCACCTTTTCAATTAAACAGTAATTTCAGCAATTGACTGATGGAAACCACTTGGACATTTTATAGCATATTAGATCATTGGAAGTGGGTCAAAAACATTTTATCATAGCTCGGCAATCATCATACATCCTTTTTTAATTGTGAAGCTTAAAATCCCTCTGGAGTCTGGGTTGGGTTGTTTAAAACAGTTCTTGTCACACATCCATGAAATCCTTTTCACTTTATCAGTGTAACAGGAGTTAGTTATGCAGTTAAAGTTAATAAAGAGGAATCCAGTGTCGAAGGAAAACAATATGGACCTTTTTTGTACATGCAAATGCTGCAAACACACCACAACAGTGCAAAAAAAAAAGGAACAGTTTTCATTTGTGTTAATATAGCTCATTTATTGTACTGCTTTACTCACACGTCTTTGTCCCAGCGCCCGCTGCTTACTGAGCAGTTATTTCTGCCTCCCTGTGGACTTGATCTGTGTAACTGTGGCAACGAGCACAAGAGCGCTGCCACTGCAGAAGGCTAGAGCTGCACGCTACTTCAACCAGCACGAGCGTATGGCACTGTAATTGGCGCTACCGAGATTGTTTGTGTCACAGCAGGCCTCATTATTTACAGATCACACTGCGAGAGTCCACCATCGCATCGTGGCCATAAATGCTACACGCCAAACATCAAACACACCGCTAAGGAAAGTTTCTATTTGAACATTTGGTCGTGTAGCTTTTAGCTTCCTTTTTGGTTGTCAGTGTATTGCAGCTCTGGAAAATGACTTGTCAGTTAGATTGTAGCACTGCTGCCATTAATGCTGTTTTATTTAGTTATTTCTTTCACTTTAATTATTAATACCAAGTTAGTTTGTTCATATTTTTACTTCATTTTTTAAAATTTCACAGATAAAGAAAGTAGAAAGGACTTATAGGCACATAAGACTAGCTTATAAAGACTCAGTATCAGGTGAGATGTGAGTGTCCAATATAGTTGGATCTGCCCCTATCAAGAGTAAATACATGGATTTGTACAGCAGCATGTCACTCTTGGTGCACTTTGAGTTATGTGCTCTATCTTAATTTCAGAAAATACATTTCTGCATGATTATTTATCTAGTTTTGATGCTGTTGTCAGTGAGTTAGTGGACAATAACTGTGTCATTTTGTGTTTTCAGAGTGGGAAAGTTGGTAGATTCCAGTTTGGACATCCAGGCTATCCAGCTGCCGGCCCTGCAGTACCAACATGAGAGGCGGTCCCATGACTGGACCACAGACGACGCCAGCAGCATCAGCGGCATGACCGACATCACCGACTTCACGGACAGCGGCACGCTCATCTCGGAGGACTGTTCTAACATCAAGCTGAACACAGGGGTGAGATAAGAGGAAGGAAACTGATGCTAGTTGTGTTTTATTTTGCATATCATTCAGGCAGCTGACATTTCACTTCCCCTTTCCTCCTCCTGCAGGTCAGATTGCACCTGCAGCAGTTCTACGCCATGTTCCTGAAGAGGGCGCTGTACAGCTGGAGAAACTGGAAAGTGATGGTGGCACAGTTCCTAGTCCCTTTGGTCTTCACGGTTGTGGCGTTAGTTGTGGCACGCACCTTTCCCAATCACCAGAACGCTCCTCAGCTGAAGCTGGCGCTCAGTCGCTACGGCTCCACCAGGGTCCCTCTGGCCCTGCAGCCGGGGGCCGGCCCCCTGGCCTCCGCCCTGGCTAATGCGTACAACTCACAGCTCTCTGCCCAGCTAGGCCAGCTCGTCAACATCACTGGTAAGCACGGCGAGACAGGGGCTCGACTTGACCGCTTAGCTGAGTATTTACTGACCACCAGTTATCTACCCTGAAAAGTTTTAGCATCTATTTTTGTGGTGTTAAAATGTGGAATAGACTAGATGAGGATATAAAAATGTGCAATAACTTAAAACAATTTAAAAGTAAGTACAAACATACACTCTTGGACAGCTATAAATAACTTGACAGCTAATTTTATTCTTTTTATTTATAATCATGGTCTTATTTCATATTAAAGCAATATGTTTTTAATCTTCTGAATTGTATGGAACTACAGATGTACTGTATGACATGAATCACAATGTAAGGGGGGGCTGAACTTGATAAGCTTTGCTTCCTTCAGCCCCTTCTCAAACTTGCACAGTATCATTATTGTTTTGTTTCTTGTTACATAGATTGTTTGTCTTTTGATGTGCTTGTTTGAGACAAATAAAAAATCAAATCAAATCTCTTGTCCCCCTCAGACTTCGCCGACTACATCCTGACCCAGGCGGAGGAAGAGGGCGGCGTCTTTAATGAGCGATGTGTCGTGGGCGCTGCTTTCCGAGGCCACAAGTACGCCGAAGCGACGGCCTACTTCAACAACGAGGGCTACCATACACCTGCCACGGCTCTCATGATGATGGACAACGCTCTGTTCAAACTTCTAGCAGGCCCCAACGCTTCCATCCTGACGGGCAACTACCCCATGCCACGCAACCTGTCTGAGGTCGCCCAGAGCCAGCTCACAGAGTGAGTACAGGAGGGGTGGAGAACAGTTTGTGTAATATCCAAAACTTCATCGGTCCATCAGAAATTGACTGATTTTAAGTAGGTTTGTATAGAGAAGAACTAGGAAAGACACTAGAAAAGAGTTTAGACTCCAAGCCATTTTGTGTAGCGAAGAAGAACAAGTCAAATAGATTGATTAAAGCGCCTTAAATCAATATTTTTAACAGTGCATCAAATGACAGTGTCTGATGTGAGCGAGGTCATGTCATGTTTGCCCTTATTTCATCAAACAAAAGTGGTCCTAGCAATCTCTTCTCAGCATTAGTAGCAAAAGGGAAAGGGACTTTCTTTCATTCAGTCATTTATTCAAGAGGTGGTGGAGACTGAATATTGAGTGAATATTGAAAAAGGGATAATGTTGTCTCCTAACTGCTGGATGTGTAAACAAGAAAATGTTTTCTTGCAAATCTGCCAAATTAGTAGTAATAGTAGTAGTAAGTAATTATATGTCAGGTTGATTCACAACTTGTTTCCAATGCATCAACACCAAAAACTTCATTGTTGAAAATGATCATGCAGCTGAATAAACTCCTGTCTAATTTCTGTTATGCTCATATCAGGGGCTTTTAATATGATATTGGAGCCCAGTGGAGCACTATTGAAAGTTTCCATCGATAAAAAACTCCATACTTATCACATACAAGCTGTCTATGTACCATTCGATCACATACTGTACAAGCTGTCTATGTACCCCTCCATTCTGGCTCTTTCCTGCTTCGTTCTGAAACGCTTAATACTCAACTCAATATCGGCCTCTCTCCACAAGGTCCTCCTGTCATCAATCACTTGTCACTTCTTCCCATCTTTTCAGCACTAACTATGTCAATCTTTCTTTCCCTCTTCAGGGGCAAGACGGGTTTTGCCATCGCCATCAACCTGATGTATGGCATGGCCTCCCTGGCCAGCACCTTCGCCCTGCTGCTCGTCACAGAGTCCTCCATCAAGTCCAAGCATGTGCAGCAGGTCAGCGGCGTCTACCTGTCAAACTTCTGGTTCTCTGCGCTGCTCTGGGACCTGGTCAACTTCCTGCTGCCCTGCCTCCTCATGTTGGTGAGAACGACATCAGATATTACTTGTGGGGGGGGGGGGGGGGGGGGGGTTAGGATACTGACACTACTGCAGGAGTACTAGTGCAGTAGTATCCACCTTTTTCCCCAACGTCAAAAACGTAAGCCGGTTTTGCTCTTCCGGTGGAATTTTAGTTTCCATGGTTTCGGTAGTCGTGGTAAATGCATGGATTTTTTTTCATCATCACAGAGGCTTTTAACAATGGATATCACACAAATTGACATCCGTGTTAAAAGCCAGCATTAATAGATCCCTGCGTTTACTGCAACTATGAAAAACGACTGAAAACCATGAAATGCCTAAATTAATAATACTAATGGATTACATTTATATAGTGCTTTTCTATTGTTACCCGATACCCAAAGCACTTACAGTAACCATTATTCATTCATACCACATTGACACCAGTGATGGTGAGCTACGTCTATAGCAGGGGTGGGCAATTATTTTTTCCAGAGGGCCACACTGACTCCGATAAAGTGAGTGAAGGGCCACACAATTCGAAATCGAATTGAAACATTAGATATTTATTGCTGAATTATATTAAACTACATATATTTGGTGGACATATTGCTTTACAACAGGCTATTTGACAGACCACAATCGATATAACTGCATTTTCAACCTATATCCAGCACAGATCATTGAAGAAACACACTGTATTATGATATAAATATGGACTCAAGGCAGATTGTTTTACTATCATCAAAACTTACTGAGCATTAAGTAAATGACTGCATCAATAAATAATATTCACAGACACCTTATCAACTCAGATTGTTTTCAGTTCTGATTCAGTGAGACTGTTCTATTTCTGTAAATAACCCAAACTTTAACAGACCTGCATCACTTAATGAAGAAAATATTAGGCTTAGCCTATAAGGTTTTATTTATGAAGAAACACACAACTCCTTTGCTGCTGCTTTACTGTAACTAACAGCACCAACATGAAAATGATTCAAACTGTGAAAAATAACTGATTTGATTACAAGCGTAATCATTGGTGGATGGAGGCTTCAGACGCACGTGGCTACAATCAGTCACGGTTGCACCGATCACGTCAGAATGAGATCGCCAGCGATCTCATAAAATGCTCTTTTAATCACAGTTTGTTAAATTTCAGTGTTTGGGAAGTTATGTCGTGATGGCGCTTGTAACCGTCAGCAGTTATGACGTGATTCGGCTGACGGAGGGTTGTGAAACACCGGCTCGCCCCCCCGGCTTGCCCCCCCCCCCGATGATCAGAAACTCGGCTGTGGAGTAAAACGCCCAGGTCTGGTCTATAGCCCTGGGGCAGACTGACAGAAGCGTGGCTGCCAGTGTGCACCAAACGGCCCCTCCGACCACCACCATGATCACTCATACACATTCACAGACTGGGAGAGAACGGGATTCGAACCTCCAACCCTCTGATTTCATTTTTCATTTCATACTCTTTAAGTGTCCCCGTAGGGAAATTTGTCGTGGACTCACTGATGATCCGCAGTTTGAAAATAAAAAAGAACAGCAACATTGAGTGATCGCACCAGGCGACACACATGACTATTGGACGACCCGCGCTACTGCCTGAGCCACTGCCGTAAAGCGTGAAGGTGATGTGAACGGTTCACTCTCATGTCTTCGTGTGTGTTTTGGTCTCAGGTGGTATTCCAAGCGTTTGGAGTCAAGGCGTTTGTGGAGGACAACCACCTGGTGGACGTGTTGCTGTTGCTGCTGCTCTATGGCTGGGCCGTCGTGCCTCTAATGTACCTGCTCAGCTTTTTCTTCTCCACTGCTGCTACCGCCTACACCCGACTCACCATCTTCAACATGATCTCTGGCACGGCCACCTTCCTGGCTGTCACCATCATGACCATCCCAGGTAAGAGGAGACACCACCAGCAAGTGTCTTAAATCACCACACTGGGCAGAATATAAGATTATAACACAACCACAGTCTTTCACTCAGCTGAAGATAGGGATCACCCTTCAAGTGAATTCTCAGCAAATTTTTCTGAGATACTGCTATACTGCAAAAAGAAAAAAGTCCTAATCATTGTGTAGCCCGTCCAAACATCTTTGCAGGTTTCTCAGTTTTTCACATTCACTGTTTGAGCGTCTCATCGTGAGATTCTCTGATTCTGGTAATTATTGACTGTTTGAAATATTATGCCTCCCAGTCCTCTTCTGCATGTTTGCTCCTCAGGAATTCATTTCCTCTGTAGCAGCAAAATGTATTACAGGGTTCGTCTGAAACCAGTCAAAGTTAAAACAGGCTAATTAAGCCCTTTTTTGGGCTGACTAGTTGAAGAGCTCGAAAAGGTACAAGAGAGGACACAGACACACTACACACAGACTTGGAGAAACACGTTAGCCTAGCAACTACAGACAACCAGTAACAGAGCATGGAAAAAACGCATAAAAATAAATGTTTCCTCATCGTTCCTTTTGTCTGTTTCCTGTCTCCAGAGTTGCACCTGCAGGACCTGTCGCACCTACTGGACAAGGTTTTCCTGATCTTCCCAAACTACTGCCTCGGCATGTCCTTCAGCCAGTTCTACCAGAACTACGAACTGAACACGTTTTGTTCCTCCAGTTATCTCACTCAGGCGTTCTGCAAAATGCTAAGTGAGTGCTGCCTGTGTCTAGCCTCAGAAAATAATGAAGTCATTGCTTTTGCCATAGAGATGTTAACTGTGTGTGTTATTCGTGATAAAACAGTGAAGATGTGATGTACCAACAGCGTGATACACTGTGTGAGGATATAATGATGAGTCATGTTGCTGGCAGAATAACAACATGTCATAATATAGTAATGGTGTTTCATCTTATAGTGACACTGGTTATATAAATAATGATATATTTTAAATAACGTGTGTTGCTTTACCAGTTTTCACCAAATGATTCCATTTCACTTGGATTTTAATAATACATGGTTTCTCTGGTTTCAGACATCACGTACCAGACTAACTACTTCTCAATGGCGGAGCCTGGTGTCGGACGCTTCCTCGTGGCCTTTTCAGTTCAGGGAGTGGTCTTCATTATTCTCCTGTTCGTCATCGAGCTGCAGTGTGTCCGCACTCTCTGGCGAATCATCACCTCCCTGGGCAGAAGACGCAAACAGGTACAACCCACTGTACTGTCTGACCTATGAACAGTTTTCCTGTTTTCCTGTAGGTTTGTGTTTCTTACTTTTATTTGTTCATTTTTTTTAATCAAATTTTCTTGCAGCCATAGCTTGAACTGCTTTTGAGGTCTCTTAGGAAAGCCTTTTCAAAGACTGCTTGAATATATTGAATACAACTTAAATAGTGGTTGTATCTCACTATGCGCTGTCTAATAAAGGCAAAAAAAGCAGAAAAATATACTTTAAAAAAAAAAAAAAAGACAAAATACAGTAAATGATTTAGTCTGTTAATGTAGATTTGTTTAAATGTAAGGAGAACAGGCAAAGCACACCACTAAAAAAAACAACAACTCTTAAATAAATCTGCCTTGTTTCAGCTTCTCATTTATGATGAAATTGAGCATATTGGTCACATTAATCTATCTGACCTTTTCACTAAAGGAAATTATGATGGGCATTTCTTCTCAGGAATAAGAAATATTTGTTTCGCCGGTGTGTTTATACATGCCATACATTTCTGATTTCAGCCCCTTGTACACAGCTGTTATGTAGTGAGCTATTGTATATTTACATGGACCTTCTTACTGTAAGGTGGGGATGATGTCTTATTTTCTCTGTTCATTTTTTATATATACATTTTGATTGTTTTTATTGGTGTGTGTGTATTTCAGTTCCCTCTAATAGAGGATGCAGCGCTCCATCCAGAGGACAGAGATGTAGCCGAAGAGAGAAAGAGGGTCCTTGAGTGCCAGCCGATCGTAGAGTCTATGGTTGGTAGCCCCCTCATACTGCAGGAGCTCAGCAAGGTATACAGGAGACTTTTCATTGTGTGCATAAATACATATTTTTTGAAACGGTGAGACAGGAGTCTTCAGTGTTTCGGCATGTGTGACTCTAGAGGTGCGTGTCTCAGTGAGATATGAAAAGGTGGTATACGTAGACTCACGGTTATCTCTTCTCCTCAGGTGTATAGCAGTGGAGCGAATCTTCTGGCTGTGGACAGGTTGTCTCTAGCCGTTGGAAAAGGGGAGTGTTTTGGTCTCCTGGGCTTCAATGGAGCAGGGAAGACCACCACCTTCAAGATGCTGACGGGTGATGAGAGCGTCACCTCTGGGGATGCTTACATTGATGGCTACAGCATCTTGAGGGACATTAAGAAGGTAGGAAGAGAAGGATACGACGGCAAAGATGAATGGTCTTCGCTCGTCTTCAAGTGACTCATTCTTCAAGTGACAAAATCTTCAAAACAGAAATAGTCTACTTGCCAGCCCATAGGGCCCCATTGTGAACCCGGAAATGTTGAGTACCCCAAAGTTTTATGTTAGAAATATATAGTATGGGTCCCCAGTATTCAGAAACTGCCGGATGCTAACTTATATATATTGGGCACTTAGCATAACATACATAATTAGCATAAATTAGCATAATTGCCTATATGGGCAATATTTCAACAAAATTGACTTGGCTGATCTGGACAATATTGCAGTGGTTTTAGGGGTTATTGATGATGCTGAATCCATTTCTGACATTTTCAAAATTCAAAATGGCTGTCTAAACCGGAAGTGACCAGATTTTAACCGCCAGTGGGCCGATTTTGATGGATTTCAAAAATGTTGTTGAAATATTGCCCATATAGGCAATGATGCTAATTTATCCTAATTATGTCAATTATGCTAATTGCCCAATATATATATAAGTTAGCATCCGGCAGTTTCTGAATACTGGGGACCCATACTATATATTTCTAACTTAAAACTTTGGGGTACTCAACATTTCCGGGTACTCATTGTTGGCAAGTAGACTAAAATGTGAAGGGAACTTTTAACTCTGCATTGCAGGTGCAGCAGCGGATCGGTTACTGTCCTCAGTTTGACGCTGTATTGGATCACATGACAGGAAGAGAAACTCTCAGTATGTATGCCAGGCTCAGAGGAATACCAGAGAAGTACGTGTCCGGCTGCGTGGAGAACGTCCTCAGGTCGCTGCTGCTCGAGCCTCACGCTGATAAACTGGTCCGCAGTTACAGGTGGGTAAACGGGATGAAAAAAATCAGAGACATCACTCCATGTTGTTGAGCATCTGTGGGGAAAATAATATGTCATCATCCACATACGCAGCGGCGGTAACAAGCGGAAGCTGAGTGCAGGCATGGCTCTGATTGGTGGGCCCCCGGTCATCTTCCTGGACGAACCTTCGACTGGGATGGACCCTGTGGCCAGGAGGCTGCTGTGGGACGCTGTTACACGCACACGGGAGTCTGGCAAGGCCATAATCATCACTTCTCATAGGTGCGACTTAGAGTGTGTAATATAACATTATCACCAGCCAGTTTTTGTTGTATTACAAGTACTAATAATAGTAATATGATAATCTTCTAAGAAATTACATAATTTCTGGGTAACACTTTAGATTAGGGAACACATATTCACCAGTATAAGGTGCTTATTAATATGCATATAAGTAGCTTACTATCTCCTTATTAGTAATTATTAAGCACATATTAACACTTTATTCTACATAGCCTTATTCTACCTCTATTACACCATGAATTAAGATTTTTCCTGATATTAACTCCCAATTATCGCTTATTCATTGTAAATTAATGCATTGTTGTTTCTGAATAATGATGAATAACCAGTGGGTTATTTATTGAAGCCTTGTACAGGGTCAGTTCTTCCTTTATCACTCTGAATTAGTATAGCATTAATGCATTAATTTACAATGAATAAGCAATAATTAGGAGTTAATATCAGGAAAAATCTTAATTCATGGTGTAATAGAGGTGTAGAATAAGGCTATGTAGAATAAGGTGTTAATATGTGCTTAATAATTACTAATAAGGAGCTAATAAGCTACTTATATGCATATTAATAAGCACCTAGTTAATGGTGAATATGTGTTCCCTAATCTAAAGTGTTACCAATTTCGGTTCTGTAATTGTATCCACCTGTTATCTGGTTAAATCAGTCATCTTAATATATGAAAAGCAAATTAAGACGATGATGATGACAACGATGCTCACACATGCCGCCCCGATCTGCTCTCTCATCAGTATGGAGGAGTGTGAGGCCCTGTGCACCAGGCTGGCAGTGATGGTCAACGGTCAGATCAAATGCCTCGGGAGTCCCCAACACCTGAAGAGCAAGTTTGGCAGCGGCTACACGCTGCTGGCTAAAGTGCACATAGAAACCGACTTGGAGGACAGTGACCTGCAGCTATTTAAAGACTTTATCGAAAGCACTTTTCCAGGTCAGAGGCGCCGCACAGTCAACATTCATTTGAACCACAATAATTATTAAAAATGACTTGTAACTTCAGGTGTATTGCAAACAATAGAAAAATAGAAGCAAATGTTGTATTGTGGTAGCACCTACATTTACATTTAGGACTCTGTACATGAAACAGTGTATGATCATGTTGTCATGTCAAAAATGTTTTGATTTAGGTTTTTTATTGCTCTACATAAACCAGTTCAATGTCCTGAGAATATCAAAGTAGATCTAACCGTGTTTATGCCTCCCACCACAGGAAGTCAGCTGAAGGATGAACACCAGGGAATGGTGCACTATCATCTGACTGACAAAACACTGACCTGGGCTCAGGTACTGTAACAGTCTGCATATTTAAAAAAGCTTAGAGGATTAAAATACAGGAAAAAAAACAATCCTTTCCTGCACTCGTGCTGTGTCTGATCTCCCTCTAGTGGACAAAATAATTCACAGCAACTTTGAAGTAACCGAGTTATTATTTTACATTTAAGGTTATTTAGCCAGGAAATGCTCCAGGTCACCTTCATACTTCTGTTAAGTCAAGTCTCCACCTTGTGAGCTAAGAATGATGGTTTCCAAAACTATCACAGATGTTAGTTAAGTTAAATTCAATAGGTAGAAATGTGCATAAAAGATAATATACTGTGGTTGTATGTGCACAGACGTAGCAATGCAATATACAGTACAGGTCAAAAGTTTGGACACACTCAATGCATTTCCTTTATTTTCATGACTATTTACATTGTAGATTCTCACTATAATTCCACTAATGAACCCTGACAAGGCACACCACCTGTGAAGTGAAAACCATTTTCAGGTCAGGTTCACCTCTTGAAGCTCATCAAGAGAATGCCAAGAGTGTGCAAAGCAGTAATCACAGCAAAGGGTGGCTACTTTGAAGAAACTAGAATTGGTGGGGGCAGAGATAGAAGAGGAGGAGGAAGAAGGAGAGGAAGAAGAAAAGAAGAAAGAGAAGACAAAGAAGAAAAGACATGTTTTCAGTTATTTCACACTTTTTTGTTAATTCCACATGTGTTCATTCATAGTTTTGGTTAGGGATGTCACGATTACTTGTTTTCACAATTAATCGTGGTACTAAACGCCACAATTATTTAATCGTAAAGATTCCTAAATACCGTTACTTTCACAAAACTTTGATGTTGGAACCTTATTGGCGCAAAAATAAAGGTAAATGCACAGATACTGGTCCATTTACCTAACCTAACATTGAATTGGTAGGAATTTAAATGTTAGCGTGTCATTTTTAATTAAAAAACAAAACAAAAAACGATTAAAATAAACGCAAACATTTGGTAGGTATAGATGACAATTCATGACCTTCATTTCAAACACTTCCCCTGGGAATTAAGAATTGGTCATATATTAATAGATACTTGAAATATTTTGTGTAAACAATGAGTAATGTAATTATATTTTGACTATATTTGATTTTACACATTCATAGTGTTGTTAAATTAATTAATGCGGAATAATCGTGATAATCGTAATACCGTGATTATTTCTCTGACAATAATCGTACCAAAAAAAATCTACAATCGTGACATCCCTAGTTTTGGTGCCTTCAGTGAGAATAAAGGAAACACATTGAATGAGAAGGTGTGTCCAAACTTTTGGCCTGTACTGTCAGTATCTGTGTTTTCAGTATTCAAAAGATGCTTACTGCAGCTTGAAATGAACGGTGATCTTGGCAGAAAGCCTCAGGTGACACCCACCCACCCACCCACTCACTCCCCGCTCTCCACTCTCACCCACTCAGGTGTTTGGTACTTTGGAGGCAGCCAAAGAGAAGTACCGCATCGAAGACTACTGTGTGAGCCAGATCTCACTGGAGCAGGTGTTCCTCAGCTTCGCTCAGTTCCAGCACTGCACAGAGAGCGGGAGGAAGTAGTCCCTGGTCCGTCCGTCCCTGGCCCATTAACTACAGTGCGGGTGTGTCTGTGTGTATAGGACCTGTGTACATGGACCCGTCTCAGTCACACACACAGAAGTTGTGTGAACAGGGCTGGAGCAGAGCGATGTTTACCTCCAGCTCCATTTATACGGAGACCAACTACCACACACACACACACACACACACACACTCTCGCACAGAAACACACACACACACTGGGCCAGTCTGCAAAAGATCAACTTCAGCATTTCTACTACCGTATCCTGTTGATGTGTCTTTGTCGGGTCATTCATGCCGTCCTTATTGTTGTTATGTGACGAGAAAGTAGGAAAACTGGATTATGACATGAAGGAGATCTTGTTTATACCAAGTAAGGAACTCTGCACCTTTTTAGTGAGGTCAAAGACAATGACACCACTCACTAGATACAACCACTACTCTGAATTGAACGTGACAGGGTTATTTGTGTGTGTGTGTGTGTGTGTGTGTGTGTGTGTGTGTGCGTGTGCGCACTTTTCTGTGTATTTGTCTTTTTTGTTATTTATAATTTTATTTCATGATATGATTTTGTTTCCAGGAATTTGAACATTGTTTTGGTGATCATCAATCATCACAAGAGAATGAACCACTTTGTTTGGTACGTTTATGAAATTGTTGCACACCTTTTGCGCCTTATCTTACTAAAGAAGGTTCTTTATCTTTCCTTTATATTTGCCCTATACAGGATGTAAATAATGTGGCGTGTTCATGAAGCTAAAAACCACTAACTGATTTAGACCAGACCAGAGCTCGCTCTTTCTATCAAGGCTGTTTTTGGCTCATCAATGAATGCATGCAGAAAATACAACTTACCAATTAAGCGCATGATTCTGGGAACACTGAGTGTCCTCTCTGCTGAGGATTAACCTTCAGAATACATTAGGTCCAGTCTGAATCCATTTTATTATGCCTCCATTGTCCATGAACCAATGATTTTCTGATTTCTTTTGCTGCCAAACAGGTAATAGCAACAGATCATGTAGATAACAGTTTATTTAGGAGCTATAAAGAACAACTCATTGTGTGACAGAAGATTTCTGTCAGTTGGTGCTGTTGCATTAAAAACAGGTCTTGACTTCAGATAATATCAAGCTGAATGTGATCGATGTAGATCTCAAACAGGAAGACTACGATGACATTTGAGGTGTTTTTGAACCATTTTGTTTCTTTTTCCTGCAGCTATGCATTCTCTCTATGTGTGTGTGTGTGTGTGTGTGTGTAAATCTGTGTTTGTGTGTGTGTGTGAGAGAGAGAGAGGATGACGACTCATTATTCCTGAATCCAGACTATACAAAAACAGTGCTATCATAGTTCTTAACAAACAAATGAAAACCCATAGATTGTCAGTGTGCAGTGGTCAAGCTGTAACATCTTCAACATGGAGCTGCTCCTCCTGCTTTAGGGGAACATCCAGAAATGCAATAAAAATAAATAAAAATGAAGAAAAGGCCCAGTAGCGGAGCAGATGGTAACACTGAACACAGTCCTCTGCACACAAACAGATGCCTTGTTTTAAGGAAGAATGATCAGCGCAGTGTTTGTTCCTCTTTCATTCAACTCAGAACGTGCCCATTTTTCACATTCCCAAAGCCTTGTTTGTACAGTATCTGTAAAAAGATGTATGTATTCTGTAGGAATATTCTGGATAGCATTCATAGACAGCGCCCCCCACCCACCCAAAGAAACCTATACATATTGAGAGACGGATCATATCCTGTCCTTGTCTGTTGTCTGTGTTAAAGATCAATATTCTAACCTGAGATGAAAAAACAATCAGATTTCATGCTTGTGATCAAACTCCTGCTCGAAATCATTCTGGCTTCACAGGAGATGAATGTACTTAATGTCTTACACAAAAGCAAAAAGCACTCACTTTAATCAACTTTTTTTTTTAACTGCTTGATATAATTTACAGTACAGCGTTTTGTAATTTTCATGTCACCTGATCTTTGTGGGAAAAAAAAGTAGAGACTTACATTCCATCAAGACACTGATATGTGGCCTATGGGTTGTTAAAGAGCTTGACCTTTTTAATTTTGACCTTTGTTACATTCATTTGTGTGGTTGCACAATTCATGTCTCATTACATGTTATAACTTGAATCAAATGCAATGTTGGAAGTGTAGTTGGAAATATGTGGAAAGATTTGCACTGCTGATACTGAAAGATTTGAGTTCTACTCACTGAAATACAGTGTATCATATTTAAAAAGGGAATTTACATCAATGTAACTGTGTACTGTACCGTACCATGGAACTGAACTTGTCGACTGTAGATGTATCGCTATCCTTTTTAAATTAAATAATGCTCTATGCAAATGGAAGCAAACACCAGTGTGGGGTCCTATTTTTCCAGCAACAAACATGTTTTTTTTTTGTTTTGTTTTTTATGACAGAGTGCAGTGTGCATTTATTTACAGGCAAAAATAAAAAGTGAAAGCAAAGCAAATTCA